>NC_090322.1:153731128-154049673 GCF_040869045.1 Eurosta solidaginis | reverse complement strand
ACGGCAAACGGAAAGCGGAAGTCAAATAAAGAGACAAAATGCAAATAAAAGGTAAAAGCAAAGTAGAAGATGAAGCCAAAGTTCAAGGTAAAGGCAAAGATAAAATCTAGAAGAGGACAAAGACGATAAGATAAGAACTAAAACGAAGACAAACACGAAAAATTAAATAAGACTAGGACGAAAACAAGATTAAAATCAAATGGAAAAGTGATGGAAAAGGAAAGATGCAGTACTGAGACAAAGTTGAAAGCAAAAACGGAGACGAAGACGTAGAAAAACAGAGGGCAAAAAACAAATAAGAATATAATAAGAAAACAGAAAATAAATAAGAATATAATAAGATGAAAATAAAGACGATGCCGATGATGAATGTGAAAAGAACGTCAAAATAAAATAGAAAACCATGCAACTACGGAGGCGAAGATGAAAACAAATCGAAACAGCAGAACACAGAACTAAATGTAGAAAGAACTAAGCTGAGCAAAGTAGAATCTTTTAATTCGCTGTTCTCAAGTGCATCAACATGGCCTAAGTACTGTATCTGAATGACTTGGGGTGGTACTCAGTCATTGCCAATGCCTTTAAAGGGTGGGAATAATCCGCAATTGGGGGGAGGGGGATACAGCTCAACCGTGCCTTGTTTTTCGCACAATGCCGCATAAAAGAAGTTACACTTCTACACACACAATTTTTTTATTGGCACGCATCTATAGTTTTGAGCGCGTGAGTTATGCACATACCGTTGGATAATTCCAAACAAACTGGTTGATTTTCAATGTTTATTCTTATAAATTTCATTAACAAGGCAAAGTTTTTGCTTTAATGGATGGTCAGTCGGTATACTTATAATTTGCTGGGTTGAAACTCTGGTGAGATATATGCTCAGTTCCTTCGACAGAGAGGAGACCACTGTCGAAGAGCAGCCATTTCTAAAACAGTTTCTACAGCATATTCATATAATTTATATTAAATGCCACAGAATATAAACTTGAAACTGTTGGTATGGTAGGCAAGCTTACTACTTTTATATCAATCGGACGTGGAAGTAAACCTAGAAGTATATATGCTTTCGAATTTTTCAATCCCTCATCGGTGGCCCAACTCAGCATTCATAAAATAAAAACACAACTCTCCCAGAACACTTTTATGTCTTAATAATAGTATATTACTTATCTGTTCAATATTGCAGTTCAGCGAGGCAGAGTTCCTTTTTTTCTTTGTGGTTGAGGATGAAAAATACCTTGTGCACTGTTTTTGCCGCCCGCGCCACCACACATCCCTCTTTTGGAACTCTCGCCTACCCTTGCCATC
This sequence comes from Eurosta solidaginis, assembly GCF_040869045.1. Taxonomy (NCBI): domain Eukaryota; kingdom Metazoa; phylum Arthropoda; class Insecta; order Diptera; family Tephritidae; genus Eurosta; species Eurosta solidaginis. The sequence continues at coordinate 154,048,362 of NC_090322.1, read as the reverse complement.
ATACTTTTCGTCTTTAAAGATTCTTCTGTTGTTGAGCCTTCTGTCGGGAAAGATCGAAACCGAAACCGAAACCGAAACCTGAAGGCATATGTTCCATTTATTTTCATGCGATATCGATATGCTATCGAAAATTTATAGATTAATTCTTTGAGTACTACCAGTTTATTATCGGCTTTTTACCGATGCGTTTTAAAAAAATTTTCGATTTGTTATCGATTTCCTACCGAAAATTTATCAATTTTATACCAAAAATATCGATTTTTTATCCATCGGATATCGATTTCTAATCGATTCGTTAATGACTACTCATTGGTTTGTGATGCTACAGATACGAAGGTATGAAGCAGATACCGATAAAACTTCAAATGAATGATGACAAATTCTCAGTTATGTTTCTTGTTGTTGTTGTACTTTCTAGACCATCCCCTCCCACAGTCCTGGTTCTATGAGGAATATGGGGTCGCAAAAGCCTCGCTGCTAGATATGTGTATGACATATTCATAGTTGTAACAGGATTCTCCTCGCGCAGGTGAGGTTGACAATTGGGTTGCGGAAGCTCTAAATCTAAGTTTATACTTAGATTGTATTGCGCTTATCCACTCCTTGAATCCCCTTAGTTGAGGTAGAATGCCCCTTATAATACAAATCGGATCAAACTTCCTTGACTCACATACAGTGCAAAGAACTATGGCACCAAAAAGTGTAACCAACAGAAATTTATGTAAAAGTTACGCCACTTTTCTGTGATTGTTACTTTTATTGAAAGTAAGTTAGTGAATTGGATTATGAATTTCTGAGTGTTGGCACAAAACTTCGGTAAACAAACGCCAAGCACACAGTCGCTGGCAAATGCGTTCATAAGTACCATTGGCAAATAGGCAACAGTATTAGTTAACACAGCAAAGGGCACATAAGCGTGTTACACACCGAAGGACAAACTATGTATACACACACACACATGTGGATTTTTAGTGCATAGGGGAAGTACATAGTTTGATGGAAAACTTTTAGTCTCCCATCGTGCTCCAATGCCACTTTTCAATTAAAAGATTCATAGAAAACGGAATTCTCAATTTCTACGCTAGTTTTGACACGTAAAATCTGTAAAGACCTTGTAGGAAAGAAAGAAAGTAAATGCTTTTTTCAAGTTTTGTGCGTACTATCGATTTTTGGTGGAAGTTTTAACGGCTGATTATCGATAAAAAAAAACTTCATAGGCTAGTTATCGGTTTGTTATCCATTATTATCTGTCTTATCTATACTTGTTATAGAAAAGTTATGTAAAAAATTTGTATTTATCGAAAGTATATCGATTGGTTATCAATAATTTATAAAAAATTTATCGATTCCTTAGCGAAAATTAATCCTCTTTTTCGAAAATATATCGGTTTGTAATCAATAATTTATGGATTTGTTATCGGAGTGCTATTGGTAAAGGCGAGTTATGGTTTTATAATCGGCATGTTATCGATCCTCCATAAACGAGTTAGCGGTTTGTTATGCATTTGTTATATGTTTTTATTAGCGTTCTATGAAGTTAGGTTAGACGGGCTATCGATAAAAAATGTACCGATTATTTATAGCTTTATTATCGACGAGTTATCTATATTTGAGGGAATGTTATAGATTTTTATCAATAATGTATCAATTTGTTGTAGAAAGTAACTAGAAGTAGGGTTGGGAGCGGGAATGTGTGCAAGGAAATGGTAGAGCAAAACAGAAAGAAAACTTGCTGCAATAAACGTAGCCAAATTTCGGACAGGACAAAGTTTACTACAAAGTCTAAATCACCAATATCTGGTGCATAACTAATTTTGGGATTTTGGATGATTCGGTAACAAACTAAGTCAATTACGGCAATTGACGCAAATTGGAACTACCGAGGAAGATTAAGTCCTTCTCTATCTGTTTGAAAGCCCTGGAATATGAGGAGTCTTCTTAGACGTTAGGGAGGCTTTCAAAAATGTCTCTTAACGGGCGATCAGGTTGGTCTTCACTACATTAAAGTACATCCAGATATAACTTGACGTAACGGCTGCATGTTAAATTGCAGGAAGATAACTTCGAAATGTGGGTTGCATGATGCCGCGAAATCATCGGAAAGGAGCACGCCGCAAGGCGGGGTGTTATCATCTCTGCTGTTGATGCTGGCGTCAACACCATTTGCTCATGTGATTTGATGAGGACCTGTCAAACTTACGGCTTGCGCAGATGACGTTTCAATTTTCGCAAGTGAAAAGTGCCTTACAACAATTAGCTCTTGCATGGATCGTGCGTTTAGGGATACACATACCTGCGCAACTTATGTAGGGTTGATAGCCAACGTGGAGAAGACGGATATAGTCTTGTTCATTAAGAGGTACAAGGTCTCAAATATAACCAGGTCTAACGTAGAAGGGATGGCCCTGCAGATGAAACCTTGCACAAAGTATCTAGGAATTATCCTAGACAGTGAGTTGTCGTGGAAGCTTAAGTGGAAAAGAGAGTGAAATGGCCTCAAAGACACTTTACGCTGGCGTGTAAATGATATTTATAGCCCTCCCTCTCTTGTTGGGTATTTTATTTTTTTTATTTTATTTTATTTTATTTTATTTTATTTTTTCAATGCTTTTTTTTCATCGGTTCCAGCAACAACTCCAGCTCTGTCTCTCCTGAGAAGATGCATGAACTAGTCAATACTTTTATTAATACGTTTGAGTTTAAGTGTGTTAGCGAGTGTAACGTAATAAAGTATATTTTGTCTATAAAATCGTGTGCCGTAGGTAATGATGGGGTTTTGTTTAAATTCGTAAAAATTGGTCTTCCTTTTATTGTAAATACTCTGACCCACATTATAAACCACTGTTTTATAAGTGGTTATTTTCCTTCTACTTGGAAAAAAGCAATGGTTTTGCCTGTCCCTAACAAACCGCTTGCCGCGGATCCTTCGGACTTCAGACCGATTAATATCGCACCATCGTTCTCAAAAGTGTGCGAATATTTAATGGCTAAACAAATATCTAATTTTGTTAGAGAAAATAACCTGCTCTCTTCTCTACAGTCTGGCTTTAAGCCTAACACAGTTGTGCCACTGCTATTTTAAAAATCATGGGTGACATCAGAGGGCCATTTGATAATGGCTACCTAACCTATCTTTGCATGTTGGATTTCTCTAAGGCATTAGATTTGGCCAACCACGAGCTATTGTGCTGGAAACTCCGTCACTTCTTTGCCTTTTCTGATAGTTCCATTAAAGTCATGGCTAGTTACCGCCAAGGTAGGGAACAAAAGGTCAGAGGAGAGAAAGCTTCGTCAGAGTTCAAATCCATTAAAGCAGGTGTTCCCCAGGATCAGTTTTTGGTCCTCTATTATTTAGTATGTTTGTCAATGATGTGTTTTCTGTGTGTAAGTATGTTAACGTCCACGCATATACTGATGATATTCAGTTGTACCTTTCTAATCGTGTTGGCCCCGTTGAAGACTTATGCTTTAAAGTAAACTGTGATCCGTCTGCTATATTCTGTTGGGCTAAAAACAACGCTTTATATCTTAATAAAAAAATAAATGTAAGGCGCGATAACCTCCGAAGAGATCTATGGCCGAGCTTCTCTTGCAATTTGCGTCGTGCTCCTCTTGATTTTCCCTACAAATTGGCCGGACGGGACCTACATGTTTTATGCCGACTCCGAACGGCATCTGCAAAGCAGATGAGTTTTCACTGAGAGCTTTTCATGGCAGAAATACACCCGGAGTGCTTGCCAAACACTGCCGAGGGGCGACCCCGCTTAGAAAAATTTTCTTCTAATTGAAAAATTTTATTTCTAAAATTTTGATGTTGCTTTGCCCGGGAGTTGAACCCAGGGCATACGGTGTGATAGGTGGAGCACGCTACCATCACACCACGGTGGCCGCGTTATGCCGATATCCAAAAATGAAATCGAGCCTGAAAGTATTTCATCTTTAAAGATCGGCTCGCAGGCCCTTATTAACACTCACAAAGTTAAAAATTTAGGCTTTGTATTAAATAACAAATTAACTTCTTTCGACCATTTTAATAAAATAGTCCACAATGTTTATATAATACTGCGGACCTTACGCATATCGGCACCGTTCACACCACAGGAAATCCATCGCAAGCTTGCAATGCAGCTAATTGTACCCCACTTCACATACTTTAAACTTGTGTATACTAAACTTGACTCGGAGTCCGCCAACAAGATCAATGTAACCTTCAATAATGTTACCAGCTACGTGTATGGGGTAGGTCAATATGATCACATATCACCCTGGAGTGATAAAATTCTGGGATGCAACATCCTTAATTACTTGGCTGCCAGAAACTGCATGTTCATGTTTAAACTATTAGAATGTAAGGTTCCCAAGTATCTTTATGACAAACTGCATTTTACCAGGTCTCAAAGAAACCGTAGATTGGTGGTTCCAATATTCAAATACTTAACGTCTAGCAGATTGTTTTTTATTAGCGCTGTTAGACTTTGGAACTCAGTTCCCGAATCAATTAAAGTAGGGCTGAATAATAGCAACTTCAAAAGCATTATACTGAAATACTTCGCTAATGTTGATATTTCTTCTATATTTTGAATAAAATACTCTTTCTAAAATAATCCTTATGCCATCTAATTTCCGTGTTTCTCCTTTCATTGATTTCTGTACCTCCGATATTCATGTGTCTAGATTAATTTGTAATAGTTATAAGATTAATTTAAGTAAATGCATATATAAAACGCATACTTTTATGCCAGTACGTAAATTTTAATTTTCTTTCAATTTTACATTGTGAACTTCCCATTTACATAAAATGTATTAGCATAAGTTTTTAATGTCAGTTGATGTACATATAAAAGACTTTAAGTTCTTAGTTGTAAAAATTTGTTAAATAAATGAAATCAAATTGAGTGAAATAATATGACAGGAGCCCTGAAAACAATCCCGACGGCTTCACTGTATGCCGTTCTGCAGATTCCACCTGTAGACCTAGTGGCAAATAACACAGTGTTAACAACTGCAACGACCCTCGGGGCAGCTTGAGCGCAGATGCACGCTTTTCTGAGTTCAAAGTAATAAGTGCAATGCAGGCCTCATACTTTCCGTTCTTTGACGCATTCCTTTTCTTGTTCATGTGGGGCTTTAAGAGAATCGAGTTGGAATATATGACCGGATATCATAATGCAGCTCCAATATTTTAATTTTTATCCGGAATTAGGTTATCTTACAAAAGCACGTAATATAGCAGCACGTAGAATACAAAAGGAGCTCGTTAAAAGTTATAAATAAAATTAGGTACTGAAGTTTCCCAAACGTCTTGACATTTCCACCAGCCTTATTGGCTTCCGTATTATGTTGAAATAAGATTTCCATGATTTCTCTTACGTCATATTTAGTCATTCATGTTTATAAATACACTTAAATGGAATTACGTTCACATTCAATTATGAATACTTTGGTTTTGGCTCCGTTGTTCAACAATTTAGATATGAACTTTTCATTTTCTAGAGCTGATTCAATTTTAGTGAAAAGATCTTTATTTGAATACGCATATTTAAAAATCACACTTCGTCTTGCATCCCTTATTATTATGGAATTGTATGTTAACTATGGTTAGATGAACCCATAAAAAGATACGTTGAAAGAATCCGAAACAAAATAAACTTAGTTTTGTCATAAAATACACTCGAAGGGTTGTTTTTTTTCTGAAGTATTTAGATATTGCCTTCGCAGCCAGTGTCTAAAAAAACTGAGAGCTTAGTAGTAATAAAGACTCTCTCCGGAGGTTTTGGGAAGTGTTATCGATAGTGATGGTCCTTTGCCGGATATAGATCCGGTGCGTTCCAGTAACAAGCACCATTAAGATACAATTTCGACCATCTCGAGAAGATACTATATGACCACCCTGCAGTTACTGTGCTGCGAAAGTTAAAAAAAGCACACCTGTATAAATTTTTTGTTTTGCTGAGCTGTGCTGTTACTGTGCATTTTCAAACATTTCAGCTTTTCAACTTTATGGATAAATTCGGAATTGGAAATAATATTATTTAAACAGTATTAGCTATGCGGAAAAATCTAATCGATCACCTTTGGCTTATCCCGTGAGGAAAATCGAAGAATGTACTGATAGGGCCAACCACAATCATAGTGAAGTTTAAGAGCCAGGTTGAAATAAGGCAACCATCTCTTTCGAGATCCGACCATTTCTGAACATGGTTATTTCGAGTCTGGTAAGATTTAATAGAGATGGGCTTCTATATCGTCTTTAAATTCTTTAGTACGTTAACTCGGGGACTCACTAAACTCTCGAGCCAATTGTACTTGTGAGAGCCATAAACAGACATTTTGCAAATATGTAGAAGCTTCAAATATAACGTTTAAGTACTTACAAGCTTCTCGGCGGAAGCCGTTAAGATCAGAAAAACGAGGCGTCGTTCTATTCCTTCATCTGTCGATGTCTGGAAGTAAAGTTAAGTGATCTTTCGGGTCTTCTAAAAATGGAACATAAGCGGTTCAATAGAAAGTAAGTAACAATTACTGATGAACTGTATGAGCTTAACTCAGACATTGAAATAGTTCAATGAATCAATACTCTATGGACAGCCGTTTCACTCCTAATAGCTGGAGTCTTAGCCTTGCAAGCGCAGGGCATGAGCACAAAACATGCTCGATGATTTACTGGTCTGCGCTCAAGCTGCCCCGAGGCACTGAGTTGTTAAAGCTATGCTCTTTCCCAACAGGTCTATAGATGGAATATGTTGATTGCCATACACTGTAGCCATCAGGGTTGTTTTCTGAGCTCCAGAAAATCATTGATAGCCTGCTTACCCCCTCTAATTTTTTTAAAAATTGTTCTTTTTTTTTGTCGCTGTCCAGCAAACAAGGACTCTATAGCATAGGATAGGCTAAAAAATCGCTGTAGATACCCAACGAGGGAGAGAGGGTAACATACTCTCTAAAATGATGCCCTCCGGAGGGCGTCTTTATTGCTATAATGACAACAACATGAGACCAATACAATGATATGCCTACCCTTTCTACAAGTTACTGAAGTCCTTTTAAAGTCCAAACTAATGCAATTTTCATATTCATGCTTCTGGGAACTTAACAAGTTTCACGTCTTGTTTTATATACACAAATACTAAAAAACACAATAATAGCCTCTGGGACAGCTTCACACAACAACTTTTCCTAAATGTATGTCCTCGATTTTTTTCTATTCCTTCAGCTATTATTTTTGTACGAATTTTGTATTTGTTGCAATTCATTCACTAATTGCTAATTTTTGCACACACAACGTACACACATACGCATACATACATACATACGTATGCATGTGTTCAGAAATTTGCATATCGTTGCTGCAAGCTTTTCCACATTTGGGATGCAAGTAATTAAACTAAGTGTTTATAATTGCTTACTAATGGCTTGAGAAGAGAGATAAGTGTGAGTGATTAGGAACATTTTTTTTTTATTATTCTTCTATGCTGGACTAAATTTATGCATATTTCATAAAATTTTTGGTTGCTTGCAGTTCATCGAACTGGTTCTATAGGTTCTTGGTTCGATCATTAATTTGTTTCACATTTTTTAAATTTTAAGAAATTCTCGATATTTAAAAAGTGGCCGCGGCTATCATTCGATTCCTTCCATATTTACTACCAATCTATAATATGTCAAGACATGCCAGTATAGAAAATTTCGTAAATATATCTATACTTTTACTCGAATTATCGTGTTAATGGGCGGATGGATTTACGTACTGGACAATCGAAATTCTTTTTCGATGCTGATAGTTTTGTTTTAAAAAAGTTGTTTGAGATTGTTAACTATGTTTGCAGATTGCACACCAAAATCAACAGATCGTCCGACAGGATCCGCAGATTGTGGCACCAACTGTCCGACTGGGTCTGCATTGTCTGATTGGTGCTGATATTTTATCGATTTTTATTGTAGATATATCGAATAAGATCTCATTTTGGCTTATCACTAATTTTTGTGAATTAATAAAGTTTGTTCATTGAAAGTTATAGTGAACCACACTATCTGGAAATCATCGTTTTTCTTTAACTCAAGGACAACCCTCAAGTAAGTTATCTCCTCACAGGAGTGGACAACCATCAAGTAAGTTCTCAGACATTTTCTGGTGCCGAAACCCGGGAATCTGGCGGAACAACCTTGGTTAGCGTGGCGTGAGCGGCTTTCATTGCATATATAACCAACAACAACCAATACAAGCCACCGTTATACGAACGGTGAAAGTTAACGGAAGCCCCATTAGGTGTACCATTTTTTTCTTTAATACACGTTTGCGCTGACATAAGTTTACTTGGTTTTTTTATTACTACTTGCGCCAAAATGGGTTCATTAAATAAACGAACTGCTGCAGTTACCGCAATAAATCGCATAGCATATAGAATACTCTCAGAGGATTATTGTGGTGATGCTTTCGAAATTGCTCAAGAAGAGCCTGCATTGCAATCTCATTTCAAACGATTTGGTACGAGTCATGATACTTTAATTACAGATGCTAAAAAAGAGGAGCTCGACGCTCACCTAGCACTATGGGATCAAATGGAAGATTTATACAATCGGGCTATGGCTAAAGCTCATAGATTGCAGGCAACCCACAATCCTCCCATACACAGCACCTCGCGGGGGGCTGGTAGTCACGTCCCCGTCACTTTTTCTAACACAACGGCTATGAATCTTAAGTTGGAGCGATTATCCGTTCCGAAATTTGATGGCACACTACGCAACTGGCTAGCTTTTAAGGACGCGTTGGAGACATTGGTTCACTCACAGGAATTTCCAGAGGCATACAAGCTGGGAAAATTGCGAGAAGCTGTGCAAGGGGATGCTGTTTCGTTGGTAGGTGGCATGTACAGTGGTGGATATGAAGACGTTTGGCAGGCAGTCAAGGACCGTTATGATAGTCCGAGACAACTGGCTGATATTCACGTTGCGAAATTTATCGGATTGGAATCCATCTCAACATCAGCACTGCTATCTGTGGTCGACACTGTGCGCGAATCGCTGCGGGCACTTATGGTGATGAAAGTTCCAGTCGAGCAATGGGATGCATTGGCGGTTCCCATAGTGGTTTCAAAACTTTCAACTGGCACACAGCAGGCTTGGGGTATGAGCCGCACGACACAGGATATACCTCGGCTGGATGAGTTACTCAAGTTCATAGAGAAACGAGCACATAGTCTAACAGCTGATATTCTACAATGGCCCATGAAGCATTAAATTCTTGGCATAAAGGGTACATCTTGCCCTCAACGACATTAACAAGGCGAACAAGCAACACGTACATCACGTTTGGTGAAATCGAATTTGGCCACAACGACTCCAGGAAACTGTGAATATTGCAATTTACATACACATCGGATCGGGCGTTGCCCACAACTCTTGGCTTTACCGGTGCAGGAGAGGTTCCACAAATTGAAAGGATCCAATCTGTGCTTCAACTGCTTGAGACCAGGCCATGCAACGAAGGCTTGCACTTCCACGAACTATCGAATATGCAACGGACGCCATCACACACTACTGTGTCGCAATCCACAATCAGCTAACGGGTCCGTCACTTCTAGTAAGACACCAACTACCTCAATGGCAGCGGGAAGCACTACTCCTACACCTCCCCGAATTCATCAATGACTACAGGGTGACCACAAAACATTCACCTTCTCAGCAACCGCATTATTCTCTTGGCGACTGCGCGCGTGCATATCATAGATAGCTTTGGTTGCTCACATTCTTGTCGGTTGCTCTGTGGTCCTGGATCACAGGTTAGTTTTATAATGTCACGGCTCTTTAATAGTTTGTCTCTTCCGAGGCAGAAGTGCACATTACGAGTCGAAGGTATAGGTGGCACAGTATACTCGCAGATAAGAGGCATGGCAGTTATCCGCATCGTCTCATGTACCAACCCTGGCTTTACTGTCCCTGTTAACTTTTATGTTATCGATTCTATCACAACACCTACCCCTGTCGCTCCCATAACTGACCATTGCTGGCAACACTTACGCGACCTGGCTTTGGCTGATCCGGAATTCGGATCTACTAGTCGCATCGACGCATTGCTTGGTTCCGATATTTGGGGCCAATTACTAGAAGATGGCATTTGCCGTGGTGGCATTAATGATCCCGTTGCACAACAAACCCAACTAGGCTGGGTTGTCTTCGGACCAGCTGAGGGGACAACTACTCCCAGTACCCCACTTCAAGCTATGCCACTTCCAACCACTGAGGAAGATGTGAGTCTCGATTCGCTGCTACGTACACTATTCGAGACTGAGCTGGGGAACAACGGTAATGGCACGAACTTGGCTGGCGTTGGCACCTGCGAAGAAATATTCAGTAAGACTTGCCGGCGCTCCCGTGATGGTCGCTATGTGGTACAAATACCCTTCCGTCACGATGCACCTACCCTAGGAAATTCCGCCATAATGGCTCTTCGACAATTCCATCAACTGGGACGCAAACTGGCTTTAAATCCGGAATTTAGGACGAAGTATGTGGCATTTATGGGAGAATATGAAGAGCTGGGGCATATGGTCCCTATTTTCGAACCATAAGGTGACCCATCACAGGCCTATTACATTCCGCATCACGCGGTTTTGTCGAAATTTCGAGTTGTGTTCAATGCGTCTGCCACATCATCGAATGGTGTGTCGCTGAATGATACGCAGCTGGCGGGCCCAACCATACAAGATTCCCTCACCGACTTGATACATCGATTTAGGTTATATCGCATCGTATTGACTGCAGATGTCGAAAAGATGTTCCGGCAGGTAAGGATGGACGCGCGGCACAAACAATGGCAACAGATATTCTGGCGCGAGAACCCTACCCAACCTATTCACACTTACCAACTGGCTACTGTGACATGTGGTACACGGAGTGGTCCCTACTTAGCAGCTCGCTATGCAGCAATGAGGCAGAGACAACAGCTCCAAAATTTTACCCGCAGAAAGAGCCACACGGGCTCTTGACATCATTATACATAACTTTTATATAGATGATTACCTTGTTAGTGTAGCTACACCAGAAGAGGTGATAGAATTGGCTACTGATGTCACCACAGTTTTAAGGGAGGGCCATTTCCACCTACGAAAGTGGAGATCCAATTGCGTTGAAGTCTTAGGTAAACTGATTGGCCCCTTAGATACAATTCAACCAGACTTACAGTTGGCAGATACATCTATACTTGGTCTGCAGTGGGATCTCTCCACGGATGAGCTATTTTATCACGTTGTCTTGAGCGAATCCGTCCTCATAACGAAACGACAGGCGCTTAGTAATGCGGCAAGATTATATGATCCAACTGGAATGTTGTGTCCCGTACTTCTTCTCGCAAAACTGTTTGTACAAAAATTATGGCAAGCGAGATTAGAGTGGGAGTCACCCCTTTCATCGGAGTTACTACATGATTGGCTAACCTTCCGTAACCATCTGAAGCAACTGCAAGAGTTACGAATACCCCGATGGCTTGGCATACAGCGCCCTGAAACGTCATATCTGTATGGCTTTTGTGATACGAGTTTAAAGGCATATGCGGCCGTTCTCTACTTGGGAACGAAAACCGCTGACGGGAAGGTCGTGAACCGGATGATTGCAGCGAAAACACGAGTGGCACCCTTACATCACATCACTATTCCACGACTGGAGTTGTGTGCCGCACACCTATTTGCTACGCTACTTAATGAAATCAAGGCAAGTTTACGATTACAGCATCTACCATATAAGTTATGGTCCGATTCGAATATTGTCCTACATTGGCTGCAAAAAATACGTCACAGTTGCAACAGTATGTGGCAAATCGGGTTGGCCTGATTCAGCGAATCACGAGGGTAGAAAATTGGCAGCACATCCCTCTACATTAAATCCAGCCGACGTGGCAAGCCGAGGTATTACTGCGTCGGCCTTGATTAAGCATCAACTATGGTGGCAGGGTCCCGCATTAGATGCTTACCCAATCGATAGAATACATTATTTGGCGCCGGAGGATATTGTCCAAATGGAAGCTGAATTCAGACCGTTCAAATCAACTATAGTGCATACTACTATGGGTTTTACATTGCAAACTCAATATACCAAAGGGGAGGACACAATAGTCATAGACTTGCTAGACCGATTCAGTTATCTTGGAAAGCTACTACTCACAACAGCATACATCATGAGAATGAAGAAAGGTAATTGGAGCTATCGGCCCACCTCCAACGTATCAGCATCCGAGATTGACTCTGCGCTCTACTGGCATATATACGCAGAGCAATACAGGTTCTTCCAACCGGAAATTGCATCCCTCCTAAAGTGCCGAGATATTCCTTCATCAAGTAGGCTTCTCACTTTGGCTCCATTTATTGATATTTCTACATTCAACAATCTTCGGGTGGCTGGCCGATTAGTCAATGCAATTGTTGAGCAGGGAAAACGACATCCTATCATACTTCCAAGGGAAAGCTTCTTAACTAAACTTATCGTACAGCAAGTTCATCGGGACACGTTGCATGGAGCTATCCAACTCATGCTACACACTCTTCGTCAAAAATATTGGATTCTGAGCGGGCGAAGTTTGGTTAAGCAATGTGTTCATGCATGCACAGTTTGCAGGCGCCATAAGCATAAAATGGTTAATCAACGAATGGCGTCTTTGCCAAAGCAACGCGTTATCTCCGCGCCACCCTTTTCGATATCCGGTGTGGACTACTGCGGCCCATTTAATATTCGGATTGGATCAAAATCTGTCCGCACGGTCAAGAAAACTTATGCTGGAATCTTTGTATGTATGTCCACCAAGGCAGTACACATCGAGCCCGCAGAAGATCTTTCAGCTGAAGCATTTATCAACATTTATACCCGTTTCGTGAATAGACGTGGCCCATGCTCAGATCTATACAGTGATAAAGGCACGGCTTTCACAGGCGCAAATCGCATGATGTCAGAGGACCTGCAAGCATGTCTTGGCGAGTATACTAAACAGAGTTTGGCGAGCAAGGGCACTCGGTGGCATTTCATCCCACCTGGAACACCCCATCATGGGGGACTCTGGGAGGCTGCGGTAAAATCCGCAAAGAAACACATCCTGCGTGTAGTGGGAATGCACTCGATATATTACGACCAGCTGCATACACTCTTGGTGCATGTGGAAGCATGTCTTAATTCCAGGCCCCTTGTTGCATTACACGATACGCTCGACGACAAGATGGCATTATCACCAGCGGACTTCCTAATCGGTAGATCAATTGTGGCAGTGCCAGAAAAACCAATTGGCGAGATAACTGCTAACTGATTATCGTACTGGCGCCAGCTACGACAAATGCAACAACATTTCTGGAAGCACTGGCACGATGAGTATCTGTCTACTCTGCAGACTCGTTCAAAATGGCATGGGACTAGAACCAATGTCCAAGTAGGTGATATTGTCATTATTCGACATGAGAATCTACCCGCTACTCATTGGCGACTCGGTAGAGTCATTCAGCTACATCCGGGCAAGGATGGGTTGGTACGAGTGGTTACCATCAAACATGCAATGGGAGAATGTACGCGACCAATTCAGAAATTGTGCCGAATTGTGGATCATCCTGAACGTACCCGCTCGGCCGGGCAGGATGTTTGAGATTGTTAACTATGTTTGCAAATCGCACACCAAAGTCAACAGATCGTCCGACAGGATCCGCAGATTGTGACACCAACAGTCCGACTGTGTCTGCACCTGATTGGTGCTGATATTTTATCGATTTTTATTGTAGATATATCGAATAAGATCTCATTTTGGCTTATCACTAATTTTTGTGAATTAATAAAGTTTGTTCATTGAAAGTGGTAGTGAACCACACTATCTGGAAATCATCGTTTTTCTTTAACTTAAGGACAACCCTCAAGTAAGTTATCTCCTCACAGGAGTGGCCAACCATCAAGTAAGTTCTCAGACAAAAGTATTGTTACGAATTCTGGGGATTTCTGATAATTTTTTATACACCTTCTGCTAACGTCCGAATCGCTGAACTATCGAATAAATAGCTCCAATATTTATTATTGCAAAATGTTCTTTATTAGACAACCTTGGGAGAAGTACTCCACAATAGCGTGTTTAAATCAAACTAATTCGTCATTCATCAGCTTGCGCTACTTTTATGATCTCTGTTGCCTCGTCCGCATATTTCTCCTAAGATCTAGACGTTTCAACTTCTAGAACTGTTGTATCTCCTGCTAGGTTTTTTAGTTATAAGCGAGTGTATGTGTGAGTAACAACTCTTAGCTGTTGTATGTGTGTGAAATGTTCATCGTCGCCTTCTATGTATGTGTGTAAATGATGATTGATGTGTTCATTTACACAATTGTGGCTTGCGTAAATGTTTTTGTTGTTGTGATTATTTACTACTGTGTTAGCATAGTGATGCTAATATTCGTCACAGTATTTATCTTTCTCGATTTCTATATGCTAATATCCAAAGCAACATAAGAAAAATGTTACTCATGCGCTATGTAGTATTGTAGATTCTTAAGGCAAATCAGGGGTCGTATCGCCCAGCGCGATGTTATGCAGGGTTACCTGGATTTTGTGACTAGGTGGGCTGAATTATGTGGACTGGCGGTCAACCCGGGAAAAACGGAACTGGTTCTTTTTACCAGGATATATAAGATACCCGCTTTTAGAACTCCCTCAATTGGAAGGGTGCCGTTGCTACTTTCTGCTAGGATTAAATTTTTGGATGTTGTTTTGGACAAGAAATTGTCCTGGGGGCCCAATATGGAAGATTAGGTCAGGAAGGGAAGCTATTGGTACGAGATGGGGGCTCTCGTTAAGAGACTTTATGAGATAATAATCAAAGGAATTCTGCTCTATGGGGTGATGGTCTGGTGGAATGCACTGGACAGGGCGAGCACTACCAAAATATAAGTGTCAGTAAAACGGACGGCGGTAGTTGGTATCAGCGGCAGTCCTAGAACATCCAGTAGATATTGCGGGAAAGGCGACAGCGGAACTTCAGAAAATCTAACTTTCTTACCAGGTTCGACTTTATCGTTGAGCATCCTTTTCCCCAGTCATTTCCTCGAGAGAGAAATCGGGAAGGGCACTCTTCTGGTGCAGGGGACCAGTTGACTTGTTCATGGAGAGTCAAAGTTGGACTGAAAGGTTGGCGGGGGTCTTCTATCAAGAGCTAAATGTAAGCCGCAAGTTTTAGTTGACTGACCGCGGCGTCTTCAAAGCGGTAGGATGCCGGTGAATGAAATGATATGCAGTGCTACTATGGTTAGGGATTTTAACATCTAATCTGATAGGCAAGCGGCTATCAAGACCTTGAGTTCAATTATAGTGGGATCGAGGGTGGTCTGGGAGTGCCAAGCACAAGCAGATCTTTAAGCCCACAACGGTACAACTGAACCGGATGAATACGGCTATATTTATTTCGGGACTCAGCTGGCCACCTGTGGTTTTCTCCTGCATAGATGGGCCTCGAGTTATTTCAGCAAGCATTGTGTGGACACCACCTCTTGCAGGGTAGCAAGATCTTTCTGGCCGCCAGGGGATGGCAGGAGGTCTGCCGAAATAATATGGTTCGCTAAGGGTTATTCGGGATTTGACCGGGGAATGTCCAATGTGAATCCATGCGGTACGCCTCAATAAACTGGACCCCTGTTGTAGCTTTATGTAGGAAGATAAGGTGGAATCATCGGATCATTTTATGCTAGATTGCCCAGCTCTTGCCAGAACTAGGCGCAAGTACTTCGGTCGCGACTCACTTGGATCTCCGGACGATTTATCCAAGTTTGATATCGGTCTCATTCAAACCCATATCGTCGCTGTGCAACGATTCCCTAACTAGATATAGAAACGTTTCCATTATTTTATTTTATGTGATATGACAACGGGCCTTCATGTTGTCTACGTTAGCTTCCCCTACCAGGACAGCTACTACCTAATCTAACCAACCTATCGTCTAATATAGAGTAAGGTCCTAGATGGTGCAGACTTTAGTGGTTTGTATATTCGCTAGCTTAGCCCGTGTACCAATTTTCAGATTATCAAAAGTCACACAAATCAGTTGTGCCCATTTTCTAATGCTGCCCCTCACTAAAAAGATGCAATCATTTGCTCCACTTTGAGCTTCAATCTTTCTCAGAATAAACTTGGCAGGATTTTAAATAAACTCTATTCAAAGAAGGTAAATTCCTTGATAGTTGGTGCAGTTCGTAGAATCTATTTTCTTTATCTTTTTCATAGAATTTGAAGCATGCGCTTTATCATCTCCTCGCCGCCGAACTTTAATAGCTCGTCAGGCAATTGATCAGCTGCGGCGGCCCAACATAACTTTTTGTGGGTAAGGCTTGGATTCGTTTGTTCTGTTGTAGTCGCACCAGCACAAGTGTCGCTGAACGTTAAGGATTCCAAAAAGTAGTCGTGTCACAAATCGACGATTTAGTAAGCCGCATGATACGAGGCGATCGCTGAATAATACCCTCAGTCGGTAACGTGGTTTAGAATGTATCCATGGCAGGTATGCCTGTCGTAAAAAGCGACTGAAGGGTTTCAAAGTTTCCAAAGGTTTGCCGGCGCAATTTATTGCATTCCCAATCCAATTTTCAACCTTACCTACCCGTGTTGAATCTTGTTTCTTTAGCAGCTGAGGCTCTGGTGGCACCAAGTTCTTTATGGTACAAGGGGGGTTAAGGGCGGGATGGCCTAGAGAGTTCAATATGATCATATTTAATCGTTTCAGAGATGATCGGCCTTAATGGTCCTTTCTACCGGAACGTATCGGATCTACATTCTGCATAGAACACTCAACATCGATAACATACTTCAAAACCTTCGGGGAGCGTCTTTATCGCTACAACAACAGCATTGTTGAATAATTTTTTAGGAAAGATCTTAAAGTTCAGGCATCTCAAATTTTTCTTCAATACTCGACATGAAAAAGTTATCCCAGCGGTGTGTACTACGATTAGTCCTTCTCGACTATGAGCGCAAACGTGTGACAACTTTAGCCGTAATCTGAAAATGTTTGGACCGAGATTTCTATATGTGAACGGATATATCCCCAAAATAATAATATGGAAAAGGGCAACGAAATGCTTGGCACCTAATTTGAAATATGTTTTAAAGTAAAAAATATATAGAGATATTTTGATATACATAAAAACAACTTCTCAATTAAACAAAATTGAATTTTTCTCACCGAAATCAAAAGACTACGAAAAATTTCAGAAAATACCTTAAAGCAATTGCTAAATTATATATTGTATTTGGCAGCCAAAACTTTTTAAATTAATTCAAAAGTGGTTATTAAAAGTCGATATCAAGCTAATTGAAATATCTGTTATTGATAGAAAATAAGAAACTACCGATACCAAGTCTACCAGTGATTATAGAAATGTTACTCATACGCCATGTAGCACGAAATATTTCCATACGAAATCTGGCTAATCTGACTTCGCAATAATTTCAGAGAATTAAAAATAATTTAAACTCGAATTGACATCTAATTAGTCCAAATGACACCAAGACTGCAAACCACCACAATTTACTCTGTGTGGATGACTATCAGAAAACAACATATTCTGAGTGTGGTTCGCTTCAAGTCGTTCATTGAAGCAAAGGATATATGAAAACCACAGATTCGCCGGAGCAGCACGATGGAGCTTATTACAAAAGTTCAGGTCTTAAATATATAATCTGAATGGTTGTCAGAATAGGTACTATAGCGGCTAAGCCAAACATTTTTGAAAAAAAATGAGGTTAAGTAGTACAAATTTACTTCCGTATCTATTTGTGTCACGTCTCCATCACAGTGGCCATTTTTGTAAACCATTTTATTAAAAGTAGGAAAGAGGTAAAAAAACGAGAAAGAGTGAAAGGAAGTGGAAGAGTAAGAGTACGTATAAGGTTAAAAAAAGAGTGAGTAAAATTTGGAATAATAGTAAGAGCAAGCGTTAAAGTAAGAGTATGTGTAAGAACACGAGGAGGGGTAAGAGTGTTAGTGCGAGAGGGTGAGAGGGTTAAAATGTGAGTAAAAATTAGAATAAGAGTAACAGACAGAGGTTGAACTGGCCGGTAAATAAGTACCTCACATAGACTTAATGTGTCCATAGTGTTACCAGAACTTGTTTGAAAAACAAATGGAAGAACCCCAATCAGTCGCCAGGGCATATGTTATAGAATAACTCCGCCCTCTTGGCGGAGTACCTCCATTAATAGCTGCATCGCGAGCTAGCACCTCTGCCGCCTCTACACAGAACGTGCTCAACCACTTCTTCCTGCAGTTTGTACTTCCTACACCTGCTGTTACTGACGAGACCTAACTTATAAGCATGTGACGCCAGAAGGCAGTGTTCTGTTGGTATGCCCATCGTGAGCCTTACCTCTTCCCCCTTCAGAGATATGAGGCACTTTGTGAGTCTTATATCTTAGGCTTTATACAGGATCTTAGAAATTTTGTAGCCACAAGCTTTCTTCCACGCCTCCCCTGCTTCATGAATCATATGCAATACCTGCCTTCCTTTCATTTCTCCTTAACGAATTTGGTCGTCTATCGTCGATTTAGCGAGTGTTGCACCTTTTTTTGCAACACATCGGCCTTTTCGTAACCTTTGTGACCGGGAGCCCTGTAAAAATGTATGGTGCGGCCTGAGCGAAGTTTTTCTAGTGCTTCTTTGCATTCCTAAATACTTCTTGATGAAGTACTTAGTGATGTTTTTGCCTTAATCAACGCGCAGCTAGCAATAATATTAACGCGACTGCAGATTAAGCACGCTACCTCCAGAATTTCTGCTGCCTTCTTCACGGCTATAATTTCCGCAAAAAAGACGCTGCAGTAATCTGACATCTTGAAGGATCTACTTATTTCTGAATCGACTTGGAGCCATGGAGAAAAAGAGTTCTTGGAAGTCAAATTAAAAGTTAAAGCTAATCTAAGAGTATGAGTAGGAGAAAGAGTAAGAGTAAAGGTATGTGGAATAGTAAGAGGAAGATTTACTTACTATTATTAAGGTTAGGTTAGGTTAAACTGACCAGTCCGTGACCACACTTAGACTGAGTGAGTTCGTAGTGCTACCAGAAGTTTGTTTAACGATCAGACTAAGAAAATCTATCAGAAACCAGAACTTAAGTTATAAAATAACTCAGCCCTCCTCCAGAAGCTCTCTAGGGCCTACATATGTCACTTACTGCTACTACATCTGACAGCTAAATCACTCCTTATAGCTGCAGTCTTATCCGGGCAAGCGCAAGGCAGGATCACAAAATAAGTTCGTTTTCTCCTTCAACCTGCACTTCCGAAGATGTACCGCTATCACTGACCAAGCCATATTAAAAGGCATGTGACGGCAGAGGGCAGTGTCCAGTCGGAATACCAGTTTTGAGTCTACAGCCCTCTCTTTTTATACTCAGTTGAGCAGAGTTCACAGAATATATTAACTTTGATTGAATAACGGTTGGATATACAGGTATAAATGAATCGAGATAGATATAGGCTTCCATATATCAAAATCATCAGGATCGAAAAAAAATTTGATTGAGCCATGTCCGTCCGTCCGTCCGTCCGTTAACACGATAACTTGAGTAAATTTTGAGGTATCTTGATGAAATTTGGTATGTAGGTTCCTGGGCACTCATCTCAGATCGCCATTTAAAATGAACGATATCGGACTATAACCACGCCCACTTTTTCGATATCGAAAATTTCGAAAAACCGAAAAAGTGCGATAATTCATTACCAAAGACGGATAAAGCGATAAAACTTGATAGGTGAGTTGAACTTATGACGCAGAATAGAAAATTAGTAAAATTTTGGACAATGGGCGTGGCACCGCCCACTTTTAAAAGAAGGTAATTTAAAAGTTTTGCAAGCTGTAATTTGGCAGTCGTTGAAGGTATCATGATGAAATTTGGCAGGAACATTACTACTATTACTATATGTATGCTTAATAAAAATTAGCAAAATCGGAGGACGACCACGCCCACTTAAAAAAAAAAATTTTTTTAAGTCAAATTTAAAAAAAAATTTAATATCTTTACAGTATATAAGTAAATTATGTCAACATTCAACTCCAGTAATGATATGGTGCAACAAAATACAAAAATAAAAGAAAATTTCAAAATGGGCGTGTCTCCGCCCTTTTCCATTTAATTTGTCTAGAATACTTATAATGCCATAAGTCGAACAAAAATTTACCAATCCTTGTGAAATTTGGTAGGGGCTTAGAGTCTAGGACGATAACTTATTTCTGTGAAAAAGGGCGAAATCGGTTGAAACCACGCCCAATTTTTATACACAGTCGTCCGTCTGTCCTTCCGCTCGGCCGTTAACACGATAACTTGAGCAAAAATGGATATATCTTTACTAAACTCAGTTCACATACTTATCTGAACTCACGTTGTATTGGTATAAAAAGTGGCCGAAATCCGATTATGACCACGCCCACTTTTTCGATATCGAAAATTACGAAAAATGAAAAAAATGCCATAATTCTATACCAGATACGAAAAAAGGGATGAAACATGGTAATTGGATTGGTTTATTGACGCAAAATATAACTTTAGAAAAAGTCTTTGTAAAATGGGTGTGACACCTACCAAAATAATTCAATTTTAAGTAGAAGAAAATGAAAAAGTTCTGCTGGACGAAATAAAAAACCCTTGAAATTTTGGCGGTAATACTGTTCGTGGTATTACATATATAAATAAATTAGCGGTATCCGACTGATGATGTTCTGGGTCACCCTGGTCCACATTTTGGTCGATATCTGGAAAACGCCTTCACATATACAACTACCACCACTCCCTTTCAAAACCATCATTAATACCTTTATTTGATACCCATATCGTACAAAGACATTCTAGAGTCACCCGTGGCCCACCTTTACGCCGATATCTCGAAAAGGCGTCCACCTATAGAACTAAGCCCCACGCCCTTTTACAATACTCATTAACACCTTTCATTTGATACCCATATAGCACAAACAAAGTCTAGAGTCACCCCTGGTCCACCTTTATGGCGATATCTTGAAAAGGCGTCCACCTATAGAACTAAGACCCACTCCCTTTTAAAATACTCATTAACACCTTTCGTTTGATACTCATATCGTACAAACAAATTTTAGAGTCAGCCCTGGTCCACCTTTATGGCGATATCCCTAAAAGGCGTCCACCTATAGAACTATGGCCCACTCCCTCATAATATACTCTTTAATATCTTTCATTTGACACATATGTCATACAAACACATTCCAGGGTTACCCTCGGTTCATTTTCCTACACGGTTATTTTCCCTTATGTTGTCACCACAGTTCTCAACTGAGTATGTAATGTTCGGTTACACCCGAACTTAACCTTCCTTACTTGTTAATAATAGGAGTAACTTTGTTAGTCTAAAGTTGTGAGACTCGCACTTTATAGCGCCGCGCTTGGGCCCCGGTCGGTCAATCATGTTCAACTCTTGCCTTCTCTCAATCTCGCGCAATCTAATTGGGATGCCTATGGAGAGATCGGTATAAGAATAGCGTTTATTAAAAATTGCATGAGTTAAATCAAAGGTGGTGATGGCTGCTTAGCTGTCACTTAATATACAGATTTCTTGCCGATAATATGTATTTTTATCCAAGCCGCGGCTTCGAGGATAGCTGAATGTTGTGTTTGGAAGACACTAAAATAATCTGGTATTCTAGCGGAGGGCTGGAGGGCTCTTCATCCTTCGAATAGACCAAACATCCAACTACACTGTTTAATTTATAATCGTCGCTGCATAGCACTTAAGCATCTATATGCCTGTCCACATCACCCCGATGGGGAATATTCATTACACAGTTTCTATCAGCAACTGCTGTGGATCAGTGGCCTGTTTTTCGAGAATCAGAGCTTTAATTGTAAGGTCAGCCAGAGAATACTATGGTTTTTGAACGGTTCTCTTTAATTCAGGGCCTAAAATTCCACTTCTCAGTATCCTGTCAGATCCAAGAATATGATATCAAGAATAGAGCGAGGGAAAGAGCTTTGCTGGGCATTGATCTTAGAACACCAATTATACTGATCATACTAGATTTGTTCTCTTTACCCACCAAGTTAAGTCGTGATATCTCGAGGTTGTCCACCACATAGCTACTCTACTCAGCTTTATAGACCAAATTTTATCGCTATAAGTCCATCTGTTTGGGGGGTATTCCCCAATTCTGGTCCATGGCTCTTTAATACGTGTATAATTCAATGTACCCTTCCTTTTCTTTTGATGCTGAATGACTTTATCTTTCTTGATCAGCTTTTTTTCCAGCACTGCGCTTACGCCCACGTCCCCATCCACTTAGAAGAAGTGTATAGGAGAAGCAAGAAAAGGCGTGGACAGCAGCGCAGATCTACAAAATATATAAGATCATGTGCAAGTTCTGCTAAATAAGACTCATTAAGGTACTAATGTGTCGAAAGAAAGAAGCATTTTGGCTTATTATGTGTGCGGTACACAAACTCAATCGTGTTATGGTCATAAATGTAAAGAGTCTGACTCAAATCCTACTCCTATTGACTGACCATCGACGGCATTAAAAGGGAAGGCCCCAATTGTATTCCGTATAGTGTGACAAAGCGTCTTACCTCCGCGAAGCCCTTTGCAAATTTAGTATCACATTCCGAGTTTAGAATTCACTTTTATCTTAATGTTATCATACAAATTCCTTTAGCAATTTCACAAAAATGAATCTTGCATAGCAAGAAATTAATAAAATAACTTAAAAAAGCCGCAAGGTATAAAAAATATACAAACAAAATTTTCGTAATTCCATTAAATAAAGCTAAACTTATTCGAACTTGCAGCTTGCGGTTATTGCAAACTTAATTATTAAAATACTTGAACACAAACCAACTAAAAACATAACAACAGCAAAGCCAACGTTACCTCAGGTTATTTACATATCTTCTGGTTATCTTAGTGCATCCTCAATCAACTTGCCATGGCAGCAGCAACAAAGCACACAAGTAAGAATTAAAAAAAAAGTGAGCTTGCAACTGGCACTTTGTGAAAGAGCTTGTAGAATAACTATCGGTAACAGTTGGCAGCCGCCGTGGTGTGATGGTAAGTGCTCCGCCATCCACACCGAAGATCCTGGGTTCACGGCCTGGGCAAAGCAACATCAAAATTTTAGAAACAAGTTTTTTCAATTTTTCTAAGTGGTGTCACCCCTCGGCAGTGTTTGGCAAGCACTCCGAGGGTAGCTCTGCCATGAAAAGCTCTCAGTGAAAACTCAACTGCCTTGCATATGCCGTTCGAAGTCGGCATAAAACAAATAGGTCCAGTCCCGCTAATTTGTAGGAAAAATCAAGAGGAATAGGACGCAAACTGGAAGAGAAGCTCCTCACATTTATTTATTTTTTATTACGTGTAATTCTAAGCAAAGGTATCGATGCAAACAATAATAAGTCTTCACTCAAAACAATCGATCTATTTGTACTTAGGATATGTTTTTCATGCGCGATATTCAGTTAAGTTAAAAATGTCAAGGTTTTATCAACTTTTTTACTTTGCGTGGTTGGAAACTGCCATCATAACTGCTGCCATTTCAGCAACCGTGTGTCCGTGGACTAAAAACCACCACAATTGGAACGCTTTTGCATAAGGTCGCGTTCCAACTTCATCCTTTTGGAGGGCTTTTTGTTGCTTCTGCTTCCAGGTCCCGCTTTTTTGCTCTGAGTGTAGTTTCTGTGAAGTTACTTATTTGTTACAATTCTACTGGACCGCTCAGCATGAGCGACTCTTTCCTCGAGCAATTGTCGATTCTGGCTCCATCGGAAGCATGTGTAGAATGTGTGTTCATCAGTTTCCTAGTCTGCATCGCCGTAGATGCAATTAGAATCTACGGTTTTGTTTTTATCCTGTACAAATATTTTTGAATCACGCATTCCCGGGGGTATCTTATATCGGGCAAAAGGAATATATCGTCCCGTTCCTAAGCTTCGAGCGACATCTTTCGGTAAAAATTGATACGGAGGGTTAGCGCCAAGGTACAGAACGTACTATATACGTGTATACCTATGGTTCTAAACGGAAAGGGTCGGGTCTGCTGATTACTGTGTCGATCCAGAAATAAGTAGATCCTATAGGCTGTCAGATTACTGTAGCATCTTTTAGGCGGAAATGAGAGTCGTGAAGAAAGCAGCGGAAATTCCGAAGGAAGCGTGCTTAAGCTGCAGTCGCATCAATATGTATATTGATTAGACGGCTATTAAAGCAATAACCTCACACAGGACTTAAACAAGAAGTATTATGGAATGCAAAGAAGCATTCGAAAAACTTCGCTCATACCTGAAAGGAATAGAGGGTAACAAAAATGCCGATGAGTTTGCAAAGAAGGGAGCAGCACTCGCTATACTCCACGGTGCGTGGGATGGTAAAAGAGAATAATAGGCAAAGAGCTACCAAAGGTTATAGGTTGGTGGGTTTCAGCTTTAAAAATATAAAAACATCACACATAACCATAAAGGAGCACGGGACGAGAAAGTGATCGTTAGTGCAAGGCGGTTAGGGGGGCCTTTGAAAAATTTGCTTGGTGTCGGACTTTCGTTCTAAGAGGAGCATCAACGCTTTTCAACTGTAATATGACTATCTGCATTTGCATTGGAAATTTTGTTTAATGGAATTGCTAAACTCCCGCCACTAAATCACTATGCAATGCGCAAGCGAAGTTAATAGAAAGTCTCAGCGAATATAAAATGATTAAAATTTGGCAATACATCAGATAAATATTCGCCAAAGTGATACGTGAATAATCCATAGATGTAGATACTCACAAGGGAGAGATAGTCAAGTTGCAGAGCTATAAAAGGCAACGCATGCAAGGAATGTTGATCAGTTCGATTTGAAAGCGTTATACGCTAAACTGTATATATTGATAACCTTTTTAAGTGGTGGATATTAACTTAATTGATTCTTAACCGTTGAAACGGTTATGGCGGTAATGGCCAACAAGGAGCGCTAGTCGCCTCTTCGATCTACTAAATGGCGCCAATTGGTCACACCAAAGGAATTTAAAAATGTTTCCACCTGGTCCTTTCAATGGGGTGGGGGTCCACCCTCTTCTATTGCTTCCGTAGGTGAGTTCCGGTAAAAAATATTTTCTTAGCTGGAGCGTTAGCTTTGAGTCGCATAACATGCCCTAGCTCGCGCAGCCGCTTCGTTTCAATTCTCTGGACCATGTTGATGTCTTCGTAAAGCTCGTACAGCTTATCATTAGATCTTGTTGTATTTGTTGTAGCAATGCTTCGCCACATCCAATAGGTTTAACAGATCACAAATTGTCAACAATGTCCTCTAACGAGATTCCAAGGAAACTTGCTGTTTAAACAGGGTTGGACCATAATGAGAGGGGTGTTATAGGCGTTGGTTCCACAATACAGTTAAAAAGAAGGTTGGAGTGACGCGCGTTTCCCTAGGGAGAGTCCGTTCCTTCTCTGCTAGTTTAGGGTATTGTTCTTTGAGTACAGGTTTAACCGGACAATTCCAGGCATAGAGGTCCGACGCCTGTTTATGGATTTCACTGAAGACCAGCTTGTACTTTTTAGCTTCATACGGTTGTGTTCTCAGGTGCCGTATTTCCTCATAATGCTTACGGAGATAACCCCTTAAGCCCCTGAGCCGTGTAGGCTCATCAATCAGATGTCTATTGGGATGCCCAGGTTTCCGGGTTTTCAACAGAAACTGTTTGGTTGGAATTTCATTTCTCTCCCTAATGGGGAGTATTCTTGCCTCGTTATGTAGATGGTGTTCTGGGGACATAAGAAGTCACCCCGTAGCGGTTCTGATGGCGCTATTTTGGCAGGGCTGTAGTTTCTTCCAGTGAGTAGTATTTAGGCTTGGCGATCATATCGGGGACGCGTAGCATGCAATCGACCGGCCAACAGCTTTGTTAGTGGCAGTGTGTGTTTCTTTGCCTTTAGCCCAAGTGCTTCCGGCAAGAGATTTGAGGATTTTATTACGGCTCTGGATTTTAGGAACAATTGCGGTTGCATGCTCTCCAAAATCTAGACCCTGATCGAACGTCACACACAAGATTTTTGGGTGTCAGGCAGCCGGTAGCGACATTGTGGTCGACATTTGCGCGTTGTAAATAAGGTCGCCGATGATTTGGTCGGTGCCAATGTCACAATTGTGTGACCCCATTTAACTAAATCTTCTTCGGTACCCGCTGTTGCTAACGCGTAGATGGTCATAAATCTTTCGAAGAACTTTTCCCTCGAACACTCCTAGAGCCGCTTCGGATGATGTTGGCATAGTCCAAGCTTCTACGCCATATAGCAGGACGGGTCAATAAGTAACTTTTAAAGCATGATTTTCGTTTGCTGAGAGAGGGCTTAATTTTCAGTGGTGACTGAAGATAACTAATTTCACTCAGCATTTTCTGGAATCAAAAAAAAAAAACCGATAACGATAAATTGAGAAACTGTAATACTTGTCACAATATGCATTGTACTAACTCTGCTTCGTCATACATGATATAGTTTACATATGTGTGTATCAACTTATTTTATATTTCAAAATTGAATTCCCTAACGAGATTTTATAATATTTCATTTCTTTCCCTGTACATCTTGTCTTTACTTTACCTTGCATGATGCTTGGTCCCCTCAGCTAGTTGGCTTTGTATTGTGTTGATGCAAGGAATAAATGACAGAAATGCAGGGACGGAAACTGCTATTTCTTTTATAATATAATTCCTTGCAAAACTATTAATTTTGGACTTTAAATATATTTGGATCAAGATAAAAATTATTTTCGGATTTTTATTATCTGAGTCCGATAGAACTAGTTAAACTCGGACTTTTAAAAATAAAAGTCAGGCTTTATAACAAAGAAACAGCTTATCCGTATTAAAATTTTTTTTATTTCCAATAAGCGGGACTTTTGTTTCGGCCTTAAAAAATAAAAGTCCGGATTTAACTTTCATTTCCGGATTTTTATTTTTAAAAGTCCGAGTTTATCTAGTTCTATCGGACTCAAAAAATAAAAATACAGATTTTAATTTTATATGTGGACTTTTATGGAAAAAGTTCGATAAGTAAAAAGGATACATAAATCGACATGATATTGCTATAGGGATACCTGGAAAATAAAACATTTTCACCTAGGACCATTTTTTGCCATGGACTTTGTCGACTCCGAAAAAAAAAAAAATTATTATTTTCCGTCCCTGCAAAAATAAGTATTCTTTATTATAAAAAATATGCACATTTTAAATAGAAAAAAGAAAAAAACAAAACAATAATAATTGTATGTATATTTTTGTTTTCATTTTCAACTTCTTTACATTCTTTTCTTTTTCTTTTTTTTCATGTTGCTTGCATTTTGCATACGCTGCTTTGATTCGAATTTTTATCTCTTGCATTTATGCAGTTTCCTGCTATGCGCGCTCTTTCCATTTCATCAGCGGATGCTTTCATTTTGGTGTATGATGTAACCGATGCCTCAACATTCGAAGAAGTTCGCTTAATACGTGATCAAATTCATGAAACAAAAGCGACCTCAGCTGTGCCAATTGTGGTTGTGGGAAATAAAATTGATTTGGTTGCAGAAAATGAGGATGCACGAAAGGTAAATAAAAAAATATTAAAAATTTATAAGAGAAATCATAACAGTTTTGGGTGCGTATGTAAATCTTATTTGTGGTTGATTAGCAATGAACTGAATCCTTGTCGGCGGCCTTCTTTCTCTAAGATGTCTAACTCTTCTAACTTCGAAAATTGGTTTAAGTTTTTTATTTGTATAAGAGCTTTTCCAATTCATTTGCCTTTTTCTCGAATACATTTGTCCTTTTATCGATTTCACGTACACATTTCTGACTTATATTTACATATTTATTAAATAAATTTGCCCTATCTCAAATACATTTGTTCGTGTCTCAAATGCATTTTCTCTTTTCTCAATTACATTTTCCTATTTCTAAAAAAATGTGCTCCTTAATTAAATATATTTGCCGTTTTCTCAAATACAGTTGGAAAAGGTGTACACCATTTTCATTTCACAATGAAAAACCCTCACTTTGAAATGAGAATGGTAGGTTGTAAATGAGAAAGCGTCAGTTGGAAATAAGATTTGTCAATTGTTTATAAGATTAGTCTAGTGTTAATCAGAAAGCATCAAATGTAATTGCGTCCTTTCGATATAAGAAAAGTCACTGGTAAACGAAGTAGCGATAACTGAAAATTTGAAATCGTCATTTTTTTGAGAATAATGAGTTGGAATTAAAAATAGGCAGATGTAAATGAGAGAGTGTCATGTGTAAACGAGAATAGTCAATTGTAAAAGAGAAGCGTCACTAAAATAATCAATTGTAATTTTATTTTATTTTATTTTACTTAATTTTATTGAATTCAATTTCATTTAATTTAATTTAATTTAGGTTAATTTATTTTAATTTAATTTAATTTAATTTGATTTAATTTAATTTAATTTAGTTTAATTTAATATAACTTAATTTAATTTAATTTAACCTAAGTTAATTTAATTTAGTTTAATTTCATTTAATTTAATTTAATTTAATTTAATTTAAGTTAATTTAGGTTAATTTAAGTGATGTTAGTTTAATTTAATTTAATTTAAAATAATTTAATTTAATTTACTTTAATTTAATTTAATTTAATTTAATTTATTTTAATTTAATTTAATTTAATTCAATTTTATTTTATTTTATTTAATATAATTTAACTTCGTTTATATGAGTTAAGCGGAGATTGCCCTTATTGTTTTAAATGTATGAAAACATTTATTTGAAGCAATTTTTAATTTATAATTTATTTATTAATTTGGGAGAAATTTAAACAACGTGACATCAGGACGGACAAGGCGACAGCTGTTTCGATTATACCTTGTAAATCTCTTCACAGTCTTTTCTCCCGGGAGTGGGATTTGAACCCGCACTCCTACGGTGGTTGAAGTGTTACAAACGTTGTTTAAATTTCTCCCAAATTATTAAACAAATTAACTTCATTTAATTTTGTTTAATTTATTTTACTTTAATTTAATTTAATCTAATATAATTTGTTTAAGTTAATTAAATTTTATTTTATTTTATTTATTTTAATTTAGTTTTATTTTATTTTATTTTATTTTAATAAATTTAATTTTATTTTATTTTATTTAATTCAATTTAATTTAATAAAATTTAATTTAATATAAATAAAAAAAATAAATGTAAGGCGCGATAAACTCCGAAGAGATCTAAGGCCGAGCTTCTCTTCCAATTTGCGTCGTGCTCCTCTTGATTTTTCCCTACAAATTGGTCCCCTACACTGAGAAGCTTTTCATGGCAGAAATACACCCGGAGCGCTTGCCAAACACTGCCGAGGGGCGATCCCGCTTAGAAAAATAGTCTTCTAATTGAAAAACCTTATTTCTAAAATTTTGATGTTGCTTTGCCCGGGGTGTGAACCCAGGGCATACGGTGTGGTAGGCGGAGCACGCTACCATCACACCACGGTGTCTGCCAAATCTATCTTTAATCGAGGAATTATCCATTTGTTATCGAAATGATATCAATATGTTATCGGAAACTTATAGATATGCTATCGGCATGGTATTTAAAAGTTATCCAATTTATTATCGAAAATGTATCAATTTGTTATCGAAAAGTCATCGATTTCTTCTCGTAGTGCTACCAGTTTTGTTATCGCCATGTTATCCGTTATGCTAACGTCGACACATATAACTCTTCGATATAATGCCGTTATCAAACCAATAAGAAGGCAGTAACAAGCTTATAATAAATCGATAACAAGCTGATAACAAATCGAAGTCTCGAAAATAATGTTTCGCTATCAATAATAAACAAATAATAAAGCAATAGCTCGTCATAGCATTCGGTGATCTGGCTCTCACCCAAGTATGATGGGACTATCAGTCTAACAGAAACATTTCTTCGTCCAAGTAGGGAATGGGACTCCGATAACAAGCTTCTACTCCAGAGGCAATCACATATGTTTTCATGTGTTAACATAGAGGCCTTTTCTACTGTATTCTTAGCACATCTAGAACTGGAAACTAATAATCTTTCATTCGGGGTTTGATTCCACCCACTCATTTACCATGGCTTGTCCTTTTCTTACCTCTAACTCGCATATGCCTCATATAGCTCAGGCTATCGGTTTACTGTATATTCAACAGTATATTCCATTACAGATTGTAGTCATCTAATCGAGTAGAACTGCCTCTTAACCACTTTAGGCGTTTTCTTTTTACATATGTGGCTTCCATCTGGATAACTATTTGACTGGTTGACAAAGAAGTTTTAATTTGGATCTAACTACCGCTGGTCGATGATGTTGACCACCTTTGCTTTCCTATATCCGATGTAACCCCTGATATATTAATCTAAAGCTGCTCTATTACGCCCCGTATGCCTTGGCTATGCGACCCTCCTTATTTTCTTCCCCTTTGGCGTTTTACTTTTATTTAGAGTTGTTCCAACAATTCCTCAAAGTCTGGATTCATCACCTGACACTTTCTTAAATCTTTGAATAAACCTGCGAACCAATGACCGGGTTCAATTTGTAAATCCTTTCCTATACTATGGAGTCCTTGTTTGGTGGACAGCCACACAAAAAATAAGGAGATCCCTGCACATTCCACTCGTAGACCTGGTGGCAAAGAACAAAGCTTTAACATCTACAACGAGGCTCTCTGCCTCTTGGAAGCTTGAGTGCAGTCCATACGGCCATGGTAGTATAAAAAAAATGTAAGGCGCGATAACCTCCAAAAAGATTTTAGGCCGAGCTTCTCTTCCAATTTCGTCGTGCTCCTTTTTAATTTTACCTACAAATTGGCGGCATAGCACAGCATCTAAATGCGTGTTAGAGTGTAAGCAGTCTCTGGAGAGAATCGGGACAGGGAGAAGCATACATCTATATTGGGTCGCAGGGCATATGGGAATAGATAGGAATGAAAAAGCGGACGAACTAGCTAAAAAGGGCGCATCCCTTGAAGCTTGCTCTGTAGACGTCCCAATTAGATTGGGCGAGATTAAGCGAAGGCGAGAGGTGCACATGATCGACCAAGCTGGAAAGGCGTGTGTTCAAGTGCGGGGCTGTAAAGTGTCGAAGATTATGTGTAGGTCTTACAATCTTAGACTAACACAGTTGCTTCTATCATTAAAAAGAGAGGACTGTAGACTCATGACGGGTATTCTGACTGGACACTGCCTTCTGGCCTCACGTGCTTTAAATAAGGCTTGGTCCGTGATAGCACATGTAGGAAGTGCGGGTTGGAGGAGGAAACGATCGAGCACGTTCTGTGCTCGTGCCCTGCACTTGCCAGGCTAAGACTCCAGCTATTAGGAGTGATACACCTGTCAGACCTAGAAGCAGAAAGTGGCTTAAGTCCTAGAAAGCTTCTAGTATTTGCCAAGAGGACGGAATTATTTTATAACATAGGTCCTGGTTTTTGATAGGGTTTTTCAATTTGGTCGTTAAAACCAACTTCTGGTAACACTACCGACTCAATCAGTCTATGTAAGGTCCTCATGGAGCGGTCAGTTCAACCTAACCTACCTAATCTGGCGGGATAGTACCTACTTGTTTTTATGCCGACTCCGAACGGCATCTGCAAGGCAGATGAATTTTGACCGAGATGCTTTTAATGGCACTCGGAGTGCTTGCCAAACATTGTCTTCTAATTGAAAAACCTTGTTTCTAAAATTTTGATGTTGCTTTGCCCGGGGTGCAAACCCAGGGCATACGGTGTGGTAGGCGAAGCACGCTACCATCACACCACGGTGGCCGCCATAGAAAACTTAGTCTTAGAAAACTTCTAGCCTTTGCAAAAAAGATTGTGTTATTTTATAGTGTTTTTCAATTTCTTCGTTAAACAAACCTTTGGCAACACTGCGGACTTATTCAGCCTATGTGAGTCCTCGCGGACCAGCCAGTTCAAAATAACCTAATCAACCAACTAAAAATATGCGCCTTCAAGGTTATGCTCTAAAATGCAAGCAATATTATGCCAACAACCTTTACTGATTGGATTTCTTTTATTTTGTTTTCTAAGTATTTTTTAAGACTTCTTTTTTCAATTTGCCGATTTGCAAATAATTTGTTTATAATTTCTTGTTTCACGTATTCGCTTTTTATACTCAGTTGAGCAGAGTTCACAGAGTATATTAACTTTGATTGGATTACGGTTGGTTGTACAGGTATAAAGGAATCGAGATAGATATAGACTTCCATATATCAAAATCATCAGTATCGAAAAACAATTTGATTGGGCCATGTCCGTCCGTCCGTCCGTTAACACGATAACTTGAGTAAATTTTGAGGTATCTTGACGAACTTTTTGGTATGTAGGTTCCTGGGCACTCATCTCAGACCGCTATTTAAAATGAACGATATCGGACTATAACCACGCGCACTTTTTCGATATCGAAAATTTCGAAAAATCGAAAAAGTGCGATAATTCATTACCAAAGACGGTTAAGCGATGAAACTTGGTAGGTGGGTTGAACTTATGACGCAGAATAGAAAATAAGTAAAATTTTGGACAATGGCCGTGGCACCGCCCACTTTTAAAAGAAGCTGTAATTTGGCAGTTGTTGAAGATATCATGATGAAATTTGGCAGGAACGTTACTTGTATTGCTACTATTTATAAAAATTAGCAAAATCGGAGAACGACCACGCCCACTTTAAAAAAAAAATTTTTTTAAGTGAAATTTTTACAAAAAATTTAATATCTTTATAGTATATAAGTAAATTATGTCAACATTCAACTCCAGTAATGATATGGTGCAACAAAATACAAAAACAAAAGAAAATTTCAAAATGGGCGTGGCTCTGCCCTTTTTCATTTGATTTGTCTAGGATACATTTAATGCCATAAGTCGAACAAATATTTACCAATCCTTGTGAAATTTGGTAGGCACTTAGATTCTAGGACAATAACTGTTTTCTGTGAAAAAGAGCGAAATCGGTTGAAGCCACGCCCAGTTTTTATACACAGTAGTTCGTCTGTCCTTCCGCTCGGCCGTTAACTCGATAACTTGAGCAAAAATCGATATATCTTTACTAAACTCAGTTCACATAATTATCTGAACACACTTTGTATTGGTATCAAAAATGGCCGAAATCCGCCTATGACCACGCCCACTTTTTCGATTTCGAAAATTACGAAAAATGAAAAAAATTCCATAATTCTATACCAAATACGAAAAAAGCGATGAAACATGGTAATTTCATTGGTTTATTGACGCAAAATATAACTTTGGAAAAAAACTTTGTAAAATGGGTGTGACACCTACCATTATTAAGTAGAAGAAAATGAAAAAGTTATGTAGGGCGAAATCGAAAGCCCTTGGAATCATGGCAGGAATACTGTTCGTGGTATTACATATATAAATAAATTAGCGGTACCCGACAGATGATGTTCTAGGTCACCCTGGACCACCTTTATATTGATATTTCGAAATCTCGAAAACGCCTTAACATATACAACTACCACCACTCCCTTTTAAAATTGTTATTAATACCTTTAATTTGACACCCATATTGTACAAACACATTATAGAGTCACCCCTGGTCCACCTTTATAAATGCGTCCACCTATAGAACTAAGGCCCACTCCCTTTTAAAATAATCATTAACACCTTTCGTTTGATACCCATATTGTATAAATGCATTCTAGAGTCATACCTGGTCCACCTTTATGGCGATATCTCGAAAAGGCGTCCACCTATAAAACTAAGGCTCACTCCCTTTTAAAATACTCTTTAACACCTTTCATTTGATACCCATATCGTACAAACAAATTCTAGAGTCACCCCTGGTCCACCTTTATATCGATATTTCGAAAAGGCGTCCACCCATAGAACTAAGGCCCATTCCCTTCTAAAATAAACATTAACACCTTTCGTTTGATACCCATATTGTATAAACGCATTCTAGAGTCATCCCTGGTCCACCTTTATGGCGATATCTCGAAAAGGCGTCCACCTATAAAACTAAGGCCCACTCCCTTTTAAAATACTCTTTAACACCTTTCATTTGATACCCATATCGTACAAACAAATTCTAGAGTCACCCCTGGGCCACCTTTATATCGATATTTCGAAAAGGCGTGCACCCTTAGAACTAAGGCCCACTCCCTTTTAAAATACTCATTAACACCTTTCGTTTGATACCCATATCGTACAAACAAATTCTAGAGTCACCCCTTTATATCGATATTTCGAAAAGGCATCCACCCATAGAACTAAGGCCCACTCCCTTTTAAAATAATCATTAACACCTTTCGTTTGATACCCATATCGTACAAACAAATTCTAGAGTCACCCCTGGTCCACCTTTATATCGATATTTCGAAAAGGCGTGCACCCTTAGAACTAAGGCCCACTCCCTTTTAAAATAATCATTAACACCTTTCGTTTGATACCCATATCGTACAAACAAATTCTAGAGTCACCCCTTTATATCGATATTTCGAAAAGACGTCCACCCATAGAATTTCGTTTGATACCCATATTGTATAAACGCATTCTAGAGTCATCCCTGGTCCACCCTTATGGCGATATTTCGAAAAGGCGTCCACCCATATAACTAAGGCCCACTCCCTTTTAAAATACTCATTAACACCTTTCATTTGATACCCATATCGTAAACAAATTCTAAAGTCACCCCTGGTCCACCTTTATGTCGATATCTCGAAAAGGCGTCCACCCATATAACTAAGGCCCACTCCCTTCTAAAATACTCATTAATACCTTTCATTTGATACCCATATCGTACAAACAAATTCTAGAGACACCCCTTTATATCGATATTTCGAAAAGGCGTCCACCCATAGAACTAAGGCCCACTCCCTTTTAAAATACTCATTAACACCTTTCATTTGATACCCATATCGTACAAGCAAATTCTAGAGTCACCCCTGGTCCACCTTTATATCGATATTTCGAAAAGGCGTCCACCCATAGAACTAAGGCCCTCTCCCTTTTAAAATACTCATTAACACCTTTCGTTTGATACCCATATTGTATAAACGCATTCTAGAGTCATCCCTGGCCCACCCTTAAGGCGATATCTGGAAAAGCGTCCACCTATAAAACTAAGGCCCACTCCCTTTTAAAATACCCATTAACACCCTTCATTTGATACCCATATCGTACAAACAAATTCTTGAGTCACCCTTGGTCCACCTTTATGGCAATATTTCGAAAAGGCGTCCACCCATAGAACTAAGGCCCTCTCCCTTTTAAAATACTCATTAACACCTTTCGTTTGATACCCTATTGTATAAACGCATTATAGAGTCATACCTGGTCCACCCTTATGGCGATATCTGGAAAATCGTCCACCTATAAAACTAAGGCCCACTCCCTTTTAAAATACTCATTAACACCTTTCATTTGATACCCATATCGTACAAACAACTTCTAGAGTCACCCCTGGTCCACCTTTATATCGATATTTCGAAAAGGCGTCCACCCATAGAACTAAGGCCCTCTCCCTTTTAAAATACTCATTAACACCTTTCGTTTGATACCCATATTGTATAAACGCATTCTAGAGTCATCCCTGGTCCACCCTTATGGCGATATCTGGAAAAACGTCCACCTATAAAACTAAGGCCCACTCCCTTTTAAAATACTCATTAACACCTTTCATTTGATACCCATATCGTACAAACAAATTCTAGAGTCACCCCTGGTTCACCTTTATTTCGATATTTCGAAAAGGCGTCCACCCATAGAACTAAGGCCCACTCCCTTCTAAAATACTCATTAACACCTTTAATTTGATACCCATATCGTACAAACAAATTCTAGAGACACCCCTTTATATCGATATTTCGAAAAGGCGTCCACACATAGAACTAAGGCCCACTCTCTTTTAAAATTCTCATTAACACCTTTCATTTGATACCCATATCGTAAACAAATTCTAAAGTCACCCCTGGTCCACCTTTATGGCGATATCTCGAAAAGGCGTCCACCTATAGAACTAAGGCCCACTCCCCTTTAAAATACTCATTAACACCTTTCATTTGATACCCATATTGTATAAACGCATTCTAGAGTCATCCCTGGTCCACCCTTATGGCGATATCTGGAAAAGCGTCCACCTATAAAACTAAGGCCCACTCCCTTTTAAAATACTCATTAACACCTTTCATTTGATACCCATATCGTACAAACAAATTCTAGAGTCACCCCTGGTCCACCTTTATGGCGATATTTCGAAAAGGCGTCCACCCATAGAACTAAGGCCCACTCCCTTTTAAAATACTCATTAACACCTTTCATTTGATACCCATATCGTACAAACAAATTCTATAGTCACCCCTGGTCCACCTTTATTTCGATATTTCGAAAAGGCGTCCACCCATAGAACTAAGGCCCACTCCCTTCTAAAATACTCATTAACACATTTAATTTGATACCCATATCGTACAAACAAATTCTAGGGACACCCCTTTATGGCGATATTTCGAAAAGGCGTCCACCCATAGAACTAAGGCCCTCTCCCTTTTAAAATACTCATTAACACCTTTCGTTTGATACCCATATCTTACAAACAAATTCTAGAGTCACCCCTGGTCCACCTTTATGGCGATATCTCGAAAAGGCGTCCACCTATAGAACTGAGGCCAACGCCCTTTTAAAATACTCATTAACACCAAACGCATTCTAGAGTCATCCCTGGTCCACCCTTATGGCGATATCTCGAAAAGGCGTCCACCTATAAAACTAAAGCCCACTCCCTTTTAAAATACTCATTAACACCTTTCATTTGATACCCATATCTTACAAACAAATTCTAGAGTCACCCCTGGTCCACCTTTATGGCGATATCTCGAAAAGGCGTCCACCTATAGAACTGAGGCCAACGCCTTTTTAAAATTTTCATTAACACCTTTCGTTTGATACCCATATTGTATAAACGCATTCTAGAGTCATCCCTGGTCCACCCTTATGGCGATATCTGGAAAAGCGTCCACCTATAAAACTAAGGCCCACTCCCTTTTAAAATACCCATTAACATTTGATACCCATATCGTACAAACAAATTCTAGAGTCACCCCTGGTCCACCTTTATATCGATATTTCGAAAAGGCGTGCACTCTTAGAACTAAGGGCCACTCCCTTTTAAAATACTCATTAACACCTTTCATTTGATACCCATACCGTACAAACAAATTCTAGAGTCACCCCTGGTCCACCTTTATATCAATATTTCGAAAAGGCGTCCACCCATAGAACTAAGGCCCACTCCCTTTTGAAATACTCATTAACACCTTTCATTTGATACCCATATTGTAGAAACGCATTCTAGAGTCATCCCTGGTCCACCTTTATGGCGATATCTCGAAAAGACGTCCACCTATAAAACTAAAGCCCACTCCCTTTTAAAATACTCATTAACACCTTTCATTTGATACCCATATCGTACAAACAAATTCTAGAGTCATCCCTGGTCCACCTTTATATCGATATTTCGAAAAGACGTGCACCCTTAGAACTAAGGCCCACTCCCTTTTAAAATACTCATTAACACCTTTCGTTTGATACCCATGTTGTATAAACGCATTTTTGAGTCATCCCTGTTCCGCCTCTATGGAGATATCTCGAAAAGGCGTCCACCTATAGAACTAAGGCCCACTCCCCTTTAAAATACTCATTAACACCTTTCATTTGATACCCATACCGTACAAACAAATTCTAGAGTCACCCCTGGTCCACCTTTATATCGATATTTCGAAAAGGCGTACACCCATAGAACTAAGGCCCTCTCCCTTTTAAAATACTCATTAACACCTTTCGTTTGATACCCATATTGTATAAACGCATTCTAGAGTCATCCCTGGTCCACCCTTATGGCGATATCTCGAAAAGGCGTCCACCTATAAAAATAAGGCCCACTCCCTTTTAAAATACTCATTAACACCTTTCACTTGATACCCATATCTTACAAACAAATTCTAGAGTCACCCCTGGTCCACCTTTATGGCGATATCTCGAAAAGGCGTCCACCTATAGAACTGAGGCCAACGCCCTGTTAAAAAAACGCATTAACACCTTTCTTT
Organism: Eurosta solidaginis; assembly: GCF_040869045.1. Classification (NCBI taxonomy): domain Eukaryota; kingdom Metazoa; phylum Arthropoda; class Insecta; order Diptera; family Tephritidae; genus Eurosta; species Eurosta solidaginis. Next base: position 154,010,321 of record NC_090322.1, on the reverse strand, counting down.
TGATACCCATATCGTACAAACAACACATTCCAGGGTTACCCTAGGTTCATTTTCCTACATGGTATTTTCCCTTATTTTGTCTCCATAGCTCTCAACTGAGTATGTAATGTTCGGTTACACCCGAACTTAGCCTTCTTTACTTGTTTTTAACTAAATTTGTAAGTTCGTGTACCATTAAACGGTCAACTGAACACTAGAGATTTGAGTGGGCTTACAATGCCATTAAAAATAAAACAATTGTTATGTTGCTATTAACTCGGCGTTAGTTTTAAAAGAAAGTTGTCCCAGAGCGACGCGACTTTGTTCGAATTCTATGAGATGGCAGCGATATTTTCTCTTGATAATCGCGCCCATAAACAGCGCCCATCTACCTCCCACTCCTTTAGTTATTTAAAACAAATTCATTTGAAACCTGCAGAGTTGCTCTTAAAGCAATAAAAATGCAAATTGTTTTTCTTTAAAGCTTTCAATTAACTTTGTTTTTTGTCTGTTCTTTGTCATATAAAGTTTTTAATATCATCATGATTATCCATGCAGTAAAAGTTGCTGTGAACTGCCCTTTTGAGGCTGATAATACATATTTGTTTAACAACATGAAGCCAGTGGCGTGGCTAGTACTATTGTGAAGGGGGAAGATATTATATTTCACGCATTTTTTACATTGCGACTGTTTGACTTCTAACCACATATTAAAGTGCTTTATGAACTTGAAGATCACACTCACTCGGGAAGTGGGTCCCAGGAACCTTGCAGAAATTACTCCAGAATTGTTTGGCTAACAGTTGGGGATAGTTTAAAAATCGTTTTGGAATCTTTTAGCACTACGTCGGGACTAATTTCGTGGTCTATTCCAAGCTTTTTTGAAACATTCCGAAAATAATTTCTAGACCAATTCTTGAATTTTTCAAGATAATTTCCAAATTTTTTTGTTTTTTGTAGGTTAAGTTAGTGAGGACTATATTATAATTTTGAGATTCCCTCAGCATTATTTGGGGATCTTAGTATCGTTTTAAAGAGACAATTCCGAACTAATTATCATATTATATTTGTTTCTAAAATGATTATAAACCGCGAAGAGGGGGCTAATCCCAACTGTACCAACCTCCACTTGCAAACCGAAAGGATTTTATATCAGCAGGAAAGCTTATGCATGCCTTCTGCCTCCTGTGTTAAGCTTATCGTTTTAAACCGATAATCCGTTCTCTTACTTTTTTATAATAAGTTGCAAACCGCCAAGGTGAAAGATATAGACGTTAAAAAGTTTAGCATACTTAAAACATTTTTCTAAACTTCTGTGAGTTTTGAACTTCACAAGATAATTCGGTATATTTAGTGCTTTATAAACTATGAAGTTTTATACAAATCTATAGTACAATATAGGTGGACACCGTTTATCGTCAAAAAGGAAGTAAGTTCGAGCATGATAGGCTGAATGGCAAATCATATTTTATATCTTAAATGTTACTCATACGCCCTGGCACACAGGAATTATACACCCCATCGCAAACTCACGCTATTGGCATAATTTATTAGTTTTACGTATCAAGCTTTTAGTTTATAACACAAAGTCTGCCCTAACCTCCCAAAAAATCAAAAATTTCATATAAAATCCGCCCAGGAAATGGGTCAAAATAGTTTTCTGATGTGTAAATTGTATTTGCTCACGGTATGGAGGAATTCAGAATGTAGGCGTTTGTTAGCGAAATGTTAATGATAAGTTATTGAAGAACCGTGGGAGAGGCCTCCATTTCTCCATGCACGACTTATCGGTATGTTATCGATAAACTGTCGAAGAGTTATCGATTTTTAATCGAAGTGGGTTAAATTTTCTACAGGTAAGAAGGTTATTAATGAGCTACCGATTTTTGTCGACGGGCTAGCAGATATTATTTATTTTTTTTTTTCAAAAAATTTTCATTTATTTACTGGAAGTATGTATATTGGCATGTTATCAAAATGTTATCGGCTTGAAATCGATTTCTTATCAAAAAGTTATCTGTAAAGGCGGAAGATATTATATTTCACGCATTTTTCACATTTCGCGGAGAAGTAAATCAAGATGAGAGAAAAGGCTTTGAAGAGATTTACAAGGTATAATCGATACAGCTGTTGCCTTTTCCGTCCTGATGTCACGTTGTTTCAAATTTTTCCCAAATAATTAAATAATATTTTTTTTTTGATACAAGCATCGAGGGAAGATTTTTAAGACTGATTGACCTCATAACCACAGATTAAAAGGATTTATGAACTTGAAGAGCACACTCACTCGGGAACTGGGTCCCAAGAGCATTGCCGGCAATGAAAAAGCTTGTAAACTGGCAAAGATCGGTGCATTGTTAAACATCTCAATAGCAGTCACAGTGCATCTGCCAATAAGGAATGGCATGCTTACCAATCTCAAAAAACCCCGAACTCACTATTGATATTCTTTAGTCACTTGTAAAATCACCAAGCAAATATGGTCTTGCTACAACCAAAAAGGAGCAGATTTTCTACTAAATATGTCAACGGATGAGATATTCAGGATCACATTCACAACTAGAGGCGCTGACCATTTGAAAGAATAAGAGTTTCCTCCAACGACAGTTATAGGAGCTGTAGTGAGAACAGTTTTAAGAAGAGAGTCAACTATTTTCTATGCGAAAATACGGTCCCGAATTTTGGGCAAACATTAGGCGTCAGCAGGTATATTGATATAACCAAATAGTTTGAGTTAAACCACATAGGGTTTCTAGTTGATTAGTTTCAGATGAATGTGAAGCAAAATTGCGCCTAGAACGCTTTTTTGGGCTCGAGCTCTCCAGCTGAGCAGCGCATCAACCTAGTAACCCGGAACTTAAAGAGAACCGACTGTGTAGGCTACTTATAAGTTACAGAACCCTTTTTGCTGCCTTCTCTGCACTATATCTATACTTGAATGGAATCTATTCAAGGTTTATAATGTCTGCTAGGCCTCTTTTAATTAGCGTGGGGGTTACTTTGGCTAAAGTTTTTTTTATAGATTAAAGCGGACACTTTTAAATAGTAAGAAAAACCCTGAAGCATAAGCAACTCTTTTACTCATGTGACATAGATTCCGGCTGGGTTTTCTAATAGGATATATCGTTTCAGAGTTTTGCAAAATTGTCTGCTCCTAGTTTGTAGGTAATTTTATGGTCACTTGTTTAAAATGAGCTTGCACAGCTCCTAAGATGTAACAAATTAAATGAGATAACATGGCGTGAGTGGGGAGTTCCCGATCGAATTTACAATCTTCCTGTTTCTTCGTAGTATTAAAGGTTTTTCGAAAGCTGATAGGTTTGATTATATACTGATACTTAGCACACAATTCATCTGTGATGTTAAACAAGCCCCAAAGTATATCACACTATCAGAAAGCCTTATCCCTCGATCATTAAGTACCCGGTCATTAAGTCACACAGATTTGGAACATAGTATTATAAAAAGTTTTTTCAAAACCAAATTGAATAGAAAACACCTATCTAGAAGATGTTTGCTGTCCTCTACGGCAGGCTGTAACTCGGTAGAGAATTGAAACATTCCTCGAGTATCTGAGCCTTTGGAAGAGAGTCAGCTCTACATTATTAAAAAAAAAACACAGCGGGTTGTGCAGCTTAGAATATACGCGAGGTAGGTATGCCTATCGTAAGAGGCGATTTAAATATCAAATTTATTCAAGGAGTTGTGCAGTTCAACACTCCTCAGGGATTTCAAGCGCAATATATAGGTTCTCCAAACCAATATTCAACCTCACCTACCCGTCAGGAATCTTTTTCATTCCCCAAAGTCTTCGGAGAGTGTCTTTATCGCTACATCAACAATTCCTAGGAACAACAATGATATCATGCTTCAAGTGTGCAAGGCAAAAAGAGACCTTAACAACCAAATATCAAGGAGTAAGAGGAAAGCATATTCTAAACAAAAAATTTGATGGTGGTATTCAAATAGCTTATGATGCTGCGGGCTCTATAAATAAGCTTTCAGCTCAGTAAATTGGGTCAAGCGAACTACCCCTACCTCCTTCGTAGGGCTTCTGGGCTCAATGGTTCTGGACTCAACGCTGACTACGGGAAATTGGAAGACGTATTAAGAGCTGCAGTATTGGTACACACGTCGATTTTGTTTGGGGTTTAAACTACGGTTTCAGCAGGAAAAAAACAAAATACTCTTCTTCTGGCCCCACCAGAAGAGTTCAGTAGACTCGTAGGGCGTACCACTCTGTATATATAGTGGCGACATAAATCTTAAATGGGAGTCCATTTTTTAGATACACCATATTTCTTTGGCAAGTAACAATAACGAATACTTTTTCTACGTATGAGTGCTGAGCATGATTATTGAGTTGTGATTGGAGCACCCATGACAATACATATAGCACCTTCAGTTTACCCCAAAGAGGATAGAGTGTGTTAAGGACTTTAGAATTCATAGTGGTTACGGACTTAACCAAATTGCAGGAATTTGTAGATAGAAAACTTGAGCAATATTTAGAGATTGCTACCATAGAGGAGATGGTTAATGGGATAGGTTAGGTTGAACTGGCTGATCATTAAAAATCTGAAATTTCTCTTGAGTGGTATGAGAAATATGCACTTCTGTCCATGCCTTTTCTGCTTGATGGGTCATATTTAACTTCTGTCTCCTTTTGATTTCTCCCAGAGGAGGAGAGATAGAGGAATACAAATACATCTTTTTAAAGACTTAACAGAGTGCTTACAACTGGGTTTATTCTCTAAGGAGATCCAGAGGCAAAACAGGACTACTACAGTGCTCCAGTGAAACAGCTAAACGAAAATTATATGAGCGGTAAAAATCTTTTCAAAGCTTAGCTCACTAGATTTATATGGGATATTTCCTGCACTAGTACGATGGCAAGTAAACCGGTCATGGGTTGGCTGAAAATAATCTTTGATAGGTGCGTAAAGTTGAATCGAGCGTCGCACTCTCGCGGCCTCTTTCTACCAAAGGCGGGAAATTGTGAGTTTCAAAGCTACTTTTATAAAGACCATTGAGAATCCGCTTACCCGCTCTAGTTCAATAAACTACGTTCTTTTTCGTGTGGCTTTCTAGTGTGCGTATAAACTTACCTACTTTTCCATTAATCATCGCCACTTCATTAAATTTTCGCTTACACAAAAAAATTTAGGTTTACTTTAACATCTTAGAACTATATACTAATGTGAGTAAGTTTCCTTACAACCGTCCTGCTTTATGTCCTTTTTTTTTTTGGTTTGTGACTTTACTGAAGTTTGCTTATTTGGAAAAAAAATAAAACCGAAATAATGTGCACTGGGCGATGCTCCCTCGCCACATAGGAATTTGGTTTTGTACAAATTTATGTATATATTTGTAAATATGTATGTAAACGAACCCTAAATTTTATGTACCAGTTAAAGGTATTTACGCATCTGCTGGGATATAATGCTTACATTAATATAGCGACTATTTACGTCGTTATAAATATTATTCCCTTCGCTTATGTCCTTTGGCATTTTAAATAACCCAAAATCTCTTCTTGATTTGATTTTATGCAATGTCAGTACATTTGAAACAGGGTGCATTGAGTACCGTTTTTTCCTGCAGATCACACTTCCTACATCTTCTGTTACTGACGTGGTCTAACTTATAAATATGTGACGCCAGAAGGTGTGAGGCTTAAGACTTCTTTTGTCAGAGATCTGCGCCGCTTTTTGAGTCTAATGCCGTAGGATTTACACATCTGTCCACGCATGTCTCCTTTTGATTCCTCCCATACGGCCAACTCATCCGCCTTTTCATTACCTTCTTTCCATTAATGGCCAGAAACCTAGTATAGATGTATGGTCCGGCCTGAGCGAAGTTTTTCCAATGCTTTTTTGCATTCCAGGACACTTCTTGATGCAGTACTGTGTGAGATTGTATCCTTAACAGCAGCCTGGCTATTGATGTATATGTTAGCGCGACTGCAGCTTAATCACGCTTTATCCAGAATTTTAGCCGCTTTCTTTCGGCTACAATCTCGGCCTGAAAGACGCTGCAGTAGTCTGGCGGCCTGTATTATCCTATATCTATTTCTGTATGAACCCTTCCGTTAGTTTCGAACCATCGGTATGTATACACGTGTATAGCATATTCTCTAATTTCTGCACCATAGCACCAATCCTCCGGCTCAGTTGTGGCCCCAACATCTCTTTGGAAGCTCATGCACGGAACCGCATATTCCGTTTGCCCGATATTAGATGGCGCTATACTGCTATGGCCATAAGGCCGTTGCTAACGCGATATTTTTGGCCATTAGGTCTGCAGACGGGATGTATAAATATTTCTTAGTACACCACTGAAAAAATCTTCGTCACATAACATCTTCCTTGGCCGATACTGGGGGTTGCCCAAGTCAAATATCTTATAAGACGACCTTAGAATGCCTTATTGCACCACGGAATTAGAAAAAAATTTTCTAAGCGGGGTCGCCCCTCAGCAGTATTGGGCAAGCACTCCGATTATATTGTTTTGTCATAAAAAGCTCTCAGAGCAAACCCATCTGCCTTGCAGATGCTGTTCGGAGTCGACATAAAACAAGTACGTCCCATCCCGCCAATTTGTAGGAAAAATTAAAATTAGCACGACGCAAATTGGAAGAGAAGCTCAGCCTAAAATCTCTTCGGAGGCTATCTACATGGAAATGTGCTGTCTACAGGACGATAGAAATTTTGTTTAGTCTCGGAAACGAGTTCTTAAAGGCATAAACGACATTGTTCAGAAGTAAGTATTTTGAAATTTTTATCCCGCTATTTATGTCCTTTCATGAGCGACATGGGGTAGGCAGAGCCTCGCCGGCTAAATAAACCAGATTCTAAATTTTAAAACTATAAGTTCCTGCATCACCCTGTATAGTGAACTATTTGTTGACATTCAAGTTGTTATCTTCAACGTTGGACGATTATCTTTTCCCATAAGCAGCTCTACAGCCGCAAATATTCACCTTTTCTCCTTTTATTTGCAATAATGTATCGGATAGTCCCAAATTAGTTGTAAACGTTTTTTGGTTTTCTTATATTAAATCTTGATGATTCAAAATGTTTCTTTCTTTGGATATATTTTTATGCTCGTATTTGAGTTATTTCGTTGTTTGTCTTTCTTCTTCTCTTGTCTTTTTTCATTTTTTTAGGCCCCCTTTCAACCGTTGTTACTTTTGTGGTAATTTGGCTGTCACTTTCAACAGCTTCCATCAGGACATCTCAATATGCCATCATGCCTATCAATGACCTTGTGAGTTATCCTGCTCAGATTTGATTTGATTTATATCATGTGACTTCAATCGCTTCTTATGTGATTGGTGATCCGAAGTTTTTTGATTGAGGACATCATTGATAAAGGTACATACGTGTGTATGTATGTGACATGAAGGACCGTTTGAGCTATATTGTTGTTGGTCTTGTTGTTGTTGTAGCAGTACTTCGCCGTTTACGCTTTCGTTCGTTAGTGCGATATGCTAGTGAAATGAAGCATAGACTATCAGCTGAGGCGATATCTGATCAGTGTTGCCACTTTCAAAACCATTTTGGCGATAAATTTAAAAAAAATAACATGATTTGATTTTTCTTCGTAGAGATCTGTTCCCTACTTAGTTTAAGTCACCCCCTAGAATTTCTCGGCTATAGCTTTTAGTTCTTAATGCTGATTTGTAAATAATTGAGATCATTCACGGTTTCAAATTCGTATCGCCGATTCTTTCTTTAATGGCAACAAGTCATTCGTCATTCATCTCGATTTTCAAGGTCTGAAGCCTCCATGTTTCAAAAGCTCGGCAGATAATCCATCATGTCCAGGCACCTTTCTATTATTTAGCCGGGAGAGTTCAATTACTACTCGGCCATAGTCGGGCAGCGAAACTATGTTGTGTCATATAGATTAGATTATAGGGTTCGTCATCTCCATAGCTCGTAATAAGGATGCGTTTTCCATCCGTGACTGAAGCCTGCTCTGTACACTAATCACCACGTTGCCATTAATATTCCTGCAGAGTTCCGCCAAAAAAATTGCGGAATTATTCCTATCATTATTTCTTCTCGCCTCAGCGAAGTCAATAAAGCTCAACCCATTGAACGTGTTATATGGTAAAAGCTGAATTTTCTGACCCAAGGCCAATTACATCTTAATTGCTCACTCCGACTTCATTTGAGCTTTCTAAGTTCTGATAGAAAAAGTCCTGGAAAACCACCAAAGTAGTTACCGGCGAAGCGACGACATGCGTTTCTCTCCTTATGGCCGCTATGGTAGACGCCCTCCTTTCTGTTACATGTATGGCGCTAATGTCAGCCTTTGCCTTTATGATCTCATTAACCAGCCGGGCATCGGCATATTCCCCTGAGGGGATGCAGGTAACAATATAATTATAGCTTGGCGCTTTAAACCTAATAATAGACTTAGGCTTAGCTTTCCTCACAATTTTGGTAGAGCTATTTGATTTTTTCCGTAAATTGGCAGGACGTCCTTGTGTCATGCTGCCGCCGAATAGCTGCTGATATTTTCCTTAGAAGCTTTTGATGTCGAAAATACACTCAGAGTGTTTGTGTACCGCTTGCCAAGAGCCACTTTCACTTAAAAAACCTTGAAAACTGTTTCTTTAATATTTGCTACTTATTTTAAAGGGGCATAAACCCATAATCTTCACTGTGGTTGGCGAACAGGTTTCCTCGCGGTTCGAGGGGATGTATAGCGAAACCCTTACAAGGGGTTGCTAGCAGAATGTATCGAATTCTATTTATCTAGCAGGCGTAGCTCTGGCAATCTAGAAGGTTCAAAGTAATAACATCAAATCATTCACGAGATAGTCCGGCTAATACCTTTATAATGCTTTTTTCTGGAGCATACGATATCAGTATCCGGGAGAAGACTATCAACATAGATAAAACTTCAAGAAACATTCGAGGAGTTACCTAATCTCTACAAGAAGAAAAAGAAGAAGCCCACTATCTCCAAACCACGGCAAATATGGGAATTCTAGATTCATGTCCCATAATCAAAGCCTTGAAACATTTGCCGGGCTAATCATCAGAACAATAATATCTTCATATGGAATTCAGCAACAAAAACGAAAATAAGATCTTATCGCAACTGCCTGATGTTTGTCACAGAGTTATGGATGTATGCAAAGGAGGATGATATAGTCCCTGGAGTCTACAAATGAAAATCTTCACTGCAGATGTGTTGCCCTTGCCAGAAAGCCAACTGCGTGTTACGTGGAAATTTAAATGATAAGTCGAACGTACATATGAGCACAGCTAGATAAGTCAAGATGCATCGGCTTCGCTGGTTGGGCCATGCTATGCGAATTAATGAACATGCTCCAGTTCATAAAACATTCCAATCAATAATAGAAGTTGGCAGCAGATAAATATTTGGTTGACAATTTGGTTGTAGACGCTGACTTGCTATAAAGAAATTTTATGCGCTCAATAACTCCTTGGCTTCCTTGCTAGGTACCTTCTATTAGAGATCATTGCTCGACCGAATATAAATTTCATTTTTCCCTGCTTTGTCATCAGAAAACTCATTCCTTTGAAATTATTATGTATAAAATTAAAAAAATAAATCTAAGGCGCGATAACCTTTTTTTCCGAGCCTCTCTTCAAATTTGCGTCGTGCTCCTTTTTTAAACCGTTTTATTTAGCTGGCCGGCACGAATTTTGTAATTGAAATTTAAGTAACTTCCCGATAAGCTACAAGCTTAAAACTTGAAATATAGTTCAGAACCCGATGACAATGCAATAATAAGAAAAAACTTCCGATAGGTGGCGCATGGATCGAAATATTTCAAAAAATCGTATTTGTGGTCCGATTTGGTTCATATTTGGAACACATAATACATACAAGAATAGAAAGCGACCCATGAAAAAAATCACCGCTACGTGGCACAGGGATGGAGATATTCAAAAAAAATCGTATTTGTGGTCCGATTTGGTTCATATTTGGAACACATAATGCATACAAGAATAGAAAGCGACCTATGAAAAAATCGCCGCTAGGTGGCGCAAGGATCGAGATATTACAAAATATTATTTGTGGTCCGATTTGGTACATATTTGAATAGAAAGCGGCCTATGATGTCCGATTTGGATCATATTTGGAACATATATTACATACATTCCTGTAGAAGTGACATCAAAATATTTTGGAGTTCGAGGAGGGACAAGCCTACGTAACTCAGTGTCGAGTAAGGTCTTTGGAATGATTATATATTGAGGACTTAGATTGTAACAAATTTTCAGGAAAAAGTACTTGTAATAATGAGTCACTAAATGAATTAAATAAAATGAGAAATAATAGGCAATTAAATAAAGACTAAACACATGAAAATAAAATAATTAAAGAAAAATGTTTAATTTATATGAGTTAACCGGGGATTGCCCGTATCGCTTTAAATGTATGATGTCACGATATTTAAATTTTTCCCAAATTATTAAATAAATTATAAAATTAACAAGTAAGCAGTTTCACAAAAGAAACCGAGTGAACCGAAGAAAAAAGGCAGTGAGTGCCAAGTACTCGCACTATGCATAAACAAATAGGTGTAAGTTTACAAAACTCATATTGTTATGTAAACCAGAGCTCGCCCGGGGTTTTAAGATGCTTCACAACAGAGGTAACTTTACCAAAAACAATTAATTTCGAGCCTTTTGACAATAACTTCATAGGCATCTTATTGGTTACAGCGAATACCGACAAGTTATAGTTTTATTATGGGATCATTTTTGGTATCGTATCGGCTTGTAATCGCATTTAGATGGATAAGGCATCGATTTTATATTGAGGTTTAAAACGCATCTGTTTCATAACAAGGCGCAGAATCGTCGATAACAAATCAATAACACGCCTTAACAAATTTATAACACTTCGATAACAAATCGATAACTCCTTCATACCTCATCAATAAAAAACCGATAGCGTGTCTAAAACAAATGTATAATACACCCATAACCCGTCGATAAAACCGATTAGTCATCGTTATCAAACTGTTTCTCTCATACCCACTTTACCACGTAATGTTCCCACATTACGCTACAGAAAACATAGTAACTATACTTAGGCTTTCATTCTGTACTCTCCAGTACACCATACCAATATCACACACTACGCTGACATTTTGGATTCTCACATACCGAGAGCAAAGATGTTTACAAATCAATAATTTATCTTATAAAAGTCACACCTGCTCCCGACTGACAAATTTTACAGATATTTGTTGGTGTTGTGCTACTAGAAGCAGGGGCGGATTAAAGGAGGGGCTAGAAGGGGCTATAGCCCCGGCATCTGGAGGGCACCGCGAGCTCGAATAAATAATATCATATTACGTATTTGCGTACACATAATTTAATTTTGCACCTCAAAATTTATATACAATATTAATATGGAAAAGATTACACGTACTCGTTAAGAATAAGATAATATAAGCAAGCACGTTCAGAGTTCGGACTATAATAAGTATCATGACATATAGTCATTGTAATCTGAACCCACTTGCTTAGATTATCACAAAAACACCATCGATGGCACTTGTTCAGAAGCCGATCGAACGTCGATGCATGTCATGTCGTGGCGATGCAGCAAAACTTGTACTAACAAGTAAGGAAGGTTAAGTTCGGGTGTAACCGAACATTACATACTCAGTTGAGAGCTATGGTGACAACATAAGGGAAAATAACCATGTAGGAAAATGAACCGAGGGAAACCCTGGAATGTGTTTGTATGACATGTGTATCAAATGAAAGGCATTAAAGAATATTTTATGAGGGAGTGGGCCATAGTTCTATAGGTGGACGCCATTTAGGGATATAGCCATAAAGGTGGATCAGGGTTGACTCTAGAATGCGTTTGTACGATATGGGTATCAAATGAAAGGTATTAATGAGTATTTTAAAAGGGCGTGGACCTAAGTTCTATAGATGGACGCCTTTTCGAGATATCGCCGTAAAGATGGACCAGGGGTGACTCCAGAATGCGTTTGTACGATATGGGTATCAAATGAAAGGTGTTAATGAGCATTTTAAAAGGGAGTAATCCTTAGTTCCATAGGTGGACGCCGTTTCGAGATATCGCCATAAAGGTGGACCAGGGGTGACCCTAGAATTTGTTTGCACAATATGGGCATCAAACGAATGGTGTTAATGAGTATTTTAAAAGGGAGTGGGCCTTAGTTCTATAGGTGGACGCTGTTTCGAGATATCGCCATAAAGGTGGGCCAGGGGTGACTCTTGAATTCGTTTGTGCAATATGGGTATCAAACGAAAGGAGTTAATGAGTATTTTAAGAGGGAGTGGTCCTTAGTTCTATAGGTGGACGCATTTTCGAGGTATCGCAATAAAGGTGGACCAGGGGTGACTCTAGACTTTGTTTGTACGATATGGGTATCAAATCAAAGGTGTTAATGAGTATTTTTAAAATGGAGTGGGCCTTCGTTTTATAGGTGTTCGCCTTTTCGAGATATCGCCATAAAGGTGGACCAGGGGTGACTTTAGAATTTGTTTGTATGATATGGGAATCAAATGAAAGGTGATAATGATTATTTTAAAAGGGCGTGGGGCTTAGTTTTATAAGTGGACCCCTTTTCGAGATATCGCCATAAAGGTGGACCAGGGGTGACTCTAGAATTCGTTTGTGCAATATGGGTATCAAACGAAAGGAGTTAATGAGTATTTTAAGAGGGAGTGGGCCTTAGTTCTATAGGTGGACGCCTTTTCGAGATATCGCCATAAAGATGGACCAGGTGTGACTCTAGAATGCGTTTGTACGATATGGGTATCAAATGAAAGGTGTTAATGAGTATTTTAAAAGGGAGTAATCCTTAGTTCCATAGGTGGACGCTGTTTCGAGATATCGCCATAAAGCTGGGCCGGGGGTGACTCTAGAATTCGTTTGTGCAATACGGGTATCAAACGAAAGGAGTTAATGAATATTTTAAGAGGGAGTGGGCCTTTCTGGACCAGGGGTGACTCTAGACTTTGTACGATATGGGTATCAAATGAAAGGTATTAATGAGTATTTTTAAAAGGGAGTGGGCCTTCGTTCTATAGGTGTTCGCCTTTTCGAAATATCGCCATAAAGGTGGACCAGGGGTGACTCTAGAATGAGTTTGTACGATATGGGTATCAAATTAAAGGTATTAATGAGAGTTTTAAAAGGGAGTGGTGGTAGTTGTATATGTGAAGGCGTTTTCCAGATATCGACCAAAATGTGGACCAGGGTGACCCAGAACATCATATGTTGGATACCGCTACTTTATTTATATATGTAATACCTGCCAAGATTTTAAGGTTTTTTTATTTCGTCCTGCAGAACTTTTTCATTTTCTTCTACTTAATATGGTAGGTGTCACAACCATTTTATAAAGTTTTTTCTAAAGTTATATTTCGCGTCAATAAAACAATCCAATTACCTTACCATATTTCTTCCCTTTTTTCGTAATTGGTATAGAATTATGGCATTTTTTTCATTTTTCGTAATTTTCGATATCGAAAAAGTGGGCGTGGTCATAGTCGGATTTCGTTCATTTTTCATACCAAGATAAAGTGAGTTCAGATAAGTATGTGAACTGAGTTTAGTAAAGATATATCGATTTTTGCTCAAGTTATCGTGTTAACGGCCATGCGGAAGGACAGACGGACGACTGTGTATAAAAACTGGGCGTGACATCAACCGATTTCGCCCATTTTCACAGAAAACAGTTAACGCCATAAAATCTATGCCCCTACCAAATTTCAAAAGGATTGCTTAATTTTTGTTCGACTTATGGCGTTAAAAGTATCCTAGACAAATTAAATGAAAAAGGGCGGAGCCACGCCCATTTTTAAATTTTCTTTTATTTTTGTATTTTGTTGCACCATATCATTACTGGAGTTGAATCTTGACATAATTTACTTATATACTGTAAAGATATTAAATTTTTTGTTAAAATTTTACTTTAAAAAAAATTTTTTTTTTAAAGTGGGCGTGGTCCTTCTCCGATTTTGCTAATTTTTATTAAGCGTACATATAGTAATAAGAGTAACGTTCCTGCCAAATTTCATTATGATATCTTCAACGACTGCCAAATTACAGCTTGCAAAAGTTTTAAATTACCTTCTTTTAAAAGTGGGCGGTGCCACGCCCATTGTCCAAAATTTTACTAATTTTCTATTTTGCGTCATAAGTTCAACTCATATACCAAGTTTCGTCGCTTTATCGGTCTTTTGTAATGAATTATCGCACTTTTTCGGTTTTTCGAAATTTTCGATATCGAAAAAGTGGACGTGGTTATAGTCCGATATCGTTCATTTTAAATAGCGATCTGAGATGAGTGCTCAGGAACCTACATACCAAATTTCATCAAGATACCTCAAAATTTACTCAAGTTATCGTGTTAACGGACGGACGGACGGACGGACGGACGGACATGGCTCAATCAAATTTTTTTTCGATCCTGATTATTTTGATATATGGAAGTCTATATCTATCTCGATTCCTTTATATATGTACAACCAACCGTTATCCAATCAAACTTAATATACTCTGTGAGCTCTGCTCAACTGAGTATAAAAATTGCTGGAAATAAATGTTTTCATACATTTAAAGCGATACGGACAATCCCCGGTTAACTCATATAAGTAGACAATATTTAGTTAATTCGTTCTAGTTCCATAAATAGAACAAAAACAACAACAAATACCAAGTTTCTCTGAAAACCGCCTTACAAACGTGCATAACTTCAACACTGAAAAATAAAAATAAAAACAACTTCAACACATAAGATAGTATATGCGAAAGAAGGCAATTGGGAAAAACTTTACAACAACTAAGGCATGACTTAGCTGAATGCGTTTGTAACCATTTCAACTATCGTAGGAGTGCGAGTTCGACTCCCACTCCCGGGAGAAAAGGCTTTGAATAGATTTACAAGGTATAATCGAAACAGCTGTCGCGTTGTCCCTCCTGATGTCGCGTTGTTTAAGTTTTTCCCAAATAATTAAATAAATTATTAAATACAAAAATGTTTAAGTTAAACGGTTTTGTTGAAAACAATACTAACATGAAGTAATAATAATACTGTAACGAATTTACTTAAATTCCTCTTATTTGCAACCTTCTTCTAACGCTCGTATCGCTAAATTGTTGAATAAAACACTCCAATATTCTGTATGACAAAATTGTCTTTATTAGACTACTTTCGAGTACTTAACAATTAAACTTCACTTCGCAACTGATAGCGTGTTCAAAACAAACTGGTTGCTCATACATCAGCTGGTGCTGCTTTTATACTCTTCGGTTTCCTCGTTCGCATATTTCTAGGCGTTACTCCTTCCAGAATTTACTAGTTCGCTGAAGATTGCATACTTTTGTGAGTAACTCAGAAATATGCATGTGTATGTGTGAGAACTACTTTGCTGATGATTGCATACTTTTGTGAGCATCTCTCCGCTGCTGTAGGTACATATTAGTAGACATAATGATTGATTTGTTTATGTAGATACAAGTGACTGCTTAGTATCGGCTTAGAGATGATAGTATCCCTTATTGTTGCTAATATTCGTCACAATACTAAAAGCTAGAAAATAATTAGGTAGGTCCTATGTAATAGTCACCACACTGCTCATCAATCTAGGGCGTTGATCCGACAAATAAATAAAAGCGTTGGACGCGTCAAATTTCTATTCATAGTCATATATAAGACCAACTGAACCTTAATAAGGTTATACTACGCCTCATATTTTTAGAAATTTCACGCGCTCAACGCTTTTATTTAAATGTCTGATCAACGCCCTAGATTGATGAGGAGTTTGAAGACTAGTACCTAGGACCTACCTAATTATTTTCTAGCTTTTAGTATTATTATTACTTTATGTAAGTATTGTTTTCAATAAAACCGTTTAATTTACAAATTTTTTTTAAATTATTTTATTGAATCATCAGATGCCACTCTCATACTTTTTCTTGATATGGTTGTAGATATTTAGTCAGATGTCAGAATGCTGATTTCCAGATGACTAATAGAGTTTATCTTAAAGTCACAGTTCCAAATGTTAACTTAATTTTTATTGAGTTAATAAAAAACTAGTGTTCGTGCTTTTTTGTTCAAAAATGAGTAGTTAATATCATTTTTAAATCTTTCTTCCATAGGTTGAATATGCAACAACAGAATCTGTGGTCACATTAGATTGGGAGAATGGTTTTGTAGAAGCGTCTGCGGCGAAAAATGAAAACATCACACAGGTATAAATTGCACAAACTATTTGCATCGATCAATAGATAAGCCAATTTTAAATAACTGCATTTTTTTTTTCTTTCACACACACTTTTATCTGCCATCAACTCAGGTATTCAAAGAACTTCTTTCACAAGCGAAAATCACTTATAATCTCAGCCCAGCACTACGACGACGCCGACAATCATTGCCACAGCAGGTGGGTAATAATGGAGCTGGTACACCAACACATCATCATCATCCACATCCATCGATGACAGGCGGCAGTGCTCATGGAACGCCATCGTATGCACAATCGCATGCACCAACACCAGCGCAATTGCAACATTTACAAAGGATACAAGAACGTAGTTTGGGTAGCAAACGTAATTCGTGCACAATATCCTAAAGTCAATAAATATGTGAGCAGTGGGATGGATAGGGGGTGGATAGTGTAGAGTTTAATAATGAGAGGGAATGCAAATGCAAAAGCTAACATGCATACGCGAATACATTCTGACATATACATATATATATATATACATACAATGCTTTTAGACCAACTATTTGTACCATAATTTGAGCTCAAAAAGGACTTTTTTTTGGAAGCTAAAAAGCTATGAGCCAAACAGAACGTATTTGTTTGCCCATGAAAAATTTGTGTTTGGTATATTTCCTATTTCGTGTTAGAAAATTTATACGCCAATGAAAGAGTACCTTCTAGACTCATTCATCTTCTTTTATTTATACAAAATGGCCAGTCATTGGGTCCGTTTAGCTTTTATTCATTTTTATTTTTATGCCAACGTCTAAGTAAAACTCATTGAGCACTTTGTCTATGAAGGAGCTCCTAAGCAGTGGTCCTATATTATATTTGCAACATCTATGAAATGATGAAAGGCTTACATGAAGTGATTTTAGTCTACCCGCAGCGTCATTTATTACACTGTTAAAGCTTCTTCACAAATAGACGATACCCTGCACGATTTTTTACGGCAGAGGGTTTTCCTCTACATACGACTCAAAACCTTCGGTTGCAAAAATAACACCAAAAAGTTGGAAGACTTGTGATGCCTTACCATGCACGGATAAGGCGCGATCAGTCTTTATGCAGTAATCTACATGAAGCTTGTATATGATATTAAGGAGAGGTATTCCAAAATAATTGATTAGGTTTGCGGGATCTTCTTTCTTTTATATTTGATAGAGCAGACTTAAATTAAATTAAATTAATCTAACAGTCGTCCGACCATATTTAGCACTGAAGTGCGTTAGACCGTCATTTCAAAGCGCTCTTTTATTTGTGTGCCGTGATATTGCTATTCCCACATTGTCATTGTCAGGTGGCTTAAATTTCCGTAGTCAGGGATTGGGGTAAGAGCTCGTTATCCTCCTCCCTCACTAGAAGTGCTTTTAAATTAAGCTTCGTCGGTGATAGCAAAAGAAGAAAATGCTGGTTGGTATAGGAAACGATCGAGCACGCTATCAAATTTAGAGGCAGGGAATAGTATATGTTCTATAAAACTTCTAGTATTTTCCAAAGGGACGGAGTAATTTTTAAACATAGAAATAAATAAATGCAAGAAGCGATAACCTCGAAGTTTTTAGGTCGAGCTTCTCTTCCAATTTCCGTCGTGCTCTTTTTAGATTTTCCTACAAATTGCCGAGACGGCACCTACATGTTTTTAGGCCGACTCCGAACGGCATCTGTAAGGTAGATAAGTTTTCACTGAGAAGCTTTTCATGGCAGAAATACACTCGGAGTGTTCGCCAAACACTTCCGAGGGGTGACCCCAATTATAAAAACTGTTTTCTAATTGAATCAACTTTTTTCAACTCTTTTGATGCTACTTTGCCTGGAATTAGAGCCCAGGACCATCGGTGTGGAGGGCGGAGTACGCTGCCACCACACCACGGCGGCCACCGTAAATATAGTTCCTGGTTTTTGATACGGTTTCTCGATACGTCGGTAGCTGGGTTGTATACCAGAACAACATCATCTTTTCTCGAAGAAATTTGTCCCGGCCTTGAAAACTTCAGTCATCAGCCAGATTATCTCGTAGAGTTTAGGTTATTATTCTTATGATTTATCTTCTTATGTTATAAGTTAGTGCTACAGTATTTCGGCGCAAAATTTTCCTACAGTAAAACCAAATACACTTTGTTTCCGTTAAAGGCAGCAGGCTTGATTTTGATGTTATCATGGAGACGTTGATTTTATCAGCCGACATGGTTGCGATATCTAGGTCGTTTTCACCATATTTGGATAGAAACAGAAAAAACTTCCTTCTCAACTTGAGGAAAAATACATGTATGTATATGGGCGTCGTCTTGGGACATTGTGATATTACACCATGACAGTGGCGTATACTAACAAGCTCATTCTGCAAAAACTACGAAAACGAGCAGGAATACGAGTTTATTCGTAGTTTCAGAGTGCACGTTTTATTAACAGTCTTAAGAAGATAAAAGTAATATAAAGATATTCTGCTGCTTGTTGTTGTTGTTTTAACAATAAATGTTTTAGGGAATGTTACCAGTGTTGGTGGTCCTTTGTCAGATATAAATCTGGTACGCTACGATAACTAACACCATTAAGGTAATACCCCGATCATCTCGGAAAGAGTTCGATCCTTCTAGGTCATCCCACCTAACCTCCTCTAGCTCCGTTAGGAGCTTGTGATAGCCATTGCCTCGCCTATTGGTTCGGAGAAGCTGTGAAGCAATAAAGCTTCGAATTGCGCTTAACAACCCTTCTTCTGCTTCTTCTTCAGCTCATACTGAAGAGTAGGTGGTCGGATAGAAATTTGTTAGAAAATGTCTGGTTGGACGAATGTTCCCGACTCTGCGCACACTGAGCGTATTCGCAATACACAAAAATATTTCCAAGTGAAAGTTGTATATGGCAAAGACTCATGCAAAACTTTGAGTTCAATCTAAATTCTAAATCGTTTAAAAACAAAAATTTTTTCTCAAAATGAGGCATCCTTGTGTGCGTATGAACATTAATATCTATGAAATGCGTCATACGTGATGTAGAATAAATGAGTGTGTTACTAATGACGAAAACGCATTAAACTTGGTAGCTAAAGGTGAACAAAGCTCGTTGATAATAATATTATGCCAATGGGTATGCGTGTGTATATGTATATGTACATATGTCATTGCATTGAGTAATGGAAATTGTGTATGGTTGTGTGTGTGTGATGCCATGCCCAGCGGACCAAATGCTCACAAATGATACCCCATTTGAACGATTTGCGATATTTAACCGGATAAAACTCTCGCAAACGCATCTGAAAACGATAGCAATATGATTCATACATATGTCATTCAGTTTGTGGCAGTGAAAGTATTGGTTACGATAGTCGCAATAAATAAAGCTGGCGAATATTAAGCAATATTTTTTATATGCTTTTTTTATACTTCTGCGTAGTCCGATAAAATATTTCATTTGATACATTTTCGACTCAAATTAGATACTGAAAAAATTGTTTTCCCGAGTCGGAAACAATATTATATAAGTATCAAAAAGGATATTGCAAAATGATCACAAGAAATAGAATGAGCGAATTTTTCAGTTGTTCCGTTTCCCGTTGTGTTCCCCTAATTAAATACATTGAAGCGCACTTGAGGCGTTTATACTTACGTTGCACAGTGTTTATTTGAGTATTATAAATATTAAATAATATTTCAGACACAGCACTCAAGTATTCACTTTCACGGATATCATAGAACTAAAAAATTGTTTTATTTCTTATTTGCGATGGGCATTGATAGAAGAAATAACGCTATATACCAAATTATGAACCGTTATTTTGTCTGCATTTTGGTTTTTGTCACAAAACGCATGTTACAAAGCTCATAAGATAGTGTTTTGGGTCACAAAAATGAGCATCGTTCTTTGCTCACTTGCGAGAATTCCTGCAAACGTTAAGCGAGTGATATGTGGTAAACAAATTTTCTATCGCTCTTTGTTCGCGTAGGAGCTTGTTTACAGGTTTTTTGCGATAAAAATAAAGTTTCTATCTTCTTTTGTTCACATATGAGCTCACTTCTGAGCATTTTGCGAAAGTCTCGCAAACTAATCAAACTTGGTCCGCTGGGTGCTTGCATTGGTGACCCGAGTCAAACAAAACACAAAAATTGATAAGTAGTTATTAAGGGAAAGCTAAGGTATTCGGTAAGAAAACTAAGCTGCTAACGCATACTTAAACAAATCTATATAAACAAAAACGTATATCTATACATAAATTAAATGCAATAATCTACGAATATGTATTAACTTCGAACTAAACTCATCTTCCAACTTCTTCCGTTCGATAATATATAGTAATTACGAAATAAGTTACCTGATTTCACAAAAAAAACTGAAATTTGCTTTAACAAAAAACTAAATCAAATTCTTAAAACTATAGATACACTTGCAAACATACTTATGAACATACATATTCATTCATATAATAAAAAAGATATATATTAAAAAATATTTAAAGTTATTTATAACTATATATAGACTATAGGTCTAATTAATTTGACCGTTTTGAAATAAATTTATATCCGACACTGAAAGAAAAGAGCTGTTAAATTCAACCGAACTACGGGTGAATTCAACCAATATTTCAGCCAATTGTTATCCATCGCAAACAGCTCTTGAATCAACTTCGCACAAGTTGTTGATTCTGAATTGACCGTTTCAACAGCCAAATCAACAAAAACAAAGTTCGTCAAATGCTAACCGCAGCTCTGCTAAAAAAAAATACAAATAAAAAACATTTTTTTTTAATTTCTTGATTTTGCTTTTTCCAGGCCTAGGTCTCGGAGTTTTCGGCACGTGGTAAGACAGACGAATAAACACGTTGGGCAAATGCAGCTAAAAATATTTCTGCTCAATAACTGAGATAAAATTCCAACCGTTTAATCACCGACTGCTCAGCATTTGTGTTTCCTGAAAGCGCTCAATCTCACCCTAAAAATACCAACGAAAGCTGTTAAATTATAAAAGACCCGTCACATAAGCAGTTTCTCATATAGATGCGTTTAACGCAATCTTATGCATTCCGGTAAACATCGCCACAATCAGCCAAGATGTTGCGTTTGTAAATATAAACGAAACTTCAGACTTGTCAATTGAAGTTTATTTCGCCTTGCACATTGATATGCAATATTTCGCAAAGCACTGTTATAAACACTCTCATTATACAAGATTGCAGTTTTTAACATGGATAAATTTTAGAAAAGTACAAACAAGTGGGTATATTAATTTCACTTGCAAAGTGTGACAGCAGCCAAATCAAATGTAAAATTCTTCTTCTTATCCTTTTCTCGCAACACAAGTTGGAAGATGGCTACTTCTTCGTGTCAGATGGCGCTAGTGTCGCTCAATCTGCCATGCATTCTCCATAATAATTCCTGCAATCTACGCATAATGCATAAGATTGTGTTAAACGCATCTATATGAGAAACGGCTTTTGTGACGCGGCTTTAATAGTAGCTGTTGAGATTACAGAAATTTCTGTGCGCGATAGCCATAAGAACAAAGTAACGAGCGCCATGGGCGTAAGTTTCAGTTCAAAATTAGTTGAAATGATCAACGAAAACAATTCTTTTAACAGAAAAATTAGTAAGATTGATACAGAATCTGGAATCAGTTCGTCCTCTGCTGAAATGACTATACAAGTTTTTGTTTTAGGCAAAAAACTCGGTTGAATTAACCATAATGGGATTAATTTTACTAAATAACTGGGAGTTCAAAAACATCAAACCTGATTTGTTGATTGTACCTGCTTCATCTCTTTCGGTGGACTGAAAGAAAAAGCTGATGAAATCAACCGAATTACAGGTCAATTCAACCGATATTTCTGTAAATTTTTATACATCGCAAATAGTTTTTGAACCAACTTCGCACAAACTACTCATTCTGAATTGACCGTTTCAACAGTCAAATCAACAAAAAAAATGCATCAAATATAAGCCACAGCTCTGTGCGAAAGGAAATATATCCAAATTTGCGAGACAACTCAGAAATTTTTATCCAGCTAAGAAAACTTTTTTCTAAAGACTTTGATGCGACTTTCTCCAGGTTTCGAACCCAGTTAGGCGTAGCAGGCAACCATCACACCACGGTGGCCACTCAGCTAACTAGCAAATATTAATGTTACCCTAGCAACGCTAATGACAGCTATAAACATAAATTATTTCCACCAACATCAGAATAGCTGTTGATATAACAGAGATTTCTTTGGCAACTGATTAATTCAAGCAAAGTAGTGAGGGAAAGTGTCCCTTTACTATTATTGACAGTTGTTTGCTGTTGAAATGGCCAAAGAAGTCATTTAATTTATAAGCAAAATCCGTTATATTTATTAAGAATTTGTTATTTATTAATATGAAATCAATAGTTTTTTTTTTTGTTAAAATAGTTGAATTAACCATAATACAATCAATTTTACTGAATGTCTGTTAATTCAATAACACCAAACCTGATTTGTCGATTTTACTAGCTTCATTTCATTGGGTTGAAACGGTACGACTTGCAGAACTGCTCGAGCGATTTCAACATAGAATATACGAAAATATCAACCGAAACCGATTTACAGAGCATGTCTGTACTATATTTTGCATCTTTCGAGCGTACAAGTGATAAGATTTAGGATTTTTTCTTTTTCAGAAACGGTCAAATAAACATATTTACATTAATACATATATCAAAAATAAAAACTAATAAATATTTACATACAATTAAGTGCGTAACGACTGGTTTCCGTATGCAAAAAATATAAACAAATATAAAAATCTAAAATAAAAATAAATGGCTTATCAGATATCAGCATTTTCATATAAGTGTACATATTTTCTCGTATTCCATACAGTTACAGTTAGTTACATAAATCGGGATAAGTGCATACCTACCCTGTAGGAAATTAGCTTACTATTATTAAACTATTAGTTCATTATTTCTCTTATGTGAGTGCGTATTCGCATTTGTCTCCTTCACCTCGCATTGGTCTTGTAAAACATTTATTCCAAACTTTTTGGGATTGCACATATAAAAGTAAATAAGTTTTATCTTGATCCAAATATATTAAAAGTACAAAATTAATAGTTTTGCAAGGAATTATATTATAAAAGGAATAACAGTTTCCGCCCCTGAATTATAAGCATCCGAAGATAGCAAAGTATTGCTTGAGAAAGGTATGAAACTTTTTCTAAGATAGTCCAAGGTTTCTAGTTTTTATGGCTGGACATTTGTGCTCGCTTTTAGAAAAAAATGTTACTCAAAGAAACATACGCTTTTAAAGCTTCAAGAAGCAAATCCCCTAAGCTATCCAAAGCGATGGACAATTTAAAGTTACTTGGCATTGTTCAAAGAGGAAATAGACATAACAAAAAATGTAGCCAAGAAAGTGGACAATTTTTTGGAAAAGTTATTTTTAGAAGTTTGCAAAGCCTTCGAAAATATCGTAAAACCCTTAATAGAGGCGGCACAAGAGTTGTATTTTTTTTTTCCAAAATACGAACTATGGACAAAATTTGAAGTCATTATAAAAAACCGTAGTAAAAGAGGAGTAAAGCACTGATTACAAACCAAAAAAGGTCTACTACTTGATTGCGTATCTCGAATTTTATAAATGAAAGTTTTTTTACATGCACACATATATCCTACCACCAGCAAAGACGGGTACCGGTGCGTATACGTAACACTTTTTATTTTTATTTGTTATAAAAAGAATAACATACAAAAACATAGAAGTAAAACTTATATAAGCGTGTTAAATATACTAAGGACTGTCTATTGAAATCGGTTTTCAACCTTTATAACTGTCATATAACAGTTCACGTGAGCTACAAACTTGTAGGATACTATTCAAAGTACATGCCGAAATTTTAAGCCGTTTTCTTTGCTAAATTTACTGTGCTAAACTTACTAGGCTTTATCTGAGTTACACATATTAAAATTACGTACAGTCAAAGAAAGCAAATTATCAAAATTTTAAAATAACTTAAATTATGAAATAATAGCGTGCAAAATAATAAAAGTATCAGGTATTAAATTGCACCTGCCTAATTCTATTTGTTACAATAAAAAATACTTTCTAACTACGGGTACTTAAAGTCTATTAGATAAAATGCGTCATATATAAGTATGTGTATATATAACATAAATATGTACATGTAGATTTACAATATAATTGTATAGATTGTCTTGTTAGTATATACTTCCATACATAAATAAAATTATCTGCGTTTATAGAATCTACTATCTATACAGACAACATATGTACTTCACTTTAGCAGGTCGAGTTTACACTAATAATTAAACATTATCAAATTAAAAGCAAACACCAAATTATTTATTACAAATAAATATAACTTATCATACAAACATATGTACATATAAATATTTGTTACGATTTGTGTGTATTAGAAGCTGTTATCATAGGTGTTGAATTATCACTTACATATGTAAATTTATTGTTAAAATATTATTTATGAATGTATTTAATTAAAAAAAAACAGTTTGTCAACGCCTCATTGCACAATACGAAAATTCCGATCTTTTTTTGCCACAAAATATTTATGAAATATTTTTAATCAGAGATTGGAAATGCTATATTACTCTGTAATTTTTTTTTTTTTTTTTTTGCTATTACTCCTACTCTGAATGAACATGAACAGAACATAGAGCAGAGCGGCAACATAAAATAATGACATCACCATCATCTCTGCTACGATCGACGTCTTGTTTTAGAGCGAAGTAGAATAAAAACTAAAAACTAAATGTTGTTATCATAGGTGTTGAATTTTCACTTCGGTAAACTTATATTTAAGATATTATTTATGAATGTATTTAATTTTTTTATTTATTTATCTACGTCTCATTGCACAATACGAGAATTCAGATTTTTTTGCAACTAAGTATTTACTTAATGTTTTCAATCAGTGATTGGAAAATCTATATTACTCTGGCGTATTTTTTTTTTTTTTTTGCTATTACTCCTACTCTGAATGAAAATAAACAGAGCATAGAGCAGAGCGGGAGTTTAAAAAAGTCATAGCATTTCCTACACTCTGCTACGAGCTAAGAGTAGAATAAAAGATCCATACGAAATGCTATTTAGCAAAACATTTAATTTATTGCTATTTACTTTTCTGGCCATTGTAACACAGAATTTTATTTTTCCCGCGCTATTATTTATCTTCAACCTCTTGGAATTTAACTTGGGAATAAAAGTGATTGCCCCGATGCAATAACAAAAGCAATAAAAACAAGAAGCTACAACAACAACTTAAAGACCGACAAATGAAATCAAAAGGAAAAAAGAACAACGCTACATTAGTTCCAACAACAAACACAAAAGAAAATACAAAAAAATACATAAATGTAAGGCGCGAAGAGATTTTAGGCCGAGCTTCTCTTCCAATTTGCGTCGTGCTCCTTTTAATTTATCCTACAAATTGGCGGGACGGGACCTACTTATTTTGTGCGGACTCCGAGCGGCATCTGCAAGCAGATGAGTTTTCACTGACAGCTTTTCATGGCAGAAATACACTCGGAGTGCTTGCCAAACACAGCCGAGGGGCGATCCCGCTAAGAAAAAATTTCTTGTAATTGAAAAATCTTGTTTCTAAAATCTTTGGTGTTGTTTTGCCCGGGGCTTGAACCCAGGATCATCGGTGTGGTAGGCGGAGCACGCTACCATCACACCACGCCGCAAAGAAAATACAAACTCAGCATGAAAATGCAAAGCACAGCAAATAGCAATAAATTTAATTTTTTGCTCTCGCTCCACTACAAATGGCATTTCGTTTGGAGTTTTACTTCTGTTATTTGCTCCGCTCTAAAACAAGACGCAGAGCGTAGCAGAGCATAAGAAATGCTATCGCTTTTTATGCTACGGCTCTGCTCTATGCTCTGTTCATACTCAAAGCCGCAGCAGTAGCAGAGCATATTTTTCGCTGGTACTGCTGCTCTGGAGTGGCTAATGCAAATACTGTTTTAATAGGAAGACGCGCGTTATTCTGACACAACTTCGATCTGGATACTTATAGGTTAAACTCTTACTTATCCAAAATCTACTCGTATATATACAATCTACGTAGTGCATGTAATGTGCCTCCCCCTCCCCCCCCCCCACCCACTCAAAACGCCAACTACTATTTCAACTGGAACCAACATCTCTAACACTCATATCTCTTTGGTCAAACCTTACTGAAACTGCAAGTTTCCTAGGACTTACGTGATAGGAGTGATCGCACGTTTTAGATTGGGCTTCAAGAAGGAAAATAAGAAGTAGGGAACTGCATTTTTTCGGCATAGATTCTAAGTACGGTTGGTTGTAAAAATATATATTACCTATATGAAATAGTAGATATATTAAAAAAAAAGTTTCACAAGGTGGCGTTAAGGTCGCAATATTAACAAAGTCTACATTTAAGGTATTACTTGTAAATCAAACAGATACACAAAGGGTTTTCATGTATTAGTAGTAAAATCATCATTTAGTCCCTATCCCTTCCTTCCTAAAAGCCTAATATCTTTCCCAGCAGTGAGACGCCGCGGTGTCGTAGTATTCTCGCTTTCCATACCGACGGCTCTGGGTTCAGTTTCCAAGAAAAGCAAAATACTTTATAAAAAGTTTCTCTATGCGGGGTTGCCCCTCGGCAGTGGTTTGCACTCATTCCAGGTGTTTACCATGTAAGCTTCTAAGCGCCTTACAGATGCCGTGCGTAGGCCGCATAAAACATGCAGATCCCGTTGCGCCAATTAGGAAAAATAAAAATTTTGCACAACGCTACTTTAGCTCGGCTTAAATTTTCTCGGAGATGTTTTGCGCGAAATATTAATTTGCTATTCGTTGGAGACTCTTCCTGGGAATTCTGTGAATATTGCAATTAAGAACAAAGAAAGAAAAGAGTCCCTGCGTTTTTAAGTTCAGTGTAACAGTGTGTACAGAAACTATCCTTTTATATCTTAAGGGCGTTAAGCTATAGGCTAGTGTGCCATGTTCCACTCACCTTCATCGCACTATTTCCAGATCTATCGTCAAGGAAAAACGCTATTTATTCGACTCTTCCAACGTTTTAACAACGTAACAATTGATCGTGATATTGCGCTACAGCTGGGCCATTCTATTTCCAGGAAATTAAACAATGCTCATGTATGCTAATATATATTTTTTCTTGGAAAAATTTTAATTCGTGTCACAAGATTATTGAGCGGTTTACGGTGGACAATAGCCTCCTTTCACACCGCTCACACATACTTCTGTAAAGTAATTTTGTGTCAACGTTTACTCCTACATATTTGCAATTCCCCTATGGTTAGGACTTGCTTAATCGCAGCCCAACACCATTTCGTCTTATGGTTAGCCATTTTCAGTTCCATATTCGCCAGCCATTCGTTAATTATTCCAACAATTACAGAGTGTTTGGAACAGCTCCAGTTTCTTGGGCACTAATTCAACTATAATGTCAACTGTAAGGCCGATATTTTGTATGTCAGATGCCCGAGGAACGCAGCCGGCGATGTTGTGATTTCTTACCCCCTCATTCGTGTCAGAGAATAGTACTCTGCCCTTAGGTTAGATTAGGTTAGGTGGTAGCTGCCCTGATAAGGATAGCTCACTTGGACAACATGAAGGTCCGTTGTAATACCACATACACCAAAAATAACGGTGACTTAGATCTACCTACTTAGAGAATCGTTGAGTAGCAACGATAAAGCTCCGAATGATACCGATCTCAATTTTGGATAAATCCTCGGGAGATCCAAGTGAGTCGCGACCGAAGTACTTTCGCCTAGTTCTGACAAAAGCTGGGCAATCAAGCATAAAGTGATTTGGTGATTCCACCTCATCCTCTTCTCCATACAGCTGCAGCAGGATGGAGTTTCCAGTATATTGAGACGTACCGCATGGATACCCATCGGACAGTGCCCTGTCAAAACCCCAATGACCATTGATAAGTGAGCCTTAGTGAACCCAATTATTTCAGCAGACCTCCTGCCATCCACTTTCGGCCAGAAAGATCTTGCTACCCTGCAAGACGTGGTGTCCACCCAACGTTTGCTGAGCTGACTCGAGGCCCAACTATGTAGGAGCAATCCACAGGTGGCCAGCGGAGTCCCGAAATGCCTACAGCCATCTTCATCCGGTTCAGTTGTATCGATGCGGGCTAAGAGATCCGCTTGACAGTTACCCGGGATATCACTATGGCCCGGGACCCAGATAATCTTAATTGTAAAATAATTCGATGCAATCGCAAGCTAGGTCAGGCACTCCCAGACCACCCTCGATCGCACTGTAGTTGAGCTCAAGGTCTTGATAGACGCTTGGCTGTCAGAGTAGATGTTAAGTTCCCTAACCGTAGTTGCACTGTATAGCATTCCATCCACCGCATTCTTAATCGCAGCAACTTCCGCTTGGAATACACTGCAGTGATCAGCCAACTAAAACTTGTGGCTCACATTTAGCTCTTGACAAAAGACCCCCCGCCAACCTTTCCGTCCAACTTCGACCCATCCGTGAACAAGTTAACCGGTCCCATGCCCCAGATAATTCCTCTTCCCAACTCCTCCCTCGGGGGAACGACTGGGGTGAAGATTTCATAGGCAGCAGTCATCGGCATGCAATAGTCCGTCCTGTCCGGGATAAAGTCGAAATTAGTAAGAAGGCTAGAGTGTCCGAAGTCAGAAAGCCCATAACTCATATCACGAAGCCTGACCAACGAACGGGCCGCGGCTGCTTTTCCCGCAATATCTACTGGATGTATGTTCAGTATGACATTCAGTACCAAGGTAGGTGTGGTTCTCAGAGCGCCACTGATACCAATCAGCGCCGTCCGTTGCACTGACACTAACATTTTGGAGGTGCTCGCCATGTCCAGTGCTTTCCACCCGACCAGCACCCCATACAGCAGAATCGGTTTGACCACCATCTCATAAAGCCAGTGTACTACTCCTGGCGAAAGTCCCCATCTCTTTCCGATAGCCCCTCTGCAGCAGTACAAGGCAACGGCGGCCTTCCTGGCCCGATCTTCCACATTGGGTCTCCAGGACAGTTTCTTGTCCAAAACAATCCCCAAATATTTAACCCCATCAGAAAGTTCCAACGGTACCCCCCCCCCCCCCAATCGAGGGAGTTCTGAAATCGGGCATCTTATATCTCCTTGTAAAAATAATCAATTCCGTTTTTCCCGGGTTGATCGCCAATCCACATGATTCAGCCCACCCAGCCACAGTATCCAAGTAGCCCTGCAGAACATCGCGCAGGATGCCCAGAAATTTGCCTCTGACTAGGATAGCGAGGTCATCTGCATAGGCAACCACCCGACAACCATTGGTCTCCAGCCCCACAAGAAGCTCGTTGACTACCACAACCCAGAACAGAGGAGATAGGCACCCGCCTGTGGCGTGCCCCTGCACACCTTCCTCTTAATTATGGCCCCTCCCCACTCCGCTGCGACAATTCTGCCGCATAGAAGTTTGTTAATAAATTCAACCAGAGCCGCCCCGACTCCTAAGCCCACCAGAGCTCTTTCGATTGCCCCCGGTAAGACATTCTTAAAAGCCCCCGCGATGTCTAGAAAGGCACCCAGAGCATACTCTTTGTGTTCTAGGGACCCCTCTATTTGCTTTACATTCGAATGGAGAGCCGTTTCCGTCGATCTGCCCTTGCAGTGCGCTTGCTGTGAAGCCGACAGTAACCTCCGAGTTACCCTTTCCCGTAGGTACAGGTCAATCAACCGCTCAAACTTCTTAAGAAGAAACGACGAGAGACTGATTGGCCTGAAATCCTTAGGTGATACATGAGAGCTTCTGCCGGCCTTCGGAATGAAAATAACCCTAACCGTGTGCCAAGACTTCGGGATATAGTTAAGCCTGAGGCAGTTAGTGTAGATGGTGACCAAACAGCGGCAGGAAGTCCCCAAAGACTTTTGAAATTGCGCAGGAATGATTCCATCCTGGCCCTATAGCCCAGGTTATTTGACTTTCCCGTATTGGAATGGCAGGCACTTCTGCATGGCCAACGACCGCCGACAATGCAGGCGAAGATCCCCACGCAACTGGGACATCGGGAAAATGATTGTCCAGAAAAAGCTTTAGTGACTCCTCACTACTCATCGACCAGTCCCCACATCATCTCTCAGATACCCCAGAGGAGCGGGATTCCTAGAGAGTATTTTTCTAAACCTGGCCGATTCATTGCAGCCTTCTACGTTTTCGCAGAAGCTTCGCCATGAATCTCGCTTGGCTATCCTTATTTCATATTTATAAAACCCCAGACTCACGTTATAGAGCTCCCAGTCCGAGGGTAATTTACTCCTCCTGGCTCTGTTGAAGAGCCGCCGACTGGACGCTCTTAGGTCGTCAAGAGAATCCAACCACCAGGGCGGCTTGCTTTCGCCTGTAAGTTTTCAATGGACAGGACAGTTGAAAGGCGCTATTGCTTGCCGAGGTGAAGTTTTCCACCAGAAAGTCTATCTCAAATTCGGACAGGTCCGAACTAACGGTAGGCGCCGGAGGCAACATCTCTCCCAGCTTCGTATAGTACAAGTCCCAGTTAGTACTTTTAGGGTTCCTAAAAGATATTTTACCGGGACGTTCTTCGTTTAGCGAGAACTGAATATATCGGTGATCAGAGGAGTGCTCGTTGAGAACCCTCCAGCCAGATATCCGTCCTTCCAGCTCTCTACTAACCAGGGTGAGGTCCAGGACCTCCTCCCTTACCGCAGTAATAAAAGTCGGGTCATTCCCCCTATTACATATACAAAGCCCCCCATCTACAATAAAAGTAAATAAAGACTCACCTCTAGTGTTGGTATCCGAGCTTCCCCAGATGCTATGATGGGCATTAGCATCGGCACCGATGGTCAGGCCAACACCTCTCCGCCTTGCTTCAGCGGTGATTTCGCCCAGTATCGCAGGTGGTGTTCTCGCTACGTCCCCATGGGGCATGTACGCTGAGACCACCCACATTTCATTACTGTCTCGCTCGAGGCAGACCGTGGTTACGCCAGCATTGCTGAAATGAGAAAGAATAAAAGCTTTAACCTCTTTTTTTAACAAGCACACAGGATCAAGGCCTACCTGCCTCCCCATGCACCAAGGTGTTGAATTTTCAAGTCCTTAATCCAGAAATCTTTCTGCCGTTACTACTCAGCCACGGCTCCTGGACAAGGACTATATCCACTCCGCCTTTTTCAAGGCAAAGCACCAAATTCGCGGAAGCCGACTTAGAGTGCTGCAGATTGATTTGACGGATTTCCATCAAAACCGCTCTTCTTCCGCACCCCACACTTGGCGGATTCGTGTTAGTCTTGTCCATTCCAAAAAGTCCCCCCTCAAGGCCGCTACCCGGAGCCGATTGTGTAGTCGCCCTTCAACGGTCTCGTGGTTATCTATGCTACGCAGGGAGGCCACGCGAGGGTTGACGTACCTTATAGGTAATGCGTTCAGAGCCAGACCGGACGCAAAGCGGGAAATTTTTCAACCGCACCTACACCACCAACTTAACGGCGACGGAGCCGGAACGTACCTTGAGGCCCGCCATGGTTTTAACGGGACGTGGGCAGGTGCAGCATTAGCCTACCAGCCATTTCGGTAAGGCTTCACCCCATCTACTGAGGTGGCAGAATAACGCACCTACCAGCCCAAAGTCATCAAGTCCAAAACAGAGTCAAAATCAAAATCCCTAACAATCCAGTTCGTCACCGTTGTGTACCGATCTTGACCCTTAACAGGGTCCTCCCTCCCCTGAGCTCGGCACAAGGACTCAGGGGTGCGGGTTTATCGAGTTGTCCTCTCTAGATCCGTCATTATCAGTAGAAGCAAGGGCACCTCGTGCAGGACGTGATAACTAATCACGTGTGACAATTCGTCACTTGGCTGGTCTAATACTGATACCAGTCCCTGGTCCAGAGCCTGGAACCACGTATGATATCCAAGCCAAGTATCTTAACCCCCTCTGCCCTTAAAATAGCCAAAAGCAAGTGCACCAAAGGCTCATAGCGCTCTCGTTATTTGCATCCAGTGCGCAGTATTACAATCATTCTTAATATCCTAAAGTAAACACTCTACACTTCCGGTTATGCATCCCCGAGCTTTATTTTGAACTTTTTGGATTCCATATGCCGAGGATTTTGAATTTTGAAATCATTATTATTTGACAAACCACCTCAGTTTTCTAGGTTTGCGTAGGCGAACGAAGTTTCAGCAAAAGGACCAGTCTTTGGCAAACTCTTGTGTAGTCATGCTCGCAAAATGTATATTCAGTAGATTTTTGACCTGGTGAATCCAGCCACTTGTCGGTGCCATCTGTTCCTGCAGAAGAATTCTTGACTTTACTTTTCAAGTCCAAAGTAGCACTCGTTGGCAAGAGTGATTATTGGGTTTTCACTAGTTTCCATATAAGAAAATTCCTTCATAGTTTCGGATTGGTAAATTTCGCGTTCAAAAGTGACGTGGGAGCCAAGCCGCGCATGCTCACGGAGCACTCGACGGTTGATATGGGACAAATCGTATACATTTTTTCTGTTTTCGACCTTAATTAAAGACAGAATATAACTTTTCTGCTTTAAGATATTTATATATCGAATGCTGAGTGGAATATCACCCTATCCCGACTGCCGTTTCGAAAACGCCCTATCTCAGAGAACGTTTGAATAACGTCCTATTTCAGAACTTGTTTCAACAATACGCTATCCCAGAATTTGGTGTAAGAGCGCCCTAGCTCAGAATTTTTTTTTTATAAAGACCCCAGCTAATGTCAAAATGTATTGAGTTTGAGCCTAGATAGCATAACTCCATCATGCTAGATAGGGTGATATTAAAACAAATTCTGAGATAGCGCGTTATTGAAGTTTTCTCAGATAGGTCGTTTTCGAAAAGGCAGCCAAAATAGGGTGCTATTCCACTCAACACTTATGTTTTGAAAGAACATTTAGTGGTATATTGCGATGGTACCGTTTAGGAATCATCGTCAGAAAATTTCGTAATTCGATCAAAGGTTTCACCGAGATTTGAACCGAGTTTTACTCGGTGAAACTGCAGTTGCCTTAACCACTAGGCTATCCTGTTTATAGCAGCTTTCTAGCTTATTTCAGCTTATTTCAGTAATCGGTGTTAAGCTCATCAATTCTTTAATATTCGATAAAATTTAACACACCATTGAAACCACAAATTTTTTTATCTTAAGGCGGTGTATGGAAATTATCAAGAGAAGCAATCAGCCGAAGATACAAGGTGATGGCAAAAAATTCAAAAGCAATTCGCCGTACAGCAGAACGTCAAGTCAAAGAAAATTTGCACTGATGACATCTTGTTTTACCAAGGCCATGTCGAAACCATACCAGGTGGTGGTAAAGCGAATTCAACGCATTTTCCGTGCAGAAGAATGCCAAGTCAAGAAACAATTTTAAATGATTTCGATTAACGAGCATATTAAAGTACAAGGCGGTATATGGAAAATAATCAAGAAAAAGCAATCAGCTGTTGGGATAACAACACCTGGGGCCCTATTCGCTAACTGTGAGTTTTAAAGTGTACACAGGAAATTGTGTAAACTGTGAAATTCTGATTCTGTAAAGCAAAACTGTGAACAAAAGAACTCACTGGTAAAAACTTCGTGAGTTTTCTTTGCAGCCAGTGTACACTATTGTGACATTCAGAACTCATACGCACTGTTGCAGAATGACTTTTTTATTTTCATGGCGTTTGATGAATATTTTCTCACTGACATAAGACTTTTACATTCAGCGTCCATTCAGCAAAACAATGTGCACAATAATTTACAGATTCGCATGAAAATTTAAACTGTAAATTGTATATGCAAATGAGTTTTCAATGAGTGTACATTTTTCAGTTTTTCACAGTTAGGGAATTGACCCCCTGGTACTGAATTCGCCTTGGTTTCAACACTGAAGCCCTTGCGGCCGCGACAGATAAGGAGAATCATAATATCATATGACTACAATAAAAAAATGTATAGTGGTGTAATTTTCCGCAATACCGTGTCGAATTGTTTTTTAGGTAAACCAAAATTTACGTTATGTTGCCTTTAGGTCAATTTTCTAAAAAAGATAGCACAATGCCGAAACCGGTTTGTTTCAAACCAAACTTTTTCAAGTTATGACAGAAAATCTCGCTAATATGCACGAACTATCCACCCTGTTGCTAAACAACAAAGAAAAACATTTATTTGGGCTATTTTGTTTATTAAATGTTTGAACTGTTTCAGAATTGGGATCCGAATTACGTCAACAA
Source organism: Eurosta solidaginis (assembly GCF_040869045.1). NCBI lineage: Eukaryota > Metazoa > Arthropoda > Insecta > Diptera > Tephritidae > Eurosta > Eurosta solidaginis. The sequence continues at coordinate 153,975,861 of NC_090322.1, read as the reverse complement.
AATATAAGTTAAGTTAAAAAAAATCTATTTTATAAATATAATTAAAAATATTGATATATGTGCTAAATGTTATAGAGTATTTTAATACAAACAAATTTACACTATAATTAATATTTACTTAATTTAAAGAAAAATATATCTATATACATAATTAAATAAAATAATAAATACATATACATGTACACCTGTACATACATATGTGCAAGCAATAAAAAGTCTTAGATATTAGTAAAATAAAAAGAGGATTATCAAACCACTTTTTAAATAACTAAGTAAATATATATACTATATGCATATATATCTAGCAATTGTATGTACTAAAACCATCAATAAATTCGATATGTTAATATGTAATAATAAAGAAAATGCATAAATTAAAACTTCTAAATTGACTATGAATTCGTACAATAGGGAGGTTCTTATAACTAACAATTAACGATATCTTCTAGAGTCTAGGAATACATACTTTTTTCACCAATAACTTCACTTTCACTTTTTTGCACCCGCCATTTCCAAGACTTTTTATAGCTCCGACACATAAGCAGTTTTTCATATAGAAGACTTTAACACATGCTTATGCATTATGAGTAGATTGTACGTATTTTTATGGAGAATGGTAGAAAGAGCGACACTGGCGCCATCTGATATTGAAAAGTAGCCAACTCTCCAATTTTGGTCCAAGCAAATAATAAGAAGAAGAATTTGACATTTGCTTTGGCTAAAAGATTGGCACACTTTGCAAGTGAAATTATTTCTGGTTGGTAAATTTTCTAACATTTTTCACAATTAAAAACTGCAATATAACAATCGAATACGACACCAAATATCTTAACAAGTATTTTAGTTGTATAGGGAGAATGTTTACAACATTGCTTCGCGAAATTTTGTATGTGAATGGGCAAGGCGTAATAAACTTCAATTGCCAAGTCTGAAGTTCCTTCATATTTACAAACGCAACATTCTGGTTGATTGTGGCGATGTTATTGGAATGCATAAGCTTGTGTTAAACGCATCTATATGAAAAATGTCATTGTACCGCGGCCTTTACAATGGGCGCATTCCAAACCGCACCTGTTGGACCGTTGAGTTCTACAAACAGTTGAGCTATACGTCAACTTGGTGAGCGCAAAATTGTTCCTCTACATTCACTCAACGGGTTTATCGATTGCTTGTTGACAGTTGGCTCAACGTATCATTTCCCCAGAACACTCAACTGACGTTCCAAATTCCACTCAACTGTTTGCAACATATAAAATTCCCTTTGTAATCAATTCAAAATTAAAATATTAGGTAAATATCAATTAATTAAAGTACTTAAACTGGGTAAGTCGCTATTAATCAATACAATTTCACCATTACTGCTAATATTTAAAAGTCCATTTTTCCTTCCATAATTAAACAATCACTTTTTTCGATTTCAATACTGTGACGAATATTAGCAACACTAAGGGATACTATCATCTCTAAGCCGATACTAAGCAGTGACTTGTATGTACATAAACAAATCAATCATTATGTATACACATATGTACACGCCAGCAGCGGAGGGATGCTCACAAAAGTATGCAATCATCAGCAAAGTTTTTCTCATACATACACATGCATATATCTGAGATGCTCACAAATGTAGGCAATCATTTGTGCAAGTGTCACTCACATATACACGCGCATATGAGAAGCTATAAACGTGCATCTGTAGTTTATAGCTGGTGAGTTTATAGCTGGTAAACAAGTAGTAAATTCTAGAAGAAGAAACGCCTAGAAGTATGCGAACGAGACATCACAGAGTATAAAAGGAGGTAAAGCAGCGTAAGCAGAAATCAGTTGTTTTAAACAGGCTATCAGTTGCGAAGTGAAGTTTAATTGTGCAGTACTTTCAAATCAGTTTAATAAGGACCATTTTTTAATACAGAATATTGGAGTGTTTTATTCAACAATTTAGCGATACGAACGTTAGCAGAAGGTTGCAAATAAGCGGAATTGCACTAATTCGTTACAATACGTTGGCAACATTGATTTTTTAGACGCGTGAACAACTTATTCTCTTCAGTCTCTCATTGTCCAGCAGAACCGCGTTTTGGCCGTAGCTGTTCTAGACTCACCCTTTCGATTCCCCCGACAGCCGGTTCTATGAACCGGAGTGACTCGCGATTTTTCCCGATCAATGGGCTGTCTTTTCTGAGTAACCCCATTTCATTTGTTGCGTCTGTCCCAGATATTTTCATCCTCAGAGCAGATCCTTGCAACGGGACTGCTTCATGCTGCCTTGTTCCGGGAAGGTGTGGACTCTAACCTCGGCCTACAGAAATGGTTTTGCTGCGTTTTATACCACCACAGTAGTGACGTCTTCCCCGTTGGAGTTACACTGTAATGGGTTAACTGGGAAGATCACGGAGATAGTCTAGATATACAGACTTCATGAACCGGCACAGCATCCATTTAACTGCGATCCAAGAGACTTAGCTCACTGTAAAATCTACTTTGAGGACTTGTTTTGGCTACTACGTCCACAGAAATTATCGCGCGTCAATAAATAGCTGTCCGGTCAGCCGATGCGAACTTAGAAATCGTCAACATATGCATCCCCTCTGTCACTAGATTCCCTAGCGGATATTGCCCTGATATCAGTGCTTTTCTCACTGGCGAAAATCGCATTATTCAAGGCGATTTCAATGTGACATATTCTTCTACAAACAGACAGTGAGGGTGTGATTTTGTCCGATCAAATAGAGAATACGTCGTTCTGCACGATAAACACGGACGTTCCCACACGTACAGTAGGAAATTGTCATAGCTCGCCAGATATCGCCATCCTAGGCACAGGAATTATACGCTACCTCAGCTGACAGTCGATGATAACATTGGCAACTGAACTTATACTCCTCGTGCTTAAACGATAAGCTGAATTCATTACATTTGAGCGTAGCAATTTCATCAACTTCATATAAAGCATACACAGATAATTTTTTTGCTGTCCTCCCAACCCCGACTGTTGGCCGTCAAGGGTAACGTGCTTTTCGCAAGGTCGTTGAACTCCAATAATCCGGATTTTTCTAACGGATGCCGCAATTTACAGAGAGAGTGTGACCTTGTGAGACAGCAAGACCCTGGCGACCACCAAATCGAGGTCATAAACCTACACATCGGCTGCTTGTGAACCAAAACAAGCGAGCGAAATGGGAGAAACATCAGCAGCGCTTTTCCCATTACCATCACCGATATAGAAGTTAAATAAGCCATTGCACTTGCTGAACCATCTAAAGCAGTAGGCCCTGATGGGATTTTCATGCGGATGTTTAAAAACCTTGGCTTTGAGGGATGTAAGCACCTGGCGCTCGTCTTTATATTCCTAACAAATGGAAAATGGCGAGGGCTGTACCTGGGAAAGAAGCTAACGTAGGGACTCTTGGGGACTTCGGATTTTAGGTGGCTTCGTGACCCTCCGTGTTCGTGATGGACGCAACGTTATTTCGTTTATTTACTCGATTGCCCAGAGCTTACCAAGGGGGTTACAGTTTTAGCTATGCTCTTCCCATTTGGCTAGTGTGTGTTCGTCTACAAGCTGTATGATCCCAGCATTTAGCTCCCTTAATTGGGGGTTTTTCGGGCTTAACCGTTGCACAATATCACGATCTTGCTAGTCCTGCAGCTTCAGCTCAGAAATTTTATCTGATTTCTTTGATTCTTTTAAGCTATTATCTTGCGGCGCTCATTTTCTCCCTGTCGGACATCAGTGGTAACGGGGAGAGAAGCAAATGAGAGCAAAGTCCTCCAAGCAGCACTTTTAAAGGTAATGTGGGCACGCCTTTTGACACCGGTTGGTCGATCTAGAGTGAGAAGTATGGGTAGATGGTCAAATGTGAGAGTTAGCATCGAACGCCAGTTTATGAGCCTTGCACTTGCAATGGATATGTATGGCTATCTTTGAAAATTTCCTACGTCTTTGGTGGGGGTAACTTTCTCCACCGTTCTAAACTTCGTATCATGTAGCTGTCGCAATCCTCATGTCATTTAACCCGCTGTTGTGGGCGCGCCACGGCCCGACGAATGCTGCGGTTGAAGATTACCCTTTCATGTTTTATGTTGGATAACTATAGATAGTCGACCGCTAACAATCTATAATAATCCGCACATGCAGCGGTATGGAGTGATAACCGACAATCTCTATAATGGATAAAATTATTTTATATACACCGAAAAGTAAAAACATTATTAAAATCTGTTTCGTATAAGATACAATTCATTTGCATTGTAACAAATTTAAACGGAAACGAAGTAATCGATAAATAGTCGATTATGTTCCGACGGACACTCGCAATACGGGCTTGGAAAGTGGCATCGAACAAGGCACGAAGTCACGCAGCCGACCACGAGGACCAAGAGCTATTTAACTAGTCTAGCATGTTCGATGAATCCCTTAATGCGAGGGCAGACGGGGTAAGGGCTAGTGCTCAGCGTTCCTCCTGCGCGAACTGCGGAAATTTTGGTGTGAGAAGCGAACGTTAAAGTTGGAGGCGTCGTTTGGCGTGAGCAATAGCGGTTTTTTTGTGTCGCTTGCTGAATACCAGGCATGCTTAACGAACGAAACGATATCATTTCGTTACGATAATCAACGTTAATAAACGAAACGAAGTCATTTCGTTAAGAACGCCAAATTAACGAAATGACTTCGTTTCGTTTATTAACGTTGATTATCGTAACGAAATGATATCGTTTCGTTCGTTAAGCATGCCTGCTGAATACCATTGCTGCTACTCGTTAAGACTGTGGCAAAGGGATTCAAGGGGTTGTGGAGCGCAACCCTTTCAATCGGTATCCAGTGCTATTTTCCAACCCAATTTTCAACCACACCTACCCGTGGTGAATCCTGTTTCTTTAGTAGACGAGGCTCTGGCGGCCCCAAGCTACGCAGCAAACTACGGGGTGGGGCGCGCAATGGCCTTGAATATTCAATTTGTTTTTATAAAATCGTTTCCGTTATAGTCGGGATTATACCATAAAGTTGTTTGAAAAGTAACGGATTTATATCCGGCAAAGGGTCAGCAATATCGATGACACCCCAAAACCGCCGGAGAGTATCTTTGCCGCTACAAAAACAACAACTACAACAACTGTGGCAAAGGGCTTATTTGCGGACGCTAGAGCGAAGATGTGGTCCACAACACACATGAATAGCAAGAAAATACAGCAACAGTTTAACATCTTAGCTTTTCGTTCTTGCGCTTGTTGTAGTTGTTGTTGTTGTAGCAGTGCTTCGCCCCATCCAATAGGTGTGACCGATCCCAAATTGTCATCAATATCCTTTAACTTATAACTTATAACTATAACTTATATCAATATCCAAGGAAACTTGCTGTTTCAACAGGGGTGGACCATAATGAGAGGGGTGCTAGAGGCGTTGGTTCCACATTACAATTGAAGAGATGGTTGGTGTCATATGGGGACACATTGCAAGCAGGGCATACATTTTTTATGTCGGGGTTGATCCTGTAAAGGTAAGAGTTTAACCTGTTGCAGTATTCAGATCGAAGTTGAGCTTGAGTGACTCGCGTTTCCCTAGGTAGTATGCGTTCCTCTTCTGCAAGTTTAGGGTATTGTTCTTTGAGTACAGGATTAACGGGGCAATTCCTGACATAGAGGTCCAACAACTGTCTGTGAAGTTCACTGAGGACCTGCTTGTGTTTTTTGGCTTCATACGGCTGTGTTCTCAGGTGCCGTATTTCTTCATAATGCTTATGGAGATGACTCCTTAAGACCCTGGGCGGTGTTCGCTCATCAATCAGATGTCTGTTGGGATGCCCAGGTTTCTGGGTGTTCAACAGGAACTGTTTGGTTAGCATTTCATTTCTCTCCCTGATGGGAAGTATTCTCGCCTCATTATGTAGATGGTGTTCTGGGGCAGTATTTTCGTAGGCCTGTAGCTTCTTCCAGTGAGTAGTCTTTAGGCTTGGCGACCATATCGGGGACGCGTAGCATGCAATCGCCTGGCCAATTGCTTTGTAAGAGGTAATGAGCGCTTCTTTATCTTTTCCCCCAAGTACTGCCAGTAAGAGATTTGGGGATTTTATTACGGGTCTGGATTTTTGGTACAATTGTGGCTGCATGCTCACCAAAATGTAGATCCTGATCGAACGTCACACCCAAGATTTTGGGGTGTAAGACAGTCGGTAGCGTAGTGCCATTGACGTGGATGTTCAAAATGGTCGACATTTGGGACGCCCATGTTGTAAATTTAATTTGTTGTATCCCTTACCTACTGTTCGTCACAGCTGTAGTGATGCCGCATTTATATTGAACAAGTTATCACAATTATGCAGGCAATAACAGTGCAAGTAAAGTGCAAAACATGCAAATTAAATTTAAATTGAAACAAGTAAGGAAGGCTAAGTTCGGATGTAACCGAACATTACATACTCAGCTGAGAGCTTTGGAGACAAAATAAGGGAACATCACCATGTAGGAAAATGATCCTAGGCTAACCCTGGAATGTGTATATATGATATGGGTATCAAATGGAAGGTATTAAAGAGTATTTTAAAAGGGACTGGGCCATCGTTCTATAGGTGGACGCCATTTCGGGATATCGCCATAAAGGTGGACCAGGGGTGACTCTAGAATGAGTTTGTACGATATGAGTATCAAATGAAAGGTTTTAATGATTATTTGAAAGGGAATGGGCCTTAGTTCTAGAGGTGGACGCCTTTTCGAGATATCGCCATGAAGGTGGACCAGGGGTGACTCTAGAATGTGTTTGTACGATATGGGTATCAAATTAAGGGTATTAATGAGGGTTTTAAAAGGGAGTGGCCCCTAGTTGTATATGTGAATGCATTTTTGAGATATCATCTGTCGGGTACCGCTAATTTATTTATATATGTAATACCACGAATATTCCTGTCAAGATTCCATGGGCTTTTGATTTCTCCCTGCAGAACTTTTTCTTTTTATTCTACTTAATATGGTAGGTGTCACACCGATTTTACAAAGTTTTTTCTAAAGTAATATTTTGCGTTAATAAACCAATCCAGTTACAATGTTTCATCCCTTTTTTCATATTTGGTTTAGAATTATGGCATTTTTTTCATTTTTCGTAATTTTCGATATCGGAAAAGTGGGCGTGGTCATAGTCGGATTTCGGCCATATTTTATACCAAGATAAAGTGAGTTCAGATAAGTACGTGAACTAAGTTTATTAAAGAAATATCGTTTTTTGCGCAAGTTATCGTGTTAACGGCCCAGCGGAAGGACAGACGGTCGCCTGCGTATAAAAACTGGGCGTGACTTCAACCAATTTCGCCCATTTTCACAGAAAACAGTAATCGTCATAGAAGCTATGCCCTTAAAGAATTTCACAAGGATTGGTAAATTTTTGTTCGACTTATGACAATAAAAGTATTCTAGACAAATTAGAAGGGCGGAGCCGCGCCCATTTTGAAATTTTCTTTTATTTTTGTATTTTGCTGCACTATATCATTACTGGAGTTGAATGTTGACATAATTTACTTATATACTGTAAAGATATTCAATTTTTATACTCAGTTGAGCAGAGCTCACAGAGTATATTAAGTTTGATTGGATAACGGTTGGTTGTACATATATAAAGGAATCGAGATAGATATAGACTTCCATATATCAAAATAATCAGGATCGAAAAAAAATTTGATTGAGCCATGTCCGTCCGTCCGTCCGTCCGTTAACACGATAACTTGAGTAAATTTTGAGGTATCTTGATGAAATATGGTATGTAGGTTCCTGAGCACTCATCTCAGGTCGCTATTTAAAATGAACGATATCGGACTATAACCACGCCCACTTTTTCGATATCGAAAATTTCGAAAAACCGAAAAAGTGCGATAATTCATTACAAAAGACAGATAAAGCGACGAAACTTGGTAGATGAGTTGAACTTATGACGCAGAATAGAAAATTAGTACAATTTTGGACAATGTGCGTGGCACCGCCCACTTTTAAAAGAAAGTAATTTAAAACTTTTGCAAGCTGTAATTTGGCAGTCGTTGAAGATATCATGATGAAGTTTGGCAGGAACGTTACTTCTATTACTATTTGTACGCTTAATAAAAATTAGCAAAATCGGAGAAGGACCCCGCCCACCTTAAAAAAAAAATTTTTTTTAAAGTAAAATTTTAACAAAAAATTTAATATCTTTACAGTATATAAGTAAATTATGTCAACATTCAACTCCAGTAATGATATTTATTTATTTATTTATTTATATAGTAAAGAATGGCTGTATCGTTAAGACATAGTCTTTTATAGTACATCAACTTATAGGTAAATACAGGAATTATAAAAAATAATAACTTAAAAATATTTATATATAACTAATTGCGTATGTTTATATTAGAATGTATGAGAATTAAATATGGTATTTGTTGGAGAAAATAAGATTTTACTTCAAAGAAGTAAGGACTTAGAATAGCACACTGAGATAGAAATAGAAATAGGATGGAGCTGAACCGCAGTTACATTTACCCATTAGTTCCAAAGTAATTCTGTATAACGATCTTATAGTTACCTCGATTTATGATTGCCTTAATAGATTCAGGAATGGAGTTCCATAGTCTCACAGCATGAACAAAGAACAACCGCGAAGAAGATAAGTAGGAGTACTTAGAGAGAATTAAATTATGATGCCTATTAGATCTTGTGAATTTTAGCTTCTTCTAAAGATAGCTAGGAGTTTTGAATTCAATAAGCTTATACAGGAATATACAGTTCCTAGCTGCAAGATAATCTAAGATACTGCATCCCAGAAGTTTATTCTTCCACAAGGAGATGTGGTCATATCGCTTTAAGCCGTACACGTAGCGGGTAACATTATTGAACAGCACTAGAATTTTATGAGAAGAGACAGAGTCCAGCTTACTATATACAAGATCGGAATAAGTAATATGAGGTAGAATTAATTGCACAGCTAATTTTTTTCTTATGTCTAACGGTGTAAACGAGGCTGACATACTTAGCCTGCGCAAAACAGTGTACACGTTGCTTACAACTTTGTTTATATGGTTCAAACAGCTCAGCGAAGAATTCATAATAAAACCCAAATTTTGTATCTTGTCAGTAAACATGAGACAGTTATTACCAACAAAAAGCTTGGGAATATCTTCAACATGGACAGTACTATTACTGATGGGTAACACATACGACTTGGACGTGTTTAGACGGAGACAATTTTTCCGGGCCCATTCGGAAATGGCTAGCAGATCACAGTTTATTTTAAAGCACAAATCCTCGACAAGACCAATTCGACTGGACAAATACAACTGAATGTCATCAGCATAGGCATGCACACTGACATAGTGGCACACAGAGAACACATCATTAACAAAAAGACTAAACAAGAGCGGACCAAGTATAGACCCCTGTGGAACTCCGGATCCAACACCACTTGACAACGAAGACCCAGCTCTACCCTATACCCTTTGAGATCTTCCTGTAAGATAGCTGGCCATAAGTTTAAAGGCACTATTTGAAAATGCAAAGTAGTTTTTCAGCTTTTTACAAAGTAGATCATGGCTTACCAAGTCAAATGCCTTAGAAAAATCCAAAAGGCAAAGAAGAGTCAGATCTCCATCATCAAATTTTATACGAATGTCGTCCATTATTTTCATCATAGCTGTAGCACAGCTATTCTTAGGTCTAAACCCTGACTGTAAAGGAGACAAAAGATTATGTCTTTGTATGAACGACAATATTTGAGAGGCCATTAAAGACTCACACACTTTAGAAAAGGTCGGCAAAATACTTATCGGCCTGTAATCAGAAGGGTTAGTGGGAGTATTCTTCTTCGCAACAGGGATTATGATAGCCATTTTCCATGCAGAAGGAAAAGATGAGACAGTGAAAATATGATTAATTACATGTGTTAGCGTTCCCAGGATGAAAGGCAATACCAGCTTGACGAATTTTAAGGAAATTCCGTCCTCTCCAACTGCATTGGACTTAATGGCCATGACTGAAGTAACAACTTCTGTCTCAGTGACACCAACGAAATTGAACTCCTCACTCAGCTCATGTTGCACTGTGTAGTCTTGCGCCGGAGGACTTTCACTGTTTTTACTTGCGCTATTAAAATATTCATTTAGTACATTGGGATCAATACTACATTCTGACTTCAGTCTTCCATGTACAACAAAATACAAAAATAAAAGAAAATTTCAAAATGGGCGTGGCTCCGTCCTTTTTCATTTAATTTGTATAGGATACTTTTAACGCCATAAGTCGAACAAAAATTAACCTATCCTTTTGAAATTTGGTAGGGGCATAGATTTTATGACGTTAACTGTTTTTTGTGAATGGCGAAATCGGTTGATGCCACGCCCATTTTTTATACACAGTCGTCCGTCTGTCGTTCCGCATGGCCGTAAACACGATAACTTGAGCAAAAATCGACATATCTTTAATGAACTTAGTTCACGTGCTTACTTGAACTCACTTTATCTTGGTATGAAAAATTAACGAAATCCGACTATGACCACGTCCACTTTTTCGATATCGAAAATTACGAAAAATGAAAAAAATGCCATAGTTTTATACCAAATACGAAAAAAGGGATGAAACATGGTAAGGTAATTGGATTGTTTTATTGACGCGAAATATAACTTTAGAAAAGTAGAAGAAAATGAAAAAGTTCTGCAGGGCGAAATAAAAAACCTTTAAAATCTTGGCAGGTATTACATATATAAATAAATTAGCGGTATCCAACACATTTGGTCGATATCTGGAAAACGCCTTCACATATACAACTACCACCACTCCCTTTTAAAACTCTCATTAATACCTTTAACTTGATACCCATATCGTACAAACTCATTCTAGAGTCACTCCTGGTCCACCTTTATGGCGATATCTCGAAAAGGTGTCCACCTATAGAACTAAGCCCCACGCCCTTTTAAAATACTCATTAACACCTTTCATTTGATACCCATATTGTACAAACATATTCTAAACACCTATAGAACGAAGGCCCACTCCCTTTTAAAAATACTCATTAACACCTTTCTTTTGATACCCATATTGTACAAACAAATTCTAGGGTCACCCCTGGTCCACCTTTATGGCGAATCTCGAAAATGCGACCACCTATACAACAACCACCACTCCCTTTTAAAACCCTCATTAATACCTTTAATTTGATACCCATATCGTACAAACACATTCTAGAGTCACCCCTGGTCTACCTTTAGGGCGATATTTTGAAACGCCGTCCACCTATAGAACTAAAGCCCACTCCCTTTTAAAATACTCATTAACACCTTTCGTTTGATGCCCATATTGTACAAACAAATTCTAGGGTCACCCCTGGTCCACCTTTATGGCGATATCTCGAAACGGCGTCCACCTATGGAACTAAGGATTACTCCCTTTTAAAATACTCATTAACACCTTTCATTTGGTACCCATATCGTACAAACGCATTCTAGAGTCACCCCTGGTCCACCTTTATGGCGATGTCTCGAAAAGGCGACCACCTATACAACAACCACCACTCCCTTTTAAAACCCTCATTAATACCTTTAATTTGATACCCATATCGTACAAACACATTCTAGAGTCACCCCTGGTCCACCTTTATGGCGATATTTCGAAACGGCATCCACCTATAGAACTAAGGCCCACTCCCTTTTAAAATACTCATTAACATCATTCGTTTGATGCCCATATTGTACAAACAAATTCTAGGGTCACCCCTGGTCCACCTTTGTGGCGATATCTCGAACCAGCGTCCACCCATGGAACTAAGGATTACTCCCTTTTAAAATACTCTTGAACACCTTTCATTTGATACCCATATCGTACAAACGCATTTTAGAGTCAACCCTGATCCACCTTTATGGCTATATCCCTAAATGGCGTCCACCTATAGAACTATGGCCCGCTCCCTCATAAAATACTCTTTAAATTCATTTGATACACATGTCATACAAACACATTCCAGGGTTTCCCTCGGTTCATTTTCCTACATGGTTATTTTCCCTTATGTTGTCACCATAGCTCTCAACTGAGTATGTAATGTTCGGTTACACCCGAACTTAACCTTCCTTACTTGTTTGTTATAATTTTATTTAAAAAAAATTTTTTAAGTGGGCGTGTTCGTCATCCGATTTTGCTAATTTTTATTTAGCACACATATAGTAATAGAAGTAACGCTACTGTCAAATTTCATCATGATATCTTCAACGACTGCCAAATTACGGCTTGCAAAACTTTCAAATTACCTTCTTTCAAAAGTGGGCGGTGCCAGCCCATTGTCCAAAAATTTTACTAATTTTCTATTCTAAGTCATAAGGTCAACCCACCTACCAAGTTTCATTGCTTTATCCGTCTTTGGTAATGAATTATCGCAATTTTTCGGTTTTTCGAAATTTTCGATATCGAAAAAGTGGGCGTGGTTATAGTCCGATTTCGTTCATTTTAAATCGCGATCAGAGATAAGTGCGCAGGAACCTACATACCAAATTTCATCAAGATACCTCAAAATTTACTCAAGTTATCTTGTTTACGGACAGACGGATGGACATGGCTAAATAAATTTTTTTTTTCGCCCAGATCATTTTGATATATAGAAGTCTATATCTATCTCGATTAGTTTATGCCGTTACGGATTACCGTTATGCGAATAAAGTTAATATACTCTGTGAGCTCTGCTCAGCTGAGTATAAAAATTAAAATCTGTTTTGAAATACAAACAATTTGATTCTAATTAAATATTTCATTCTTTATTACATTTAATTAATAAAATTTATATATTTTGCTGAATTCATATTTATTTATATGTTTACAGTTGAAGCCTTATATAACTAATTTGTAGATTATTTCTAAAGTTAAATATTATTTATTTTTAACGCATTTTTTATATTGTATCAATAAACGATGAAAAAACATAAGAGTTAATAAACTAGGGCTGTGCCTTGAAACGATTAATCGAGTAAGATATATATGTATAAGCAATTGATTAGAATTAATCGTTTCAGTAACAAAAGTAATGATTGAACAAAATTTTGTGAATTCAATTAAACGCACAGCCCACAAATAACTATTACAAGTGAAATATTTATGTTAATATTTATATGTGTTCATTTAAAACATTTTGACGAGATAGGGAAAACAGGAAAAATAAGGAAAAGTTAACCAATATTTTCTGAATTATTGGAAATGTTTACGAATAAATTCTAGTACTACGGATTTCTTATATTTATATGTTCTTTTATATTACTAAGCAGTTGCATTAGTTGTGTTTATTGTGGTTATTTTTAACATTTAACAATTCATAATTTTAGTAAAAGTTCATTATTAAAGCAATAATTATAAACTAATTCAAACAAAATCTATAATTATTATTTATACAACTTCATTTTGAAATTAGATGCTGATTACAATGCTGTTATAAAAGTAAAAGTTGCGTTTGTTCTTCATATATATTTATCAATCTTTTCCTAAATCTAACTACTGTAGCGATTTCGCATGCTATAACACAAACCTTTTTTGTAGCAACAGCAAATTAAGGTAAATAAAGTAGGCTGTAATGTAATATAGTGCAAGCATTCCTTTAGAGTGCGGCACTGTACAACATCAATTTATGAAGACAGAATCATATTATGGGCTTGAATCGTATTCGATGCCTAGGCCAAAATATTTATATAGCCATGTGGAACTCATGACCTTTAATTTTGTATTGGCAGATACTTAGCGAAATAATTGCTATGGATAAGGTTAAAGAAATATTAACGTTTTAAGGTAAGAATATATTAGTTGATGAGTTTAAAATATTAGTTAGATTACGAATGGGCTGTTTTGGTCCAGATAAATTCTAGGGGCTCATTCCATTTCAAGACACCCGGTCCGCGCAGGACATGATTTTTGATTTCGATGAAATTTTAATATGTTGTTCTTTGGTCAAAATAATGAAACACGTGTTTTTTTTTTTTGCCTCAACAAATTTTTTTTTTCGGATTTATCGGCAATTGAATTCGATAAAATGCAATCGATATTTTATTCACCTATTTTTTTCACTGTCAATAACTTTGTCAAAAATTTACCGATTCTCATGATCTTTGAAATGTTCGTTAATACTTTTTCTTTTATATAAATTTATAAACAATAGCATATAGTTTACAAAAAAATTTTTTTTAGAATTTAGTAAAAATTTATTACTTTTTTCAAATATTAATTTTTCCAAAAAGGTTATTTTTTTTGTTCAAAGTTTTTCTATATTTAGTGAACAGTGCGTATTTCAACTTGGCCAAATGCCTATTAGCCAAAACTCGTTGCTTTCGAGATAAGAATTTTTGAATATTAAACATTTTTCCCACATTTATTGATGCAATACATATCAGCATACAAGGCGATCAATGCCAAATGCTTAAAATTAATTAAAATATCACATTTCTTATTTAAAACATTAATTTGTTGTTATTTTTCAGAATATGGCAAAATATTTCACTAAACCTCCAATACCGTCACAAGAGCCTTTGCGATGTCCTGTTACAAAATCACTGTAATTCTGAAAAATAATAAGAAATGGTTTCAATAATAAATGTGATATTTTAATTAATTTTAAGCATTTGGCATTGATCGCCTTTTATGCTGATATGTATTGCATCAATATATGGCGAAACAAATTTTAATATTCAAAAATTCATATTTCGAAAACAACTAATTTGGCTAATGGATATTTACCCATGTTGAAATAAACTGTTCACTCGATATGGAAAGTCATACATTTTTACTAAATACTAAAAAAATAATTTTTTTTAACAATATCCAATTATTTATAAATTTATATAAAAGAAAAAGTAAGTAATAACGAACATTTCAAAGAAAAAATCATGAGAATCTGTCAATTTTTGACAAAGTTATTGACAGTTGAAAAAATAGGTGAATAAAATATCGATTGCATTTTATCGAATTCAATTGCCGATAAATACGAAAAAAATTTTTTTTTCAGGCAAAAAAAACACGTGTTTCATTATTTTGAGCAAAGAACAACATATTAAAATTTCATTGAAATCAAAAATCATGTCCTGTGCGGACCGGGTGTCTTGAAATGGAATGAGCCTAAGACATTAGGCCGAGCAATTTGTGCCGTGCTCCTCTTAATTATTAAAAGAATTAGCTGTACCGACCATTTCATGGCTGCAGACACATACTTGAAAAGTTTGCCAAGCACTTACCAGGGGCGACTCGATTGTGAAAAAATTTCCTATCTTGTGGCTAGTAGCATCAATTTTTTTTGTTTAAACGGCGTGGTTGGTCGACAAATCGGAAAAAATTGGCATAAATCTCCTCGCCAAACTATTATCTTTTCATTGTATTGCTATAAAAAAAGTTTGATCAAAAAACTAAAAAACGCTTCAAGCTTTGCATAAATGTGTTTTCACATCTACCACCCTGAGCAGGTGAAAATCATGCAATCTGCAGCAGCGGCTGCTTATTTATTACATTAAAGTTAAAAAAAAGCTATTTTAAAACAATTTGTTTTGCATAAGAATAAATTAAAACAAAAAGCAACTAACATAGGCAGGTAGCAGGTTGTTGTTGTTGTTGTTGTAGCAGTGCAGGTAGTGCGAGCGCACTTGAAAATTACTACTACACCGCTACCACATCACTGCTACTGCTACGACTTGACTTATTTCCACTTTTTGGTTTGATTTCAGTTAATGACACCGAACCTGGACCATTAAGGAAATGCATTTTCACATGCTTTTGCAGTTCCTGCTGCGAGTCAAAGAATAACCGACAAAGGTCACACGCGAAACGTGCTCGCGGCGCTAGCGCTGGTGTTTTCGATGCTTGCGATGAACTATCATCACCACTATCCGCACTATCACTATCCGAATCACTGTTGTTGTCATCGACACCCTCTTCATCATCGTCATCATCATCATCGTCGTCATCTTCATCACCCGAAGTGTCTTCTGTGCTATCGGTTGAATTTCGTATTGGTTCAATAGTTGCTTGTGATACAACCGGTGCTCCTTCACGTCCATATGCACCACCATTACCACGGCCATTCGTTGTAGTCGCAATGTCATTGGATTCTTCATTATCCATATCAATATCGTCATCATCTTCAGCATCGTCTTCAACACCGCCTACCTCATCATCCTCATCATTTTGATGTGCTGCACCTCCTCTACTATGCTCATTCTCATCGACTTGCATCAAATCGCCTACATCTTCAAAATCATCATCATCTTCATCCGTATCATTAACATCTGCTTCGTCATTAATGTGTCTTTGTGCCTCGAATGCTTGCCCACGCGCGTCTTCTTCACCCACATCCCCACCCTCCTCCTCTTCAGACTTTTCCTCAGCTTTAATACCAACATTATTTAACTCAATATCCTCTTTTTCTCGTTTAACCTCCACACTCTTTTCATCATCTGCATCTGCCTTTATAATCGCTGTCGATTTTACTTTCCCCGCATTTGCCTGGTCCTTCTCTGTGCTCGCCTGATGTTCTTGCTGCTGATCTTCCACTGGCACAATTTCTCTCTCCTTCAAATGATTATTAATATGATTAATTAATTTCTCTTTACGCGATACATATTCCCCACATAAATCACAACCCCATTGGAAAGGACCGAATGGTTTAGTAACACGCGCATCTGCTACTTTATGGTCAATCCATTCACTTTTTGTTTCGAATTTCAGCTTGCAACGACGACATTGCAAATATGGATCGGTCTCTATTTTTGGTGGCACTATTAAATTACCAATTTCATCTTTGTGCAATTCATAGATGTGACGTCGCAGGTTATTGTTGCTAATGAATGTTGAGGGGCAATATTCACATTTAAGTTCGCGTCTGCGTTTCAGGGATTTTGAAAACTTGTGCTGGTGGTGTGGATTGGGCATAAGGCCCACTGCTTGTAATCCCAGTGGATGTAGATGGTTGGTCTGGATCTGCGATGCTGGTTGATTGTGGTGGTGGTTCATTGCATTGGCTGAATGATCCACGTCGGCTTGGTTCTGAGGGAAATAAAATAAATTAATCCAAACATTCTTGATTGGGGTATATAGACAACTATATTTAAATTTATTTTGTGACTGGTGCGGAGGACGCGTTATGAAATGCTAAAATGCCGAGTTGTACAATTTTGATAGCTAAAAAGTGTATGCGCATTCGAGAGCGATTAAAGATGTGGCGGTTAGAAAACATACATATGAAACTTTGGATGTCAAGATATTGTCACGCACATGAAAAATAATATTAAGCCTATAAGTTATAAAAATCGAGGTCTAGGACCAGTTCAGGATAATACCTGTATGATTGTTTCGATTTAGTTTTGAGACAATTTTCTTTTGGAATCATTTCAAATCTGTTGCAGGATAATTTAAGTTCTTTACGGAATCATATCACAAATGTTTCGGAGCCATTATCGCTGAATCTTTTCCGGAACTCGTTCGGGATGGTATCAAAATTCCTACCGTTATCGTTCTTATTTGTTACCATTTGTTGTTGTTGTTGTTGTAGCGATAAGGTTACTCCCCGAAGGCTTTGGGGAGCGTTATCGATGTGATTGGTCCTTTGCCGGATACAGATCCGGTACTCTCCGGCAACACAGCTCCATTAAGGTGCTAGCCCGACCAACGGAAACGATTTATATGGCCAAATTAAACCTTCAGGCCATCCCTCCCTCCCCACCACCAAGTACCATGAGGACCTTGGGGTCGTCAGAGGCTCGTCTGTTAGTGAAACGGGATTCGCCGCTCGAAGGTGGGGTTGACAAGAAGAAAAGCTATATTATATTGCGCTGGCAACCTAAAAAGGTTGCGCCACACAACCCCTTCAATCTGGTATTTTAGTAGCCTCTTACGACAAGCATACCTACCGCGGGTATTTTCTAACCCGCTGGAGGTTACCATTTCGCGAGTATCTTCAGATCATTCCGATTTGGTTTTCGGGATCTTTTCGGAATAGTTTGGAATCATTTCGGCATTATTTCGTGCCGTTTCGAAAATGTGCTCGGAAAAATTTGTAACTATTTCAGGATTATTTGGATTGCATCGGGATTAAGTTCGAAATTATTTCGGGACCTTTTCGGAACTCTTTAAAGACGATTTTAAAAATGTTCGGGATCATTACGGGATTAATTTTGGGATGAATTCAGGACTATTGCAGGATAGTTAGGTAATTGAGCACTATTTCGGACCTGTTTATAGTTGGGTTAGGAATTATTTCGTGTAAATAACCAGTTCGCCATTAGCTAGGCCATTTTGGAACCATTCTGGATGTTTTCAAAGTTTTTTCGGCATTATTTTATGGATCATTTTGACACTGTTTCGGGAGCATTTTGAAGCTATCTCAAGATCATTTTATGACTATCTCCGGAACATTTAGGTATTGTGTTTTGGACTATTCCGCTATTGTTTTTTGCATAATTTCGGGATCATTTTCAGGATTATATCGTAATTATTTCGGCATTGTTTCTGTATTGTTGTTTCTCCAGGGACCATTTTTAAAATTGTTGTAGCTTAGTTTATTGCGCCTAGACCAATAATATTTGGTAAATGGGTCACACATCGAACAGCAAATAATGTCGGGTATTTTTTTTTTCAACAAAATTTTCTCCCCGAAGGATTTGGGGAGTGTTATCGATGTGATGGTCGTTTTCCGGATACAGATCCGGTACGCTCCGGTAACACAGCACAATTAAGGTGCTAGCCCGACCATCTCCGGAACGAGTTATATGGCCACATTAAACCTTCATGCCATCCCTCCCTCCCCACCTCCAAGTTCCATGACGAGCTTGGGGTCCCCAGAGCCTCATCTGTTAGTGAAACAGGATTCGCCGCGTATAGGTGCAGTTGACAATTGGTTTGGAGAAGCTATATATTGCGCTGTCCACCTGAAAGAATTGCGCTACACAACCCCTTGAATCTGGTATTTTAGTCGCCTCTTACGACAGGCATACCTACCGCGGGTATATTCTGACCCCCTAACCCGCTGGGGGAGTTCTATGCCTCTAGAGGTCTAGTATCTATAATAAATATGTTTGTTTACAGAGATTCTTATAATTTACTTCAACTTAAAGACGGATCTAACTTGACACATATAATATTTTCATTATGCTAAGAATTTAGTTTACTCGATGAATTTCATGCGCGACTGCTTTGTACTACTGCAAACTAATGTTATCAGCTAATTATACTGTGCAGAAAATAAACTACCAGCACCCTAAACTTCCCGTCCTATCCCAATCTTAACACACGCCAACATCCAACGCGAAATTTTCGTTCTTTCTTGCACAAACATTCAAATTTTGTAAATGCCGAAAACAATGGGGCATTTTGCTTCCAACCTCACTGCACTAGCCCAAAAGCTCACCTGTTTGCTATCACCTCTGAAATGCCATTTACGATGCACTTTAAGTGCGGTCATTTGTGTAAATGTTTTATTACACAAATCGCAAGCGTATTCGCCATTATCATTCACCCGATCCAAATAAAATTGATTCGGATCTGCTGGGCCTGTATCGAACATTGCGGCCAATGGATTATCTGTATACAATTCCATTTCATGCATTTGTATATGTTTAGAGAATAGTTCTTGATCGGTAAAACGTTGTCCACATATAGTACATGCGACTTCCGGAAGTTTGATTTTCATACCTCCAGATGTTGCGGGTATTGGTGTGATCTCTAGTTCGCCACCACCTAAAGCGCTAGTGGTTATTATGCCGCTCGTCTCGTGTTGCGTCGCCCCTGCCTCATCATCATCATCATCGCCCGTCTTGTGTTTGTAGACAGGTGGTGGACCCGCACTTTCGGCAACAGCACCAGTTGCTGTGATCGGTTTACGATTGCATGTGGGTATATGATTTTCCAACATTTGACTATCGAAGAATACCTTTTTGCAGAGTATGCATTCAGAAGGCTCGGGGAATTGTGGATGTTTTTTGTAACGATGTACCTGCGAGAGATGATTTTTAATTGAATAAGTTATGAAAGATCAGTTTTGTATTAGTTTTATTTTATTGAGTGAAAGTGTAAAACGAGATTTTAAAGTGGAATTCATTTTTATTAAGCTTAATGCTTATTTAATTTAACCCAGTATTATGAGTCAAACAAAAATTTACGATGTATACATTAAATGAAAAATATTTGTGAAAACTCGTAGATACATTTATTTCAGGAAAATATTACGATTGATTTAGCTCAGATAGAGATGCCACCGTATTTAAAACTAAACCAAGTAAGGAAGGTGTTATGGTAACGCATCTACAGTGGAATCAGTAAGGAAGGCGGTCGGCATGATGTAGTGGTGCACAGTGGCTAGTCATTGTCGGCTGGGGCGGGTCCTTGCCAACCTTACTGTTCCTGCGCCATAAACAGAAAAAAGTTCCTATCATGCCTATCAAGACGAGCAGCTGTCAAATTCAAAAAAAAACCTAACAGAAGCGCAGAGACAACTCAAAACGCTTAAAAATTCAAAATAAAACAACATCCGGCCGAACCGGATGTCACGGACAGACCGTTGACATTCACAAATTTAAATTCAAATTCAAAAAAAACTGACGCAAAAAATACTACCGAACCGGACATGGCCGGTTACTAACGCTGAAAATCAAATTCAAAAAAAAACCGGTGAAAAACCAAACAATAACAAAAAAGCTGAAAAAATTAAAAAATAAAAAAGAAAAGGGCCGAATATACATAGGGGGCGCCGCGGGTGGTGTTGCGACGCCCGGTGCTTTACCCACCCTCAAAATCCATGGCCACCGACGCACCTGAATTTCGGTGGCCCCTTACCTGTCTTACCTTATGCCTTCTAAATAATTGGCGACGCCAGCATTCCCATTTCAATTACAAATTTATTTATAATTCATTTTCATTACGGCTTATTACTTAGGATTATGATTTAATTTATATAAGTTTACAGCTAGGTACATTAAAGTGAGCGAAATGATGCCGTACAAAAAGGAGGTTCACTAGGAGTGATTAGTAAGAAAAAAAAGTATGTACATATATTCATTCCTTTTGATATAAACTTGATTTAGATCCAGGTCATATTTACTTTGGTACTGAATTCAAAAAAAAAGTAGACCATCCCAATTGGAGGGTAGGCAGGGGTATACATGGAAGCTTCCTTATACCTGCTCACTTTGTTGTGGGCATATGTCGAATAGCATTGTTTTAAATGAATATGCTTAAATATACGTAAGGACAGACCTATTTGTTCTTACAAATCTCTCGTTTTAAACCACGAACTTTCTTCAAAATACCCTGAAACATATGCAGGTTAGAATTGACCAATAAACGTTTAGCGTTTGACGCAATACTTCAACGTCTGTACTTAAGATTTACATTTTTATTTAGGTGTACGGTGTAAATTAGGCTTTTATTTAAAATTTAAAATATATAAAAAATAAATAAATACTAGGCGCGCTATACCATCGGGGAAATACAGACCGACTTTCCTAAATTAATCATCTAAAACATGTTTACTTGCGAAGTTGAAAAATACAGAAAACTCCAATATACATATGTATGTATGAATACACTAATTTTCAATAAGAACAAATAAAAATAATCTGACACCTTTTAAATATTATATTTAACTTTTACATTTCAAGTATGTGTATATAACATACAAATTGGCATGTCTAGTCCTTTAAGGCTAAATATACATACATAGTCAAGGTATTTATCATCATGCATATGCATCTGATATCAAATCTTTAATTGTATTTATCTTGATTTTAAATTTAATAATCCGAAATTTCCAAATTGGGTATGCCTTCTTGGTTGTCTTTCGTTAATGCAAACCTTACCTAATCTTAGTCAGAAAATTCTATACGAAATTGGCATAGCCAGGACATATGCGAAATTTTATTTAGGGTTACCACAAGCATAGCATTAGTTTTGCGTATTTAACGCAAAGGTACAATAGTGGTGGAATTCAAACGTAATACAACGGCTGGCATTCTCCAGCTGACTAAACTTAGGCAAGTATTTCATAAGGGGGGTTGCATACATATGTGCAACCTAAGTGGTCATATGCTTATATGTACATATACCCCTACTCACTACGCACCTTGGTACATTTTCTAGGTGGCTGCACTCGACGCGCACTCTAATGGGGCATATGTCTATATATGCATATAACTATACCCAATTTAGGTAGCTAATCATACGTGTAAATGGGTGGCGATTAGATGTAAATAGTGTTAGTGTCGTATATCATGTTTCGTGTGCCCACCCTTATGTACGTGTACCTAGGAGTGTATGTAAGCTCCACTCAAGGGGCTTTGGAACGGACTCACCCCTTTATGTGGTTATTGCGGTAGTTGTTCTGGTTGAGGTGGCCGGCTCTGGGTGTGCCCGGCTTATTTCGTTGGGCCTATAGGTAGCGGCCTTTGCTGCTGCGGTTGAACTTGCTGTTGTTGATGTTGCTGATACTGCCGATTCAATTCATTGGCTGTTGTTGTTGAATCTTACCATTTGTTATTTGTGCCAATACGTTCATGTTGCCAAAGACCGTTTTACGTATTCAATACAAAATCGATTTTATAAAGTTGCAATTAATTCAAAAAAAATTTCCCCGGTTTGTTGTTGTTGCCGGTTCAACGGGCCCATGAGCATATAAGGTGTTTGCCACAGGTGGTTGTAATTCTACTGCATCCACATTCATGTACACATAACCGCTTGCAAATGTGTGAACAAATTTTTCAATTGTAGTGAGACTCCTCGCTGTTTTTAATGCGTTCAGCAAAATTCGTATATTTTATACTTAGTAAGGTATGATTGATTGAACATAAAATGGAAGTGCGGCTTTTTATAGTTAATAGCAAAGAAATGTATTATAAAACTATTGCCAAATGTTGTCCTTTTTGATCACTTTTATTTTCCTGCAGATTGATTGATAACGTTGCCGATATCTTTCTGTAACTTCGGTAATATTTTTTTTTTTTACTTTTTCTGCAAAGATATAGCAAATATCACTTTTCTGGTGTGTATCGGGCGGAAACTCATGCTAGAAGAGAAAAATTTTTCTCCTGATGGCCGGTCTGTCTGTTCCCTTCTTTTCCGATATTTTTCATCGCAACCTTTGCCACATCGCTAGGTGTGTTCCCGTGAACACGCTCCCAAGTAGATCGCAGCCATATACCGTAGCAGCAGACCGTAACAAACCTGCTTCGCTTAGAAGGCCCGACGATGGAGCGAACAGGAAACCGGATCCGCTGTGGGAAGCCATTGCCAGGGGCCTCCAATGCCAATCAACGTGGGGCACGACTCACCCCTGAGATAAGAGTCTCAAAGTCCTATTACGAAGCTAGCCGGGCAACATAGGTCCATCAAAAAAAAATTAAGTCAAGTTGGGAGTAATTTCTGTTTCCTAGTTATACGGGCTTTGCGGCAATTAGACATTTGTTATGGAGAACTCGTCAAAACTCCGAAAGATGATTCCTAGAGGTTATCGCTCCCACCGGAATGCAAGACAAAAAAAAGGTGTAGACATTTTGATCTGGAGAACTCGTCCAAACTCCGAAAGGCTAGTCCGACCTAAGCGTGGACTGCCAGGGTGTTCACGGTCCTCGGTGAGTACGCGTGTGAACAACCTATGAGGTCATTGCTCGGGGAGAATACTGGGCGAGATGTCCCCGACCGCCAAAACGCCCAGACAAAAAAAAGGTCCAATTGGTGGGTATAGAAAAAAAATCAAATTGTAAATTGGCAAAAGAAACGCCCTTGTTGGTTCATTGCGGACGAATATCCGAAGCATGGAAGCGACCTATCAATTTCCCGTTTAGGTCCTCGAGATCATACAATGCATTGCCTATTTTTCGAAGCACGCGACACTTCAGGTATTTGGGTAGGAATTTGGCGTTAATGCCTTGTTTGAAGTTACTTAAGGCAAAGTTTCTTCTGAAAACTTCCTGACCTTCCTTGTAGTTGACTTGCCTAGAGCGCTTGTTATAGGTGATTGCTCCCTTATCTTTGGCCTGATCTAAATTTCTGCGGATCTGCTCACGAATATTAGTCAACTTGTCAGCTCGGCTTACTACCGTAACCTGGTCTTCTCGGAGGCTGCCGAGTTTCCCTAAAATGTTGTACGTTGAGGCATGTTGGACCATGTTTTGGCCATATAATGCAAAGTATGGAGAACACTGAATCGCTGTATGAAAATCACTTCTCAAAACTGATAAAATTTCGGGTATATGCTTATCCCAATTAGTGTGGTCAGGTTTATCCTTCAGGAAAATCCTAATCTTAGAAACAATTTCTCTGTTGACGCGTTCAGATGCGTTCGCTTGGGGAGAATATAGCCCCGTCCTCACGTGCGTCACCCCGTAGTTTGCAAAAATTTGGTTCATTTCCTTCGAGATAAACTGTTTACCATTGTCACTGTGAATAAACTCAGGGACCCCTACAGCTGGAAAAATTTCTGAAGCGAAGTAATTTATAACGTTAACAGTGGTGGCTCTCTGCATGGGCTTTAGCCAAACGTATTTTGAAAAATGGTCTAGTACTATAAAAAGAAATTGATTTCGCCGCTTAGATCTCGGATACGGCCCTAGGAAGTCGCAATATAACCGCTGAAATGGCCTTTCGGATTCAAAGGTACTCCCTATAGGTGGTCTCGACTGCTGATTGGTGGGTTTTACCGTTTTGCAGGTGTCACAACGCTGGACGTAGTCCCTGACGTCCTTAGCCTGCTGCGGCCAGAAGTACTTCTGCCTAACACGTTCTAAGGTTTTCTGCCATCCGCCATGGTAACTCCGGTTAGCGTCATGTGCTAATCTCACTGCTTCCTTAGTCAACCCTTTTGGCAACCATAACCGCCACAGCGAGTCTTCTTCCCCTTCCATCCCCTTACGAAACTTAACTCTTTTGAAAATTACACCGTCTACCACTCGTAAATCCGGAAGTGATTCCTCGTTTTCGGTGACGGTCCGAATTAAGTCTAAATATTCGTTGCTGCAAAATTCGGGAGAGACTAAATCTATTTCTCCGGGCGTGGTAGTGAAAGTTAACTCGTCAACATCAAAACGCGACAACGCGTCCGGTACTACATTCAGGGTGCCCTTACGATGTTCCATTCTAAAATCGTATCTTTGCAGTAAGAGTGACCATCTCGCCAACCTCCCGCTCAAGTCTTTTTGTGTCATCAACCACTTGAGACTGGAGTGGTCCGTAACAATCCGAAAAGGTAATCCTTCGACATAGGGTCGGAAACGCTTCACGCTGATTATGGCTGCAAGACATTCCAGCTCGGTTACTGTATAATTGCGTTGAGCATTATTCAGCTTTTTCGACACGAATGCGATTGGATGCTCAGCGCCGTCATCATCGACCTGGAACAACACTCCGCCAACACCTATTTTGGAAGCGTCGCATTGTATTACGAATTCTTTGGAAAAGTCTGGTTGGGCCAAGACAGGCGCCGAACTCAAGGCTACTTTTAGTTTTTCGAATGCCTCTATAGCTTCAGGAGTAAGCTTGAACGGGCCTGCTGACTTGCGGAGACAGTCGGTCAAGGGACCTGCCAAGTCAGCAAAATTGGTAATAAACGCTCGGTACCAATTCGCCATGCCCACAAACCTACGCACTTGCCGAGGGGATTTAGGGATCGGGAAGTTTTGTATTGCTTCTACTTTTCCCGGATCCACTTTCAGACACCCGCTGCCTATCAAGTACCCTAAGTAGCGTATTTCCTTCTGACAAAATTTACTTTTTTCCACATTTATTGTCAGACCTGCATCTCTCAAACAGTTTGCCACTTCCGCTAGCAATTTTAGATGATCCTCAAAATTAGTGCTACATACCATCAGATCGTCCAGGTAGACAAAGACGTTCTCTCGCAGACGCGAAGGGATCGCCTTGTCCATCAGCCTACTCATAGTCTGCGGTCCATTGCACAGACCAAATGGCATCACCTTGAAGTGGTACAGAGGCCTCCCCGGAACTGCGAATGCTGTTTTTTCCTTAGAGGACTCTGTCAATTTGATCTGGAAGAACGCGTCTTTCAGATCAATGCCACTAATAAAATGCGTGTCCTTGAGTCTGCTCAATAAGCCGTTGATATGAGGCAGGGGGTACGAATCCTTCTTAGTCACCGCGTTGACCTTTCTCGAATCTATGCACAGCCTGACTTTGCCTGGTTTCCGGACCAGTACTACAGGACTACACCACGGGGAGTTGGATTCTTCGATAACTCCTAACTGTAGTAACCTGTCTAGTTCTCTAAAAGCTTCGGCTTGCCTCGGCGGCGAAAGAGGAAAATGCTTGCTTTTTATAGGCACAGCATCACCGGTGTCGATGTGATGCTCCACTAATTTAGTTTGCCCTAGGCCTAACTTCTCGTACGAAGGAAACGTCTCGATGACTTTTCGCAATTCTGATTTCTGTTCTGGTGACAATTCATGGAGGTTAAGTTCCTCTTCCTTTTCAAGCCTAGTCTCTAAGCACTCTACGCTCGGGAATATTTCGGGAGCTAACGCAAATGCTCTCCAAAAATCGACCCCGAAGTATGCTTCCTGGAGCAATGAGGGAACAAGGTAAAAACGAATAATCTTTGTGATATTTTTAAAAGTGACCGGTAGAGATACTGAGCCTAAAATTTTTTGCTTGTTGCCGCCTGCGGTATATACAAACGCATGTAAGGGCTGATATTCGAAGCCGTTATCCTTTAGGAATTGTACTCCATTTTTCCCTAAGATGGAGACGTTGGCTCCCGAATCCAACAACCCCACAAGAAAACTATTTTTAATTTTAGCCTTTACTAGAGGCCTTTCGTCCTCTGTAAGCGTTAACGTGGTGGCTTGCAGCAGTCTACGCTCCTGTACTCTCCGGTGGTATCTCTTCCTACACTTCAAAATATTTTCCGATACCGGGTAGTGTTCAAAAATGGTATGTCTTATGTGTTCGTACCTATGTTCCCTTTCTTCTAGGTCTGGTGAAAGTTGCGTCTGACAAGCGACATCCCTATGCTGGCGTCGCAGAATTCTGATTTGCTCGCCCATCGTGAAAGAGGACGTTCGACTCTCGGATTCAGAACTATTCGAATTGTCGGTACTATCAGGGTAAGTTATTATTACAGTCGAGGGTTTTTCCGCCAAGGTACTACTGCACCTCGGAAGCTCACCATCTCCGTGCAGAGGTTCGCCCTCTGCTTCGGTGCCTGGGACGACGCCTCGAGCACTGGCTGATGTGGGAGCTATGAAGCCGAACGAGGTTCCCCCATCTTCTCGCTCGGGTACTGGTTTCCCTGCCTGCGATGGTCCCTTGGGCATTTAGGGGTAAGCACACCCTTATACCCGCATCTAAAACAAAACGGATTCCTAATGGGCTCCTCGCAGTATATATAGGAGTGGCCCATGGCCTGGCAATTCCAACATTGGATTCCGGAATAGTCCGGTCGCCTGCTGCGTCGATATTCCAGCGCCTCTAGCTGCGGATCCATCTCGCCGTCTTCGTTTTCCGTCATGCCCGGATTGTTTACGCGTGCTTCGCTTACATGCCGCCCTGGGTAAATGGCTCCCAGCAGCTTGCTCTCTTTCAGCACTTGTTCACCTCGGCGTGCTACATCGCGCAGATCATGGAGGTTCCTTACGTCCGCATTAAAAAGCATTAGCTTAAGGCTACTGTTGACGTTCCTTTTTATTATGTCAATCAGTAGAAGCTCTGACATCGGCTCCCTTAAGCGCGCGTTCAAGGAGATTATGTCCGCGTGAAACACGTCATAACACTCACTTGCCTTTTGCTTGCGCATGGAGATCTCCATCATGATCTCGTGGTCCGTTTTCAGGGTGCCAAACTCTCTTTTTAAGGAGTAGCACAAAAAGGCATATGTCGCATTTGGGTTTTGTTTTGTGAACAGCCAGTACCATTCTTCGGCTCGTCCCGAAAGGAATAGGTGGAAACTGGCCATTATTTGTTCGTCAGGGCATTGTGTGCGCTCACACAAGGTGTTTAATTTGAAGAGGAAATCGCTTACACTCCCAGTGCCGTCGAATGCGATTTTCCACTCCTGCGGTTTTACTGTTATGCTGCTTGGAGTCGGGTACATTGGCGGTACTACCGATGGCAATGGGTTACGGTCCATCCTGCTTGCGTTCCTGTGTTGCTGGTGTGCTTGCTGCGTGGATTCGAGAGCGGCGTTGAGCTGGGCCATGTTGGCTCTAATTGAGCCCATCTCTCTCCGCATTTCCTCCTGCGAAGCCTGGAACAGTTGGTGTAGCACGTCCACCCACGAGCCTCCACGAGTGGCTTCGTCCTGCATTCCTAGGAGGTTCGCCTGATCGCTGGTAGCGTCCCCAAAATTTCCAATCCCATGATTTGGTGGTAAGGCACCCGCTCCATCTGGTGCATAGTTCGACACGTTGGTCATTATCCCCGAGATGTTGTGTGGGTTTAGCAGCGATGCATTCAAATTGCTGGTGCCTACAGGTATGTCCAATTTGTCGCGGTCGTCGTTCCGGTTTGGGCCTATATTAGTCCCCGCGGGATTTCCGTAGGATCCTTCTACTGGGGTATGCACCACCAAAGGACGCCTTGCTTTCGAAAAAGCCCCCCTATTAGCACCGCCCCGGTGCTGGTTCCCTCGTAAACTGCCCGCACTCTCGAACGGAGTGTTCCGGCCCGTTTGCCCGTAGGACTGGTCACGCGACATAATCCGTTAGAAAAAAAAATTCTTTGTCAAATAGTATTAAAAAAAACCTTCTGTTCCCAGAAGATGGTTTGTTAAAAGAGGAAAAAAAGTTCATATATCTATATATAAAAAAAAATTGTGCGAGAATTAATGCAATCATTTATCAATGATCGCACCAAAATAGAAAAAAAAAATTCAAAAGCTGAAAAGAAAACGGTTAGTTATCTATAAATTTTATATGAACAATGTAGGTGGTGATGGGAACGCTGACATCCCATCATTAGAAGGCAGTAGGCCAGGCAAAAAAAATTGATACAAACACATTCATACTTGGCCCTAGTGCTCCCAACCGCAATCGAGGGGGGGGTCTTAAGGCCCCCCCTCCGAGTTTGGTTGGGGCCACCAGGGTCCGCTCCAGGCACACACGAGTAGGTCTCAACACGCCCAGCCGCAACGCAGGGGCAGTCTCCAGGGGCTTGCCCCTGGGACTGGTTGGGGGTGTTGAGGCCTCCCGTCCGTTCTCACTGGACACCCCTCCTGCCTCCGCCGCAATGGGTGGAGCGGTTTCGAAACCGCTCCCCCAGTCTGGTGGGACAGGAAGGGGTGCCACTCTGAATCCCAGCTCAACCCGTCACAATCCAGGTGGCACTATGTGTTGCCACCTGAGACGTGGGATGAGCTGGGGTCCTACAACACATACACTCACACACTCATACCAAGACGATACAAAATTCGGCAAGGAAACAAAAAAAAAACTACTTTACAACAAAAATTTAAACCCAATTTAGCGGACATATAATTTTCCATAGCCGACTGCGGACAACATTCCGGAAACACAAAAACTCACTTACAAAAAAAAAATCAAGTGCGTTTAGCACTACCTCACTGGGTGAAATACAAAAGTCCGGAGGACAAGACGTTCAGTCCGTGGCTCCTTCCGCTACTGCCCCCAATGACCAGCCCGGACAACCTGATCCGTCTAACCATCCCACCGCAACGTAGGTGGCAGCTCTGTGGCTGCTCACTCGGACTGGTGGGATGGTCAACCTCACAGGTTGACCCGACTGACCCTCGCGGTCAGCGCTTCAGGCGCCACGTTGGGCGCCATCTGTTATGGTAACGCATCTACAGTGGAATCAGTAAGGAAGGCGGTCGGCATGATGTAGTGGTGCACAGTGGCTAGTCATTGTCGGCTGGGGCGGGTCCTTGCCAACCTTACTGTTCCTGCGCCATAAACAGAAAAAAGTTCCTATCATGCCTATCAAGACGAGCAGCTGTCAAATTCAAAAAAAAACCTAACAGAAGCGCAGAGACAACTCAAAACGCTTAAAAATTCAAAATAAAACAACATCCGGCCGAACCGGATGTCACGGACAGACCGTTGACATTCACAAATTTAAATTCAAATTCAAAAAAAACTGACGCAAAAAATACTACCGAACCGGACATGGCCGGTTACTAACGCTGAAAATCAAATTCAAAAAAAAACCGGTGAAAAACCAAACAATAACAAAAAAGCTGAAAAAATTAAAAAATAAAAAAGAAAAGGGCCGAATATACATAGGGGGCGCCGCGGGTGGTGTTGCGACGCCCGGTGCTTTACCCACCCTCAAAATCCATGGCCACCGACGCACCTGAATTTCGGTGGCCCCTTACCTGTCTTACCTTATGCCTTCTAAATAATTGGCGACGCCAGCATTCCCATTTCAATTACAAATTTATTTATAATTCATTTTCATTACGGCTTATTACTTAGGATTATGATTTAATTTATATAAGTTTACAGCTAGGTACATTAAAGTGAGCGAAATGATGCCGTACAAAAAGGAGGTTCACTAGGAGTGATTAGTAAGAAAAAAAAGTATGTACATATATTCATTCCTTTTGATATAAACTTGATTTAGATCCAGGTCATATTTACTTTGGTACTGAATTCAAAAAAAAAGTAGACCATCCCAATTGGAGGGTAGGCAGGGGTATACATGGAAGCTTCCTTATACCTGCTCACTTTGTTGTGGGCATATGTCGAATAGCATTGTTTTAAATGAATATGCTTAAATATACGTAAGGACAGACCTATTTGTTCTTACAAATCTCTCGTTTTAAACCACGAACTTTCTTCAAAATACCCTGAAACATATGCAGGTTAGAATTGACCAATAAACGTTTAGCGTTTGACGCAATACTTCAACGTCTGTACTTAAGATTTACATTTTTATTTAGGTGTACGGTGTAAATTAGGCTTTTATTTAAAATTTAAAATATATAAAAAATAAATAAATACTAGGCGCGCTATACCATCGGGGAAATACAGACCGACTTTCCTAAATTAATCATCTAAAACATGTTTACTTGCGAAGTTGAAAAATACAGAAAACTCCAATATACATATGTATGTATGAATACACTAATTTTCAATAAGAACAAATAAAAATAATCTGACACCTTTTAAATATTATATTTAACTTTTACATTTCAAGTATGTGTATATAACATACAAATTGGCATGTCTAGTCCTTTAAGGCTAAATATACATACATAGTCAAGGTATTTATCATCATGCATATGCATCTGATATCAAATCTTTAATTGTATTTATCTTGATTTTAAATTTAATAATCCGAAATTTCCAAATTGGGTATGCCTTCTTGGTTGTCTTTCGTTAATGCAAACCTTACCTAATCTTAGTCAGAAAATTCTATACGAAATTGGCATAGCCAGGACATATGCGAAATTTTATTTAGGGTTACCACAAGCATAGCATTAGTTTTGCGTATTTAACGCAAAGGTACAATAGTGGTGGAATTCAAACGTAATACAACGGCTGGCATTCTCCAGCTGACTAAACTTAGGCAAGTATTTCATAAGGGGGGTTGCATACATATGTGCAACCTAAGTGGTCATATGCTTATATGTACATATACCCCTACTCACTACGCACCTTGGTACATTTTCTAGGTGGCTGCACTCGACGCGCACTCTAATGGGGCATATGTCTATATATGCATATAACTATACCCAATTTAGGTAGCTAATCATACGTGTAAATGGGTGGCGATTAGATGTAAATAGTGTTAGTGTCGTATATCATGTTTCGTGTGCCCACCCTTATGTACGTGTACCTAGGAGTGTATGTAAGCTCCACTCAAGGGGCTTTGGAACGGACTCACCCCTTTATGTGGTTATTGCGGTAGTTGTTCTGGTTGAGGTGGCCGGCTCTGGGTGTGCCCGGCTTATTTCGTTGGGCCTATAGGTAGCGGCCTTTGCTGCTGCGGTTGAACTTGCTGTTGTTGATGTTGCTGATACTGCCGATTCAATTCATTGGCTGTTGTTGTTGAATCTTACCATTTGTTATTTGTGCCAATACGTTCATGTTGCCAAAGACCGTTTTACGTATTCAATACAAAATCGATTTTATAAAGTTGCAATTAATTCAAAAAAAATTTCCCCGGTTTGTTGTTGTTGCCGGTTCAACGGGCCCATGAGCATATAAGGTGTTTGCCACAGGTGGTTGTAATTCTACTGCATCCACATTCATGTACACATAACCGCTTGCAAATGTGTGAACAAATTTTTCAATTGTAGTGAGACTCCTCGCTGTTTTTAATGCGTTCAGCAAAATTCGTATATTTTATACTTAGTAAGGTATGATTGATTGAACATAAAATGGAAGTGCGGCTTTTTATAGTTAATAGCAAAGAAATGTATTATAAAACTATTGCCAAATGTTGTCCTTTTTGATCACTTTTATTTTCCTGCAGATTGATTGATAACGTTGCCGATATCTTTCTGTAACTTCGGTAATATTTTTTTTTTTTACTTTTTCTGCAAAGATATAGCAAATATCACTTTTCTGGTGTGTATCGGGCGGAAACTCATGCTAGAAGAGAAAAATTTTTCTCCTGATGGCCGGTCTGTCTGTTCCCTTCTTTTCCGATATTTTTCATCGCAACCTTTGCCACATCGCTAGGTGTGTTCCCGTGAACACGCTCCCAAGTAGATCGCAGCCATATACCGTAGCAGCAGACCGTAACAAAGGCTAAGTTCGGGTGTAACCGAACATTACATACCTTGGAGCCTTGGAGCAGAGGGCACGCTCATCACCACGATATGCAGAGCTACACAGCACCTATGTCGCACAAAGAAAGGCACTTAAAAATGCCATAAAAAAGAGCAAGAAGTTATGCTTTAGGGAACTGCTGGATAATGTCGACCTAGATCCTTGGGGATCAGCCTACAGAACTGTGATGGCCAAAGTTAAAGGACCGATATCACAGCAACCTACGTGCCCGATACTGATGAATATTATTGTTGAAACACTTTTCCCGGCGCAAGATCGCTGGACTTATCCAAGCGAGGATCTAGAAAGTACGGAAATTCCGCAAATTACAGAGCAAGAGGTGCTGAACGCTGCAAAAAGAGTTGCTGATAACAAATCCCCAGGACCCGACGAAGTACCAAACATAGCCCTTAAAGCTGCGATTACAACTAGGGCTACATTATTTCTGATCTCTTTAATGCCTGTATGCAAGAAGGCATGAAGTGTTCCCTCGCCCGTGGAAACGACAAAGACTTGTCCTATTGCTGAAACGTGGTAAACAGCCGGACCAACCATCCTCATATAGGCGACTTTGTATGCTGGATTCCCTAGGGAAGATTTTCGAGCGTATAATTAGTGAGCGCCTACAGCTGACTCTAGAAAGACCAGGTGGCTTATCGAATAGTCAATATGGATTTCGCAAATCAAGATCCACCGTAGATGCAATACAAACAGTCGTCAATATAGCTAGAGAAGCTATCTCTGGAGGCCAAAATAAAAGGAAGTTCTGTGCACTGATTATGTTGGACATCAAGAATGCTTTTAACACTGCGAACTGGATGCAGATAATGGCAGCGCTGCAAAGCTTCGGCACTCCAGCTTACTTACGCAGAATTATAGGTAGCTATCTTAAAGACAGAGTACTTCTTTTTGACACGGATCAAGGAGCAAAAGAGTACAAAATCACAGGAGGCGTCCCACAGAGATCTGTTCTCGGTCCAACGCTTTGGAATGTAATGTATGACGGGGTGCTAAAGATTGATCTACCAGAAAACACGCAAATTGTGGGATATGCTGATGATATTGCAGTGGTAGTAGTGGCCAAGAAACTGGACCTGCTTCAAGCATTATGTAATGACGCCGTAGCAAGAATAAAGGAATGGCTGACCAATACAGGACTGCAATTGGCTAGCCAAAAGACGGAAGTGGTATTAGTAAGCTCCAAACGGTCGGCGAACGAGTTAGTCTTAACTGTCGGGGATCATCAAATCACCTCAAAGGATTCCTTAAAATACTTAGGAGTGCACATTGACTCTAAGTTAACTTTCAAAGAGCACTTCAGAGCGGTGGGGGAGAAAATTACCAAAGTTAATGGATCACTTATGCGAATAATGCCTAACATTGGTGGTCCGAGCGAAGCTATACGTCAGCTATTGTCCACAGTAACCAGCTCAATAATACTATACGCAGCACCAGTGTGGTATGGATCTAAACAGACCCATCAAAAATATATATTAGCAGCGTACCGACTTGCTTCTTTAAGAATAGCAAGTGCTTATCGGACGGTGTCCGACGACGCGATCCTGGTTCTAACCCGGAAAATCCCAGTGGACTTACTGGCAAGCAAAATGGCCGATCTGTATAACACTAATATCGAGTGACCATCTGAAGAAGACAAGAAAAGAGCAAGGACACAAACAATAGCTAAGTGGCAAGAACGGTGGGAGGCCTCGAGTAAAGGGCGTTGGACTTTCACACTAGTTTGGAACGTAGCTCAATGGAATGAGCGGAAGCACGGCGAACTGAACTACCATCTCACGCAGATAATGAGTGGACATGGCGGTTTCAAAGAGTATTTATGGAAGCGTAGGATAGAGGAAGATCCTCAATGTGTACCACAGAGTTAGAAAACGCAGAACACGTCATGTTCTACTGGCCCCGTTTCCACGAAGAAAGACTCACCTTGCATGGAGTCTTTGGGGAGGAACCTACCACGAGAAATTTAGTTTTACATATGTGCAACCGGAAAGAATGCTGGACTGCAGTGAGCAAAATGGCATTTACAGTAATGACACGCCTGATGGATGCTGAGAGGGAGCGCAGAGAAATGCGCATGCGAAGCAGTGGCGATTAAATGGACACTCAGAGCAAATAGCGGGAACCTGGACGCAGGGACAACAGTAGGCTCTTAAAAAATGAGAAATATGGAGCGCCACCCTGAAGTAATGCGAAAGTGGTGCCGGGGTGGGCGACGGTTCCAGAACGGGGCTGTTTTTTAGTCTACGGACACACGGTTGCTGCGACGGCAGCAATTATGGTGCATTAGGCATTTTTCAGCCTCCCCGCAAAAAAAAAAAAAAAAAAAAAAAAATACCTGGAGCCTTGGAGACAAAATAAGAGAAAATCACCATGTAGGAAAATGAACCTGGGGTAACCCTGGAATGTGTTTGTATGACATGGGTATAAAATGGAAGGTATTAAAGAGTATTTTAAAAGGGAGTGGGCCATAGTTCTATAGGTGGACGCCTTTTCGAGAATTCGCCATAAACGTGGACCAGGGGTGACTCTAGAATGTGTGTGTACGATATGGGTATCAAATGAAAGCTGTTCATGAGTATTTTAAAAGGGAGTGGACCTTAGTTGTATAGGTGGACGCCTTTTCGAGAGACTCTAGAATGTTTTTGTACGATATGGGTATCAAATTCATGGTATTAATGGGGGTTTTAAAAGGGAGTGGCCCCTAGTCGTATATGTGAAGACGTTTCCGAGATATCGACCAAAATGTGGACCAGGGTGACCCAGAACATCATCTGTCGGATACCGCTAATTTATTTATATATGCAATACCACCTGACATGATTCCAAGGGCTTTTGATTTCGCCCTGCAGAACATTTTCATTTTCTTCTACTTAATATGGTAGGTGTCACACCCATTTTACAAAGTTGTTTCTAAAGTTATGTATACTTTGCGTCAAAAAATCAATGCAATCACCATGTTTCATCCCTCCTTTCGTATTTGGTATAGAATTATGGCATTTTTCATTTTTCGAAATTTTCGATATCGAAAAAGCGGCCGTGGTCATAGTCGGATTTCGCCCATTTTTAATACCAAAATAAAGTGAGTTCAGATAAGTACGTTAACTAAGTTTAGAAAGGATATATCGATTTTTGTTCAAGTTATCGTGTTAACGGCCGAGCGGAAGGGCAGACGGTCGACTGTGTATAAAAACTGGGCGTGGCTTCAAACCGATTTCGGCCATTTTCACAGTTATCGTCATAGAAGCTGCGCCCTTACCAAATTTCACATGGATTGGTAAATTTTTGTTCGATTTATGGCATTAAAAGTATTCTAGACAAATTAAATGAAAAATGGCGGAGCCACGCCCATTTTGAAATTTTCTTTTATTTTTGTATTTTGTTAAACCATATCATTACTGGAGTTGAATTCTGACATAATTTACTTATATACTGTAAAGATATATATATTTTTTTTTTAAAGTGGGCGCGTTCGTCATCTAATTTTGCTAATTTTGATTTGGCCTACATATAGTGATAGGGGTAACGTTCCTGCTAAATTTCATCATGATATCTTTAACGACTGCCAAATTACAGCTTGCAAAACTTTTAAATTACCTTCTTTTAAAAGTGCTCTTTAAAAGTGCCACGCCCATTGTCCAAAATTTTATCAATTTTCTATTCTGTGTCATAAGGTCAACCCACCTACCAAGTTTCATCGCTCTATCCGTCTTTGGTAGTGAATTAGTGCACTTTTTCGGTTTTTCGAAATTTTCGATATCGAAAAAGTGGTTGTGGTTATAGTCCGATTTCGTTCATTTTAAATAGCGATCTGAGATGACCAGGAACCTACCTACCAAATTTCATCAAGATACCTCAAAATTTACTCAAGTTATCGTGTTCACGGAGAGACATACGGACGGACATGGCTAAATAAATTTCTTTTTTCGCCCAGATCATTTTAATGTATAGAAGTCTATCAGACCAATTCTAAATATTCTCGCGGAATTTTTTTTATCGCGGATTTTTTTATTCCTGCGGAAAAATTCCTCCAATTCTTTTCTCCTAGGGAGAAAAAAAATTGGGGAATAGGAATTTCGAATTTTCGAAGTCAGCTGTTTTGTCAATTGAAATTTCGTTGCGCATTTCTTATTTTGTTTAAAAAATTGAAAAGTTTAATTATTGTTGCGAATTTGTTTGAAATTAAGAAATAAGGTATAAACAATGCACATTATTGCATTTCATGTTAGTTAGTTAGTTATTTTATTTATTACAATCTTTAGACTTAGATTAAATCTATGAGATCACATTTATACATTATACAGTCTTTGGATTTTGCATAATTAATTTTGAGTTATAAAATGTATTTCTTTTTTACCTAAAAGGTACTCCTTTACAATATTCGTATAATAGCCTCTTGAACTCTTTCATATTTTTACAATCTTTTAAGTCCCTAGGAAGTTCATTGTATTCTCTTAAACCCTCAAAATATATACTCTTTTTATCAAATTCGAATTTTACAATTGGCAAGTGGAAATTATTTTTGTTTCTTGTGTTATAGTTATGGACATCGTTGTTTATTTTACACGATCATTTAGATAATTTGGTATTTTACACGATCATTTGGATAATTTGGTAGGTTTTCTAATTTCATGTTGTGTATGAATTTCAAAGTATAATATAACACAAGCTGTTTTACACTAAGCCAGTTCAAGCTGTTTAGTAGCTCTTGTATGGGAGTATCAAAACGCTTCTTTAAAATAAATCGCATCACCGTAATTTGTTTTTTCTGCAACGTATTTATCCTTGAATCAGCTATTGTAAATAGAATCGTTGGGCAATATATAAAATGAGGTTCAACGATAGACTTATAAACCATTGTTTTATAGTATCGGCTTATGTGCTTGCACGTCCGTATCATAAAACCTATCTTCTTTGAAACTTTCCCCTCTACATATTTAAGATGCTCATCAAACTTTAATCTTTCATCTATTATAACTCCTAAGTATTTTATTTGGTTTATTCTTTCTAATGGGATATTTGCTATTTTTAGGGTTACATTGTCAACTCCTGAGTGTATTTTACTCATAACCATCCATTTTGTTTTCTCAATATTAATTTTGAGCTTGTTTTGACATAGCCATTTATATACAGAGTCTATATCCGCTTGTATTTTTGATATGGCCTCAGTTACGGATGGACAGCTTATCGTCAACAATGCATCATCTGCAAATAGTCTTATTTTACAGTGACTCAAACAAGTTTTAATATCATTTATGTATATTATGAACAGAATCGCGGCTAGGACTGATCCCTGTGGTAAACCTATTTCAACTTCTATTTCAGGAGATGTCACGTTCCTAATTAAAGTTCTCTGTTTTCTTCCTGTAAGGTAGCTTCTGAACCATTTTAAAGCTGTATTTCGGACGCCTATGTTATATAATTTCCTGAACATCATATCTCTATTCACTGAAATGAGTAATGAATTGGTACCACAGCAACATCAACAGAGGAGCATAAGAAGACGGCGGGATAACGCAAATCCGGTGGAGTTGTCTTCTTCCATTCAGCAAAGCAATTTTCTGGCGGACAAGTCGAGTTGAATTCGTCTTTCTCATATGTCAAAATCTATTTAAGCCTTCTTAAAAAATCCTTGCACAATTTTTGGATGGCTGCATCAAATATACCAAGAGCTCTTCCGTTGCTTATGATATACTTTTCGACTTAAAATGTACATATTTTAGCACAAATTTATACAAATAAGTTCTTTCTTAAAAGAACCATTTTTTCTTTAGTTATTTTGATGCATTCGTTTTAATTTAACAAGTGAAAAAACTCCTGAGAAATGGCAGAGAAATCTCCCTCTCACTCACATTCATAATACCTACTTTTCTCCCGTAACCGGTTTCCGCTTTTTCGAACATTGTTCAGAATAGGAGGAAAGGGAGAAGTGAAAAAACACACAAGGAATTTTTATTTAGAATACGAGGAATGGGAGAAGGGAAAAACTCGTACGGAATTTTCGTTTAGAAATGGGCTGTATATCTATCTCGATTAGTTTATGCCGTTACGGATTAGCGTTATGCGAACAAAGTTAATCACCCCTATTCTGCATTTCGATTACGTTCCCGTTCTACGCTCCGCTTTAATCGAAGTTGGGTATTCTGCACTACGACGGAATTGTAACGAAAAGAGGAAGAGCAAATGATTTTTCGAAATCAGCTGTTTGTACGGAATATGTGAACATTGGAACAAAATAAATTAAAGAAAATTTGTAAAAAAAAAACATTGAAAACCGTTTATATTTTATTATCCACGCCATTTTTGTACAAAAAAAAGCAATAGAATATATTGCCGCAGTATTATATTTTTTGGGTGAAGTGCTTTCATAATTGTAAGTGTGCTTTTGTCGTTATTTTGACCAATTCCCTGCCGTGGCCACCAAGTTTTGTTAAAACGGATTCCTGCACGAAATAGTTGACATTTTCTGAACTTTATGGATGCTAATTTCATTGCACTGGCCTAAAATACTTTATAAAGATTTATTTTGTAATCCACTGAAATGTGGACGTGTCGGTTGCTATCCGAAAATGGTTGCGTACCAACCTTAAGAGTTGCGTTGTTACTGCCATCTATTGAGGAATAGAATAAGAAGCTCGGTAAACGCAATCATTTAGTGTAAAAGTACGGCAACCTGCATTTAAGGTAACGAATGTGGCGAACAACCAATCAGGTGTTCGCTTCTACTCTGTAAATACTGACGCTGCCCTCTGTAGGCAAAATTATGTAAGGTCTTCTTAGTGATTAAGTAGACTCACTTGTAAAAATGTGATAATGTGGCAATGCCTTTTTTCGGTAGAAAAGAAAGATTCATTAAATAAAGAGAAGTTTTAGCAAGCCTGTGCAAAAACAGAATAGCTCCTAATATTTTATTTAATAAAAAACATTGGAAATTAAAGTTCTGGTGTGGGTAGAATTTGCGTGCTACAAACGTAATAAAAATACATACATATATAATGAATATTCGTGAGGAGTTGAACAATGTTCTTAATGATGCTGGGGTGGAGTTTCCACACACAGCTACGGCAACGCAACTGCGGAGATTGCTGCAAAATGTGGTTGGAGCTGGTCAGGTCCCTTCCAATAGTATCCCAGTGAGCGCTGCCCCGAGTTTTGATATGAATTCTGATTCACCTGATGTAAATGATCGAAATACTGCCGATGACGCTTTTGTTTCTGGTGCTCCGGCCACTGCTAATGCTGCCGTGACTGATGTCACTGATGTCCCCGTTACTGTCGATGCCATTACGTCCGCCGATACTGATGCCACTGCTGAAACTGCTGCCATTGCCGATGCCACCACCGCTGCCGAAACTGCCGCTGTTGATACTCTAGTCATAACAAACATTGCCGCCGTCACTAACACTGAGGCCACCGTTGCTGGTACTGCTGCCCACGTCGCCGCCACAATTGACGCCAATAACACCGCGCCCACCGGTTCGTTCAACAGGTACGTTGAATCCGACACAAAACTGCTCAACGCAATCTTCTCAGGGGTAAGAGAAGAAAACGAGGTTGACCGAAAAATTGCAATTTTGAAAAAAGAGAAAGAGCTTCTTGAACTCGAAAAGTCCGTTGCTGATCTAAGACGCCAATACGAAGACACAAATACTGATAATGCCGTTGGCAACATTAGGTCGAATTTGTCGAAGCGCTTAACACATACAATGTACATGACTTTTTACGTAACTTTGAAAGGATAATGCAAATGGTGGGAGCTGACGAGCTTTTCAAGTTCACTTGTTTGTGCAACTCGATTTGTGGGGATGCAAAACTTTTGTTAAGCAGAGATATTTTGAACTACGCTGATCTAAAGAGAGTTCGGGCGTGTGGTGAGTCGTGCCGAAGTCTATAAGGCATTAGCGAATCACAAGTGGGACAGGAAGAGCAGTGTGCGTCGGTACGTATTAGAAATGGAAAATATCGCAACGCGGTGTGATTATATTGATGAATTTGAGTTAATCAACTTTATAGTGGATGGGCTTCAGGACAATACACCAGAAGTTTATATACTACTAAATCCTAGAACAATGAAAGAGTTTAAAGATTAACTCGATTTGTATGAACGTCGCCTCTCGTCTCGTTCATCTAATCGAGAAGCCGCCAACAAGCCTAAGTTGTCCAAGCCCATAACAACTAAAGGCGAAGCCGCAGTTCCTGAAACAAGATGCTTTAATTGCACCCGTATGGGACACTTCCAAAGTAAATGCCCCTATGAGAAGAGGCCGGATGGCAGTTGTTTCCGCTGCTGGAAGATGGGTCACGATCACCGAAGCTGCACCTTTCCGAGAAAAGTACTAACACTGAAGAAAACAGTAGCCGCAGTCACCGCCAGTGGGGCCGAAGATATGGATGAGGAAACCTGCTGTCACATGTTAGGATCTATGAACATGGTAAGTGTCGCCTATCTCACCACAAAGATTAAGTGCAAAAATTTATAGATTTTTCGTCTCTTTTCGATACCGGTAGTCCAACTAGCTTCGTTCGGAAGTCCGCAGTACCAATAGACGTTGACGGAACCCCCGTGAAATCAATTTATAGAGGTTTAGGAAGTTTTAAATTGTTAACTCTTGGAAAAATCAAAGCTGAAATAAAGTTTAAAAATAAAATTAACACAATTGTCTTAAATGTGGTGCCCGATGACACCATGGAAATTCCTCTTATCTTAGGTCGAGATTTTCTCAAAAAATTTAATATTCATTTATGTTCACTTAAATATGGCGGAATAGATCACCCAAATCAATTATATAATCATTTACTAGATGGAAAATCTTATTTTTGTGCGCTTGATCCAAATGGTACATGTAGTTTTAAGGTTGCAGAGGGTTGTTCAGAGTCACACAACAATGGATCCAATGATAAGTTGGACGGTGAGATAAACCAATCACACACGGGTATGATGTCTCAGGGGTCTCCTACTGACGGATTGTGCCAACTCGATATATTTCCATCTGAAGGTAGTTTCAATGAGCTGAGCGCATCTGTGTCCGAGGTAAAGATAAACAGCGCCCTTGGAAAAAAGAATATAGCACAATTAGAAAAAACATTAGTCGATAACTATGTGAACCCTACAGGTATTGATGTTCGTCCATATGACTATGAAATGAAAATTATACTGGTCGACGACAAACCATTCCATTCAGCGCCAAGAAGGCTGTCCCATTATGAAAAAGCCGAACTGCGAAAACAACAGATGAACTATTAAGAAAAAACATAATCAGGCCAAGCGAATCACCTTATGCCTCTGCGATCGTGTTAGTTAGGAAAAAGAGTGGCGAGATACGCAAGTGCGTTGACTATCGCCCGCTTAACAAATTGACGGCTCGTGACAATTTTCCGCTTCCGTTAATCGAAGATTGTCTCGGTTACTTGGGTGGAAACATTTTTTTTTTCAACTTTTGATCTGCGAAACGGTTTCTTTCATGTGAAAATGGCAGCCGACTCCATTAAATATACGTCTTTCGTAACACCGTATGGTCAATTCGAATACGTTCGTATGCCATTTGGCCTGAAGAACGCACC
This sequence comes from Eurosta solidaginis, assembly GCF_040869045.1. NCBI lineage: Eukaryota > Metazoa > Arthropoda > Insecta > Diptera > Tephritidae > Eurosta > Eurosta solidaginis. The sequence goes on along the minus strand of NC_090322.1, from coordinate 153,933,601 downwards.
CGCAGTATTCCAGCGATATATTCACAACATTTTCAAAGATTTAGTCGATGAAGGGTTAATTATGGTGTATATGGATGATATAATCGTAGCCACTGAAGATTTTGAAGCTTATATCGAGCTTTTGGGCAGAGTACTTAGGAGGATGAGAGAGAGGGGTTTAGAATTAAAGCTCGATAAATGTTTATTTGGGTTTAATAAACTCGATTATCTAGGTTATGCCGTTAGTTCAGATGGCGTACGACCCAGTGACGCACATGTAGAAGCAATTCGAAAATATAGGCTGCCCAGGAATCAGAAGGAGCTTAAGGCGTGCTTGGGACTCTTCTCTTACTTTAGGAAGTTTATTCAAAATTTTGCAAGGATCTCTGGCCCTTTGCAAAAGTTGACACGGGAAGGTATTAAATTCGAGTGGTCAAAAGAATCTCTGCAGGCTTTCGAAGAGCTAAAAAACAAACTGTCGGCCGCACCAGTGCTAGCTATATATGAATCAAAGAAACAGACAGAGTTGCACTGTGATGCGAGTTCGGCGGGCTTCGGCTCGGTTATGCTACAAAGGCAAACGGACAGCCGTCTGCATCCGGTTATGTATTTTTCAAAAGCTACTACGGCCGCAGAGGCGAGATACCATAGCTTTGAACTAGAGACCTTAGCCATCATATATGCACTACGTCGCTTCAGAGTCTATTTAGAGGGTATTCCGTTTAAGATAGTCACAGACTGCATCGTAACCGAATGACTTTAAGTAAAAAACAGCTTAACCCGCGGATAGCCAGATGGGCCCTAGAACTTGAAAACTATAATTACACAATCCTGCACAGAGGTGGAGTAAACATGGCGCATGTTGATGCACTTAGCCGATGCACCGAAGCTGATACCGCCAACACGTCCGATTCACTTGTAGCCCTCGCTGGTGAGCCAAATATGTTGGCTGAACCATGCGAACTTGTATCAGCTATTGACGCCAATGAAGTTGACTTTTATATACAAGCCTCACAATACCGAGATGATTCCATAAGAAAGTTACGGGAGAAACTAGAGCTGGGGTCTGTGTTGAACTACGAATTAGCGGATGGCCTTGTCTTTAGGAGAGAGGGGGAGGGTTACTTGCAGATGTTAGTTCCAAAAGATATGGAAGACAACGTTATTAGGCTGATTCACGAGAAAATCTGTCACTTAGGCATTGACAAGACATGTGATCAAATAAAAAAACACTATTGGATACCCAAACTTAGAGATAAAGTTGAAAATTTCATTCGAAATTGTATCAAGTGCATTATGTTTTCTGCCCCTGCTAATGTGACCAAGCGCAATCTGCATAATATTCAAAAAAAACCTATACCGTTCGATACCATACATGTCGACCACTTTGGTCCATTGCCTTCCGTCAACTCAAAGCGGAAATATATCCTAGTGGTGATCGACGCATTTACTAAATTTGTCCGCCTATATCCGGTAAATTCCACAAGCACAAAAGAAGTCATAGCCAGTCTCGAGAAATACTTCAGCTACTATAGTAGACCGAAGAGGTTAATATCAGACCGCGGCTCTTGTTTTACTTCTCTCGAATTCAGCGCATACCTGTTAAAAAATAATGTATCTCATGTCAAAGTTGCCACCGCCTCGCCGCAAGCGAATGGTGAAGTAGAAAGAGTAAATAGGGTCATCAAAGCCGTTTTGACCAAAATTACTGAGCCGATAAATCACGCCAACTGGTCAGTCATGTTAGGACAAGCTGAATATAGCTTAAATAATACCATACACTCTACTACTGGGCACTCTCCAAGCGTGTTGCTGTTCGGCGTAGAAGAGAAGGGCGCTGTAGTCGATGAGCTGACAGAACATATCGAGGACAAACAAGAAGTCAACGGGACACCGAGTCACGAGACAACTCTGGCATCGCCCTTGCAGCTATTGAGAGGTCACAAGAATACAACTTAAGGTACTTTTCCAAAAGTAGTAAGCCACCTGAGACATACGCCGAAGGTGATTTCGTAGTAATACGTAATGTCGATACAACTGTTAGAACTAATAAAAAACTTATACCGAAATACAGGGGCCCGTATGTGATCCATGAAATATTACCACATGATCGGTATGTAATTAGAGACATTGAGAATTGCCAATTAAGTCAGTTACCCTATGATGGCATTGTTGAAGCTTCGCGCATTAGAAGATGATCAGCAGACCAAAAAGAGCTTGAATAGCCCTCAGCAAAACCCAGGCGACACTTCTCGCATGTATTAGGTTTAGCTAGAATAAGTACATAATATGTAAATAGAAAAACTCATAAATAATCGAGTCGATTATAGTCAGGTTGGCCGAAGCTGTAATCCACTGAAATGTGGAAGTGTCGGTTGCTATCCGAAAATGGTTGCGTACCAACCTTAAGAGTTGCGTTGTTACTGCCATCTATTGAGGAATAGAATAAGAAGCTCGGCAAACGCAATCATTTAGTGTAAAAGTACGGCAACCTGCGTTTAAGGTAACGAATGTGGCGAACAACCAATCAGGTGTTCGCTTCTACTCTGTAAATACTGACGCTGCCCTCTGTAGGCAAAATTATGTAAGGTCTTCTTAGTGATACTCACTTGTAAAAATGTGATAATGTGGCAATGCCTTTTTTCGGTAGAAAAGAAAGATTCATTAAATAAAAAGAAGTTTTAGCAAGCCTGCGCAAAAACAGAATAGCTCCTGATATTTTATTTAATAAAAAACATTGGAAATTAAAATTTATTCTTTCCGCAAGGATTGTTTATGTTTTCGCTTCATCTTCCTCTACTTCGGCAGCTTTCTTTGGCATATAACTGGACCCAACGAACAGACACAAATTATAGCTGTCTATTATAATGGAATCAATAGCCGCGGCATTATTTGTGGAGTTGGAAAGCAACGCATACGAAAATGGCCAGGCGAGAATGGAAAGGCAAATATTGCGAGATTTGTGTAATCTATTTGAGATGAGTGACGAATTTTAAGAAATTGAACTTAAAAGTGGTAAAGTTTAATGACTTATTTTCTTATTTAGGTTCAAAAAAAAACTTTCGACTTAATAAGGATGCTTTCAAGTATGTGTTAGATACTTTTTCGGGGCGAATTCGTCCAAGGACTTCGGCATCGACATCTGCCCTTAATATTGTAGTAGCTGCTTTGAGATTTTTTGCAGAAGGCAGTTACCAGCATGGAATATGGGTGGATTATAATGTGGGAATGGGAGAGTAAACAGTGTGAAAGTCACTGTCTACGTTTCTGGATGTAATGCAACCGAAAGTATGCCCTCAGTGGATAACATTTGAACAAAGCTAAGAGGAGAAAATACAAGCGAAGCAAGAATTTCATGCGAAGGCTGGCTTCCCAGGAGTCATCATATCCCGCATTGTTGCCATTAAATTAGCCAAGGTGCACTTGTGTTGGAAACATAAAAAACAATCACCATCAAGCCTTTTACGTGTCTCAACAAGTTTTACTTACATTTTTGTTAAAATTCTGTTATTAATTAGTAAAAAAAATAAAAATAAAATATTTTTCCGCCAACAAATTTGCAACTTAGAAAAACGGAACTACACAAAATCGAACGATTCGAAGTTGGATCGAAAGAGATTGGAACACAGAATATCAAAGTTGCCAAATCGAAAAAATTTCAATCCAAGTCGAAATGCAGAATAGGGGTGAATATACTCTGTGAGCTCTGCTCAGCTGAGTATAAAAAGGCACAATAAAAATGTATTAGGATGGGTGCAATCTCGAACTTCGAAAGTCAATAGCTTTGTTTTAGAAACTGACTTCGATAAACGGGGAAACGGGCTTTTGTTTATGAATTAATATCTATGTATATAAAACTTTGTTTTATTCAGAAAAAAATTATAAATGTAAATAAATATGAATGTGGGGTAACCACTTAATTATTTGAGAGAACTAGAACATAGAAGGCGCTCTCATAAACAGCAAGTTTTCCTATAAAAGCTTCACTTTGTTCGAGACGATTTTATCACTTGTAACGTAGCGTTACAATAACGTAAATCCTCCCTGTATTTCCTTATTGACTTAAACCTGAACCTCCCTGTACTTATTTTTCTATAGCATAGCTACCTGAACCTCCCTGTACTTATTTTTCTATAGCATAACCAACAACCACTTGTACTTATTCTTTTATAGCATAGTCAACAACCACTAAATAGCAAACCAATGAAAATCACAATAATGGTGTGTTGACTTCTCAACCAGTTTGCGGCACCACCCATATAAACATCGAATTTGCATTTTTGCAATTCAGTCCTCGCAGGTGAGCCAGCGGGAGTGGATGTCTTTTTTAAGACATACTTTTCCCTCCTGCTAGCTGGCTGAGTGGAAGGGGCGCCGTCATGGCACGGGTCACCCTTCACTTAGGTAAGGACGACGGGGCGGATGCCTTGTGCTACTTTGCCCCCCGCGCCCTCCTAGGTGTTGAGTGGCCCGACGCCTTCATGGCGATTTAACCCCTTCCCCTCAGTTCTAGCTTAGGCTGGCTGAGTGGAAGGGGCGCTGTCATGGCGCGAGTCACCCTTCACTTGGGTAAGGACGAAGGGGAGGATGCCTTGTGCTACTTTGCCCCCCGCGCCCTCCTAGGTGTTGTGCGGCCCGATGCCTAAATTACCATTCCACCCCTTCCTCTCAGCACTGGTTCCGACCGTGAACCGATGCGTGCGCACAGGGGCTACCGCTGTGCCGTTAAGGTGCACTTCCCCTCCGCCCACGGGTCGACCCACGGTGTATCGGCTGGTACAACCCCGCCCCCCTTACGCACCTTCTACTAGTGTGCAAGAAGGGAGGCGGGGGTGTCCAGCGGTGAAACCAGCACTAACGAGTCCTTGCAGTCTCTTCCCCAGGTGACCGACCGGCTTCCTATCGATTCTGCCGAAGACTGCCGATCAATCCGATACCGTCAACCGACCCCGCCCGGAACGAGCCGCCGCTGTCCAGGTAAACCCCATCGCCAGCCTACTTCCCCTCTCACCACGGCCCTGGTACGCGCTCCGTAGCCCACCGCCGCTGCCGTCGCATCGTCGCCCCTCTGGTGCCGCCGCTGCTTCCATCCCGCCGGTCCGCCATACTACTGCCGTGCCCATCCCGCCTTGCTGGTGCCGCCGCTGCCCCACTAACCGTCGGCCGTTCGCCATCCTACCGCCGTTAAGCCGCTGCATCCATCACGCCGCTGCTACGACGACCGTTGGCCGTTTGCCATCCTACCGCCGTTCAGCCGCTGCATCAGTCACGCTGCTGCTACGACGACCGCTGGCCGTCTGCCATCCTACCGTCGTTCAGCCGCTGCATCCGTCACGCCGCTGCTACGACGACCGTTGGCCGTCTGCCATCCTACCGCCGTTCGCCGCCCTGCCGCCGTTAAGCTGCTGCATCCGTCACGCCGCTGCCACGACGACCGTTGGCCGCTTGCCATCCTACCGCCGTTAAGCCGCTGATTCTATCCCGCCGCTGATTCCGTACCGCCGTACGAGTCCGTCCGTTACCCGACCGTTCAACCGCCCTACCGAACCCCCTCTACTCCAACGACCGTTAGCCGCCGCTCCGCCCCCTCGCCATCTTGCGACGGAAAGCTGCTACCCGCCTAATATTGCCAGCCGTGTGTGCGTGTGTTCGTAACACATAAATATTGTGTAGTTATTCAGTAGGGGTTTGTGGGACCTCTACTCGACTCTGGATTGACTTAGACAAAACCCACCTCATACACTATTATGTTTTCAACTTACCCATAAACTCTTACGTCCGCTATATACGTTTCCGCAATCCTTACAGGAATAATCATTAGAATCGAATTCGTCATGAGAATTTATATGAATCGCCAACTTTTTGTTAGTATTGAAGTTCGATGGACAATATTTGCATTGATACCAATATAAGGGTCCAGTTGTTGCTGAAGTATTCAAAGTACTGCGATCAGTTGCACCACCACCACCAGTACCACCTACACTACTCGCCGGCGTCGATATACCCGAACGATCTGCTGGATTTGCGGCACTACTAGCCTCAGTTTCAAAATTTGTCGCTGTGATCTCATCAGCACCACCCTGTTTCTCTGTAGATGCTGCTGTCGCACTGCCATGTACACTAGCTTTATGAAGCTTTAACTCACCTTCACTGCGATATACAATCGAACATATATCACATTCAAATTGTTTAACAATCATTTCATCTTTTAATAATGTATTGTGTATTTTGAACATGTGCACTTTCAGGCCCTTTTCATATGCAAATTCAGCATCACATAATTTACATTTAATAAATTGTACATTACGTATTTGATGATCATTTAGCATATGGAAACGATAAGATTTCTTTGAAGAGAAACGACGCTGACAGAGACGACAACGCATGCGTCGGAAACGACGATCAGCAGCTTGTTCTAGACTACGTTTGAAAATCGCTTTTTGTACAGCGGTCTGATGTTGCATAGCTGGTGGTGTTGGTGGTTTAGAAGGTGATGGTGCTGGTGTTATAGTTAGGCCGCTGGGGGCTGATTTTGTGGGGTTTAAAGCACCTGGTGAAAGTGCGCTATTTTGTGCAGCTGCACTATGTGAACGCATATGATTGGAAAGACCTATATTGTTGCTGAAAACCGCATTGCAAATGGGACATTCCTTCAAACTGGTAAAAACGTTCCCACTACCGCTGGTATTGCCACCAATGCTAGTTGTTACAGCAGCACCGTTATCTGTGCGCATTTTCTTTGCTACATTCTCACTGGAATTCTCATCGTCGTCCGCTGTATTACAAAAATAAAATGTTTAAATTAATGTTTTTAATCTATAAAAAAGTTATTAGTTTCGGAAGTATAGATAATGATGAATAGAAAGTATCTTTCTAACCCAATTTGTCAATTCTACCGGTTTGAACTAGTCAGTAAAGAGCTTATGACTCATTCACTAGACAACGAAAAGTCAAACAATTATAAAGATTACTCATAATTCAATAACTAGAGGTTTGTTCTCCAATGATGACAGAGCTTTGACACTCCCAACTTGAAAAATCTGGATGAAGTAAGGAAAACAGGGAATAATTCAATCCGCATCAGCGAAAATGGTAGTAGAAAAGTACCTTTAGTAGTATATTAGTACAGATAATAAATTTGTAAATGCGAACAGGTTTTAGAGGACTTAATTCATTTCTACTAAATATTTCGTGTATTGATAAAGAGTTAAGTTCGTTTGGTCATTCTTTCAGAATTTGTTTGAAGAATGTCGTACGTTATAATTTTATGCAAAAATACGCTATCTCAAAATTTGTTGCAAAAACTCCCTATATGAGCATAAGTTCATTTTGACATAAGATGGTGTTAATGAAAAGCATTCTGAAATAAGGCGTTCTTCAATCTAATTCTAATATAAGGCGTTTTTGTGACAATGTGCGAAATTGCGACATGGGGTGATAACTCTACTCAGCAGCCGCAATGAACTGCCAAAAAGTTAAAAGAACATGGGTTATTTTCTTAGAACTTTATATTCCGGCCTTCACTTTGACAGAAGAGTTGAGCTTTTTTGCGGTCGTGCTAGGTTTATTGGGATTTTTATTCTGAAATTTCGGAAAGCTCTCTTCCATTTAAGTATTCATGGAAGTTCTTCGGATAAACCGTTAATTTAGAATATTCGGAACAAGTTCGTTTCATGCTACCTCACGAGGTCCGAATATTTCAAATAAGTATATACATAATATTGCAAATATAAAACGATTCCACAAATTCTTAAATGGAGACGAATGCTCCGAACATACGGAATGAACAATTAACATGCTCAATGAATACATTTCGTTTTGGCAACGCCATTATTTACTAATAACATTTTTACGTGAACCGATTTACAAGTCGAGTTTTTGACGTTGAATTTTAAATTGGTTAACGTTTCTTGTGTTCATAGGTTTAGGTTAGTGGACGATTCCTTAGTGTTTGTACTTTTCATAAAATTAACCAAGTTCAGCCACACTAATACTATGGACAAACACACACCAAATTGGCAATTTATACCATTTGGGAAATTTATTACGCAATTTATCATATAATAAATTGTAATAATATATTGCCAATCTATAAAAATATTGCGTTATAAATTGTTTCAAACTGCAAATGCAACCTTATAAGGTGTGTTTATTGAGTAGATTTAAACGTCAATTACGCATGGCTCAACTATGTGGTTGGATCATCTCATCAGCCGATTTGATTTCTTTCATTTCACTGGAGTAGGGATTGTCAAAAGAAGATGGCAACCTAAAAATGAAACCAAAACATGGAAAACATTTTCGTACAACACACACAAATTTCAAAGTTTTAAGTTTTCATTCCATTCCATTCGCCTAATACCAACACGCACGTTTTGAAAGTCTGATCAAAGGTACGATGTTGCTGTAGAGATAAGCCAACCAGCTATCAAATTACAATTGTGTAAGCTAAATTGAGTTGTATGAACACCACTCAATTTAAATCGAAATTGCCTCAATTTATTTTTCTGTTTAAACATAGTATAATAGATCATGCCATGGTTAATAAATTCATCATCAAATTAAAAAAAAATGTTCTAATGAATTATGCAGTTCAGTACTGATGTACGGATGTCAATGCGATTTGGGAGCAAAATGGCTGCAATTGTCAAAAAATTTGTCAGTCGAGCAAACCTCTTGCGATTGAATCATGAAGATTACTATTGTTAGCTAAAAAAAAACATCATGTATTTCACATTTATGTATATAAATTTCGGTTCTTTAGATTTTTAATATGTGAATAATTTTTTGAAAATTTGTGAAACTTTTATTATATATGACCAAAGCAGGTGTGTGACTAGCCTTCTAGAGCTAAATAAATACTAAACTAGAAAACTAACACACCTAAACAGCTTCCAAGTAAACAAAACGTTTTAAAAAAGGAAATATCTACTTTAAAGCAACACCTACCCACTGAACCGCCATTTGTTATTGACATTAAATCTTTCATCACATAATCATAACGTCCTGTGTAAACATTTTGTGTATTACCATAGGCAATCTTAACCGCATCCGCATTCACAATATATTCAAAACCAGTATGTCGTGCCTTATCTGCTGCATGAGCGCTAACCATATGTTCACGTAAATTTGATAACCGTGGATAGCCAATACTACATTTAACACATTTATATGTTTGCGGCAATTGATCGGGATGTTTCGATTCCATGTGACGCAGTACATTGTTATAATTGTTATACTGTTGATCACATATGGGGCAAGCTTGTGGCATACGTGAGAAATATTGCGATTTTGGTTGATTTGAGGTGGTGACTTGTAGACTGCTGCGTGACTCATCTGTGGATGAAGCGTCTAGTAATTTATTAAACAATATATTTATTTAAATATATGTATATATTATATACTTTAGCAAGACTGTGCCACAGTTTGCGGTTTTACGGATGGAAGACCTAGAAGACTGTACTGCTACCTTTCAAACTTTTTGCATACTCGTATATTGCGGAAATATAGCTATTGTTGTTGTTGTCGTAGCGATAATGTTGCTCCCCCAAGTATTTGAGAAGTGTTATCGATGTGATGGTCCTTTGCTGGATACGGATCCGGTGCGCTCCGGTAACACAGCACCATTAAGGTGCTATCCCGACCATCTCCGGAACGATTTATATGGCCACATTAAACCTTCAGACCACCCCTCCTTCCCCACCCCCAAGTTCCATGAAGAGCTTGGGGTCGTCAGAACCTCGTCTGCTAGTTAAACAGGATTCGCCGCGGATAGGTGAGGTTGACAATTGAGTTTGGAGAAGCTATGTATTGCGCTGACAACCTGAAGGGTTGCGCTACACAACCCTTTGAATTTGGTATTTTAGTCGCCTCTTACGACAGGCATACCTGCCGCGGGTATATTCGGACCCCCTAACCCGCTGGGGGTGCGGAAATATAGTGGTTTGCGGTTGTGGCAAATTGTGCATAAAGTTATATGAATTGTTTTGTTTTTAAGCCTTTATGACAAGTATTAACAGGGGTCAAAGGCAGATCTTCGAAAAAATCAAAAACGTTAAGTAACACAAAAGAAAGCTAGCAGATCTGGTAATGTGACACGTGTACTGCCATGTATTTTGATGCGCTGATTCAGAATTGATCTAGCGGGTCCAAGTTCGATTTTAACCTCAAAAACGTTCAATAGTTCTATAAGTAGAACAAAAGCAAAAAAAAACAGTTTCTTTGAAACCGCATTACCAACAGGCAAAACTTTAACACATGATTACATATAAAGTATGTACTGTGTAAAAAGAATAAAATATGCAAGGAAGGCAATTGGGATAAAGTTTACAACAACTAAGGCATGGCGTGGCTGAACGCGTTTGTAACACTTCAACCATCGTAAGAGTGAGGGTTCAAATCCCACACTCCCGGGAGAAAAGGCTTTGAAGAGATTACAAGGTATAATCGAAACAGCTGTCGCCTTATCCGTCCTGATGTCACGTTGTAAAAATTTTTCCCAAATTATTAAAACGAAAGTAATTCCTTTTTTCGGTATTTAAAGTTCAGTCCGAAACACGGCCCGTAAAGCCGCATCAAAATAAATGCGTATATATCTGTCGCATTACCATGTGCACCTTTTTTTTATATCGGTGTAATTTATAGCATTTAAAGAGCCCGCTCATTAAGCATCCAGCCAATTTCTATAACAACAAATTGGTTTCAACCAAACCAAATATAATGTGATTTTACTGTTATTGTAAAAATATTTCGTCCTGGTAAGTCGATATGTTCAATCATGGATATGGAACATGCCCGATTAAACCGGGTTATGCTACGGTAAAAGCTCTTGGTCGGGTAAAACCCAATTCATTACGATGCATAGATCCGGCTGCCGTGAAAATAAAGCATCAAGGTCGCAATATTCGATACACCTGGGATGTCTTCCTCAAACGAAAATACCAAATCCACTTCGCAACGACTACTAAGACGCTGGAAAAGGAATGGTCGCTTCGCGAAGCGCATAATTTACAATTATCTGAAAGGACGAGGCGTTAAAACCCAGAGAAAAGCCACCCATACAACGATAGATAAATTCGTCTATTATTATTTTAGCGTTTATGAATGTTGTAAGCAAATAAAAAATAATTGGCGCGTAGAGATCTTATGCCGAGCTTCTCTTCCAATATGCTTCGTGCTCCTTTTAGTCTTTCCTACACATTGACGTGCGGGGCCCTACATGTTTTATGCCGACTCCGAACGGCGTTTTCAAGGCAGACGAATTTTCATTGAGAAGCTTTTTATGAGAGGAACACATTCAGAGTGTTTGCCAAAGCACTACCGAGGCGCGACTACGCTTAGAAAAACTTGTTTCTAATTGAAGTTTTTTTTTTTAATTTCCATGTTGCTTTACTCAGGACTTGAACCAAGTAGGCTTTGCACGTTAGCTTTTAAAACCCTTATTCAGACAAGATAAAACAGGGGCATGTAACATCCGTGATCGTATAACTCGTCACGTAAATACATGATTTCCGGATTATGACATACGTGAACGTACTACTTCGATCGTGATTTTGGATCGCAACATACGTGACGAGTGACTGAATGTACACCTTACGTTCCACTTTCATTCGAACACAAACTGGCGATCGTATACACACAAATTTTATTCAAAATGTAAGAAAATTGTTAAAAGAGATGAATAAATAAAATAAAAATTTGGGTTAAATATAATAACAAATTTCAAACTCTTATTATTAACAAAGTTCGAGTTCAAACAAGCTTAATCCAAGCCAAAAAAAAAAAAAATATTGGCAGAGTTCATGGCGAGACACCACCTTTGGTAACGGCTTGCTTCAAATTTAACTTCTCCAGAAAGTAACTAAAAGCTCCTTACGATAAGCGAAATCTCAAGAAACTGTAATAAGGTATGTAATAGCATATATGTAATACTCCTATATTGCTAAAAGAAAATGTTCGCAATGTGTTTTGAATTCGAAATCCTATAAAATTTTTGTGATTGTAGCAGCATAGGTGTGACAAGAAAAAAATTTAATTTAGGTACATTCGATTATTGAATACAAAAACAAAAACGTTTAAACAGCAATATATCGGCACTCTGATGTTTGGGAATGTACCTAGCCTTTTGTAGCAATATAGGAGTATTACATATACATATATGTAATAGTCTAGAACAGAAGTCGACTGCTAATACGCATCCAAAAATATCGAGAGAGGTGTCAAAAGACGCGTATTGACTTCGACAACAATAATCCGACAGAAAAGAAAAATTTTAACATGGCCGGTCCACCAATGGGTTGGGATCAAAATTAAATGCGTGCAAAATCCCTTTGTACACAAATTTTTTTTCAGTGCACAACATTACAAAAACCACATGAAAATTGCCAACTTCAACTACAAATATTTTCTGACAGATAAAACTTTTCTTTTCCGCCTTCGGATTATTGTTGTCGAGGTTAATACGCATTTTTTGACACTTCTTTCGATATTTTTGGACGCGTATTAGCAGTCGAGCCCTGCTCTAGACTTTTACCTGCAAATTTTTTTGTTACAAAGAAACAATACATAAATGATATGCTTGCGCTTTGTTCGATAAGTGCAAAGGGTCGCTATTACAAACACAACAATAAAATTGTATCTATCGCAGTTTTTTTTTATTTTTTATATTTTTGCAACCAATTTGACAGTTCATAATCTATTGTGAGCTAAAAATACAGCTCCACCTAATGTGGATCGTAAAATTTTTGTGAATTGAAAATAAATTACGTTCCGTTTGTATGTTATAATCCCATTTTGTTTATACGTTTGACGTCTCACGTAATTTTCTTTCGTATGGTTGCCGATCCGTGATCGTATGTTACGATTCGAGCTCAGTCTTTGCATTGCTTTGGCAAATAAATGGCGAAACCGCTTTCGATAATTATCGGTAATATCCAGCAATACCTAAACTGTGTGGAACTTAGTTGTTATCAAACCATGAAAGAGTCACAAGGTAATGAAACCTTCTTCCACATGACCAACAGTCAGAGTGAACTTAAAACAAGACAGGACTTCTCTCCTGACACGTGATTTTCCACGATAATTCAGTACATTTTAACTGACCCCGCTATTGTTAGAGTTGGTTGGCAGTAAATCGATTTTTTTTAAACGGTTTTATTTAGGTTGACTTGACAGGCTGGACAGCACTTTTTTTGTAATTGAAATTTAAGCAAAGATTTTAAAAATTATAAGATGGTACATTGTAGACTTGTAAAACTTTGTGGAATTTGTAGGACGGCTGCGCGAAGAATTCACCATACTTTTTGCTATGCTGTCCTCCTCAACATAGTTGATTTTTTTAGGCTGTTTAACTCTGTAATCTTTGCTGTAATTTATTTTGCTTTTAGAAAAATTACCAATTTGAAATAAGCTGGCTGAAAAATATTGGCATAACAGCTTATATTAAATCAACAATGGAAAATCTTGGAAAATTTGAGCATATGTGGCAAAATCGCGCGTTCGTTGAACGAAATGTTGGCAATCTATTGATCAACACTAGGAAATTAGCGACATTCCATCAACTAAGCAGCACTTTAGCAATACTACTGTTATTATTTGGCTGCTCAAACACACCCATATTAATTGTGCATTAAATCTAAAATATAAAACTCAAAAATGACTCTGCTTGTTATGTCCGCAACATTTCTTTAGTTCAAAGTCACAGCCAATAATAGCCAAAGCCATAATAATTTACACGAGTCATCAATTCTTTCTCTGATTCAAAAGCTGAACTACCAGCGCTACAGTCATCAGCTCAGTGTCATCATTGCCAGTAGCGCCAATAACACCAAACTCGTATCTGACACACAAAAGTCGTTTCACTCAATAGCGCAAGTGAAATGTACTACGCACTCACTACTAAGTAGCGTCAAAAATTCGCTTGGAGTCATTGCGTCAATGAGCTAGGGAGTGCCACGAAATCCCCAAAAAAAAAAATACCCAAATACAAAATCCCCAAAGAAAAACAAGTAAGGAAGGCTAAGTTCGGGTGTAACCGAACATTACATACGCAGTTGAGAGCTATGGTGACAACATAAGGGAAAATAACCATGTAGGAAAATGAACCGAGGGGAACCCTGGAATGTGTTTGTATGACATGTGTATCAAATGAAAGGCATTAAAGAGTATTTTATGAGGGAGTGGGCCATAGTTCTATAGGTGGACGCCATTTAGGTGGATCAGGGTTGACTCTAGAATTTGTTTGTACGATATGGGTATCAAATGAAAGGTGTTAATGAGTATTTTAAAAGGGAGTAATCCTTAGTTCCATAGGTGGACGCAGTTTCGAGATATCTCCATAAAGGTGGACCAGGGGTGACCCTAGAATTTGTTTGTACAATATGGGTATCGGAAGAAAGGTGTTAAAGAGTATTTTAAAAGGGAGTGATCCTTAGTTCCATAGGTGGACGCCGTTTCGAGATATCGCCATAAAGGTGGACCAGGGGTGACCCTAGAATTTGTTTGTACGATATGGGTATCAAATTAAAGGTATTAATGAGGGCTTTAAAAGGAAGTGGTGGTAGTTGTGTAGGTGGTCGCCTTTTCGAGATATCGCCATAAAGGTGGACCAGGGGTGCCTCTAGAATCCGTTTTTACAATATGGGTATCAAACGAAAGGTGTTAATGAGTATTTTAAAAGGGAGTGGGCCTTAGTTCTATAGGTGGACGCCGTTTCGAAATATCGCCATAAAGGTGGACCAGGGGTGACTCTAGAATATGTTTGTACGATATGGGTATCAAATTAAAGGTATTAATGAGGGTTCTAAAAGGGAGTGGTGGTAGTTGTATAGGTGGTCGCCTTTTCGAATTATCGCCATAAAGGTGGACCAGGGGTGAATCTAGAATACGTTTGTACAATATGGGTATCAAATGAAAGGTGTTAATGAGTATTTTAAAAGGGAGTGGGCCTTAGTTCTATAGGTGGACGCCTTTTCGAGGTATTGCAATAAAGGTGGACCAGGGGTGACTCTAGAATGTGTTTGTACGATATTGGTATCAAATTAAGGGCATTAATGAGAGTTTTAAAAGGGAGTGGTGGTAGTTGTATATGTGAAGACGTTTTCCAGATATCGACCAAAATGTAGACCAGGGTGAGCCAGAACATCATCTGTTGGATACCGCTAATTTATTTATATATGTAATACCTGCCAAGATTTCAAGGGTTTTTTACTTCGCCCTGCAGAACTTTTTCATTTTCTTCTACTTAATATGGTAGGTGTCACAACCATTTTACAAAGTTTTTTCTAAAGTTATATTTCGCGTCAATAAATCAATCCAATTACCATGTTTCATTCCTTTTTTCGTATTTGGTATAGAATTATGGCATTTTTTTCATTTTCGTAATTTTCGATATCGAAAAAGTGGGCGTGGTCATAGTCGGATTTCGTTCATTTTTTATACCAAGATAAAGTGAATACGTGAAGTAAGTTCAGTAAATATATGTCGATGTTTGCTCAAGTTATCGTGTTAACGGCCATGCGGAAGGACAAACGACGACTGTGTATAAAAACTGGGCGTGGCTTCAACCGATTTCGCCCATTTTCACAGAAAACAGTTAACGTAATAAAATCTATGCCTCTACCAAATTTCAAAGGGATTGGTAAATTTTTGTTCGACTTATGGCATTAAAAGTATCCTAGACAAATTAAATGAAAAAGGGCGGAGCCACGCCCATTTTGAAATTTTCTTTTATTTTTGTATTTTGTTGCACGATATCATTACTGGAGTTGAATGCTGACATAATTTACTTATATACTGTAAAGATATTCAATTTTTTGTTAAAATTTTACTTTAAAAAAAAAATTTTTTTTAAAAGTGGGCGTGGTCCTTCTCCGATTTAGCTAATTTTTATTAAGGGTACATATAGTAATAGGAGTAACGTTCCTGCCAAAATCATATCTTCAACGACTGCCAAATTACAGCTTGCAAAAGTTTTAAATTACCTTCTTTTAAAAGTGGGCGGTGCCACGCCCATTGTCCAAAATTTTACTAATTTTCTATTCTGCGTCATAAGTTCAACTCACCTACCAAGTTTCATCGCTTTATCTGTCTTTGGTAGTGAATTATTGCACTTTTTCGGTTTTTCGAAATTTTCGATATCGAAAAAGTGGGCGTGGTTATAGTCCGATATCGTTCATTTTAAATAGCGATCTGAGATGAGTGCTCAGGAACCAACATACCAAATTTCATCAAGATACCTCAAAATTTACTAAAGTTATCGTGTTAACGGACGGACGGTCGGACGGACGGACATAGCTCAATCAAATTTTTTTTCGATCCTGATGATTTTGATATATGGAAGTCTATATCTATCTCGATTCCTTTATACCTGTACAACCAACCGTTATCCAATCAAACTTAATATACTCTATGAGCTCTGCTCAACTGAGTATAAAAATACCCAAACACATAATCCACAAATTCAAAATCTCCAAAATCAAAATCCCCAAACACAAAATCCCAGTGCTACGATAAACATCATGACCGTGTAAAAATAGCTATATCTCTTTCCTCTTTCATTCATATTTATGTATGTATAACTATATATTCACGTTTTGGCAATACATATTTTTACTTATCCATATATAGGACTGCTAGTCGCTCTAATTCGAACTAGCTAACATAAGCGTGTACTACGCAGAAGGACATCACCGTGGCGGTGCGCGGCCGAAGGCCTCCTATGCAGAAAGTTGGTATGGATTATTAGCCTTTTTTGGTCGCGGCGATTTTAAACCTAATTTGAGTTTATTTCACACATAAAATGGGGATTTTGTGTTGGGGATTATGAGTTTGGGGATTTTGATTTTGGGGATTTTGATTTGGGGATTTTGATTTTGGGGATAACGTGGTGGACCCAATAAGCTATTATTGAGCTGGCTTTGGCGCTGGCGCCATGCAATTAACATCACTAAAATTACGCGAATGCCCAGGCTCATGACTTTTTTAATCCATGTGGTAAAAACGAAGCAGGGGCAAAACGTATGGTGTATTCCTGGCGCAGCCGTCCCACTCTGTGGAGAATGAACGACTCTACAATGCTCCCTCTTATTAATCTACGCTCTTTGATTTAAGTAACTTCCCGATAAGCTACAAGCTTAAAACTTGGAATATAGTTCAAAACCCGATGAAAATGCAATAATAAGAAAAAAATCGCCGCTAGGTGGCGCAAAGATTGAGATATTCACAAAAATCGTATTTGTGGTCCGATTTGGGTCATATTTGGAACACATAATACATACAAGAATAGAAAGCATATGCCAGCTTAACATTTCACAAAACATCCTTGTACTCCACGGTACACAAACAGAAGAGACAAGTATATGCCACTGTTCATCTGCATTGGTGCGGTCCCATTGTAGGGGAAAAATTGCGAAATATTTTATTTAGCATCGAAGTGAAGATTAGTTTGTGTGGAAAGGACTCCAAAAGTACTGTACATGGCGCGAAGGGCAAAGCTTTTTCTTCTTGATGCACCAAAAGTACAATTAGACATGGAGAAGGAAACGTAATTGTCTAGAGGCTTCTCTTATTAAGGTTTGGGTTCTTTATTTTGGATAAAGACCACAATAATCACTGAGGAGTACAGGGATATTTTGTGAAATTTTTAACTGCGGAGAAAAACATGCCACTCAGATTGAGTTATCACCAAGATAACGGTACAAAACCAACTCTTCGGTTGGTATCTGAGTGGTTCAGAAGCGGAATTTCACATGTATGCAATGACCAAGTCAATCCCAGCCCCAACCCGATTGAGAACTTGTGAAGTGACCTTAGAAGATGACTGGAGTCCTTTTCATTTCAAAAGAAGCGAGTTATTTTGGCAGAAGATGAAGGATTGGGATGGGATAGCACTCCACTGGAAACCTGCCAAAAATTAATTAAAGTCGTGACCAATGGAAGAGGCTAAGGTATACAAAACATGGAGGAGATACCGGTGATTAAAATAACAGTGGAGTAAGGAATTATATTTCAATTGTGTACTTTGATTTCTAAGAAAAGTTGGATACACCTATTATTTTGACCAACGAAATTTTTTTATTATGATACAGTTATCTTTGAAATGGATGAATTATAATAATTTTCATATATTTAGTATAAGTAACTAAATAATTGAGTTACTTATTGGACGGAAAAATATATATCAGTTTTATTTTTCCTTTGAGCTTAAGGCCTATTTTTATAAATAAAACACTTGATTTTGTGTTTAATTATTTAATTTATTCGATATTTCGACCTTAGTCTAAGGTCATCATCAGGACTGCAAGAAACAATACAAAAACACTAATAAATTTATCAAATATTAGCATTTTTGACATAAGTCATTTTCACATTTAAACAGCATATAAACAACATATAAAAATATAAATATATTTAACATAAATCATCAGCACAACTTACGTTTTAAGCAATGCTTTAAAGACTGAAATGCGAAAACAAAATAAATTAAGAAATAGCACCGAGTCAAACAAAGAGTGCGCATAAATAAATGAAGTCCCGTAATTGTAAACAAAAATTTTTATAAAAACAATATTACATTAAGCGGCGAAAAAACAGCATGCAGAAAAATTGATCACAGCAGTGTAGTGTTGTTGTTGGGAGACCTCAAGAGTGGCTTTTGTGCTTTATTATTAGGTTGCGGTAGGCCCAGGCACAGTGTTCAGTGTCTGCCTTAAAATTCATACGTTTATTATTAGGGGTGTCAACTATGTGTAGCATTTCTAACGTGAAGCGTTTATTATAATTTATCTCCTCTTCTAAAATGGCGACGTTCTCAAAATCCGGGTAGTGGCCTGTGTCTTTACAATGTGCTGTTAATGCCGTTTTATTATCAGAAAAATTATTCCTTAATTTTATGTTTGATTTGTGAGCGGATATCCTTGTCTTGAGTTTAGATTTTGTAGTACCCACATATACTTTCTCGCATATGTGGGACCCGTCGCCAATACAAGGAATCCGATACACTACGTCAGATTTTTCCTCTTTAGCTATGGGATCTTTCAGTTTGCTGAATACTTTTTTTAATGGGTCGCTGTACGTAAAGGCTAGCTGCGCCGTTTCCTTGTCATGCATTTTGGAATTTTTGAACCTCTCCGAGAGCCCAGGGACATAAGTAACCGATTTATAAATTTTTGCAGTTTGATTTTCGATGTTATTATCTTTATCACGCCTAGAGTAAAATTCGTATATAAGTTTATAGATCAATTTCGTGGGGAAGTCATTATTTTCCTGGGTATCCTTAATGATATTAATGTTTTTCTTGTGGTACAGTGTGTCGCTGATGGAGAGAACACGCCTCACAAAATTTTTGGCAGTGTTAATTTTTATATTTCTAGCATGCTGCGAGTAGAAGTTAATCAATCTTCCAGATGTTGTGGGTTTTTTGTACCAGTCTATTGTTAATCGGTTATCTCTCTTAATTATTAGGGTATCCAAGAAAGGTATTTTTCCGTCCTTTTCTATTTCGATCTTAAACTTAATGGATTTATGATACCCGTTGAGTAGATTTAACAATTTGTCTGAATTTGTACAACATATTTACATAAATTGTAGGACGGGGAATTAGCGGACGAACAGATAGGCCGGAGTGAAGTTTCTGTTTTGTGAATCTTCGGCAGACCATAAATACGGGGTGGATTAGATACTTTTCTTTCAAGTCAATGACCTTGTTATTATATAATTTATCCACTATTTCGTTGTTTTTTGCTTGTACAAATTCTTAACAAACTAACCCTTTCATCTAAATATAACATCAAAGACGCAATTGAATTTAAAAATAAAATACACGATACGTGTGTGTATGATGGCGAGAGTTTAGTGTCGTTCGACGTTGTGTCTTTATTCCCTAGTATACCAGTAGATTTGGCCCTTGAAATCACAGGATCAAAATGGGACAAGATAAAGGAGAACACGTCCATGACAAAGGAACCATTCTTAACTGTAGTTAAGTTTTGTATTAAAGAGAATCGTTACTTTAAATACAGAGATAAAATATATGAGCAACGATCAGGAATGCCCATGGGTTCTCCAGCATCACCAGTCATAGCCGATATTGTGATGGAGGATCTTTTAACACGTTTTGAAATGGAATCGGCCAACAAACCTAGATTGTTAACTAAGTATGTGGACGATTTATTCGCCATAGTAAAAACAGAGGACACAGACAAATTGTTAAATCTACTCAACGGGTATCATAAAATCCATTAAGTTTACGATCGAAATAGAAAAGGACGGAAAAATACCTTTTTTGGATACCCCAATAATTAAGAGATAACCGATTAACAATAGACTGGTACAAAAAACCCACAACATCTGGAAGATTGATTAACTTCTACTCGCAGCAAGCTAGAAATATAAAAATTAACACTGCCAAAAATTTTGTGAGGCGTGTTCTCTCCATCAGCGACACACTGTACCACAACAAAAACATTAATATCATTAAGGATACCCTGGAAAATAATGACTTCCCACGAAATTGATCTATAAACTTATATACGAATTTTACTCTAGGCGTGACAAAGATAATAACAGGGAAAATCAAACTGCAAAAATTTATAAATCGGTTACTTATGTCCCTGGGCTCTCGGAGAGGTTCAAAAATTCCAAAATGCATGACAAGGAAACGGTGCAGCTAGCCTTTACGTACAGCAACCCATTAAAAAAAGTATTCAGCAAACTGAAAGATCCCATAGCTAAAGAGGAAAAATCTGACGTAGTGTATCGGATTCCTTGTATTGGCGACGGGTCCCACATATGCGAGAAAGTATATGTGGGTACTACAAAATCTAAACTCAAGACAAGGATATCCGCTCACAAATCAAACATAAAATTAAGGAATAATTTTTCTGATAATAAAACGGCATTAACAGCACATTGTAAAGACACAGGCCACTACCCGGATTTTGAGAACGTCACCATTTTAGAAGAGGAGAGAAATTATAATAAACGCTTCACGTTAGAAATGCTACACATAGTTGACACCGCTAATAATAAACGTATGAATTTTAAGGCAGACACTGAACACTGTGCGTGGGCCTACCGCAACCTAATAATAAAGCACAAAATCCACTCTTGAGGTCTCCCAACAACAACACTACACTGCTGTGATCAATTTTTCTGCATGCTGTTTTTTCGCCGCTTAATGTAATATTGTTTTTATAAAAATTTTTGTTTACAATTACGGGACTTCATTTATTTATGCACACTCTTTGTTTGACTCGGTGCTATTTCTTAATTTATTTTGTTTTCGCATTTCAGTCTTTAAAGCATTGCTTAAAACGTAAGTTGTGCTGATGATTTATGTTAAATATATTTATATTTTTATATGTTGTTTATATGCTGTTTAAATGTGAAAATGACTTATGTCAAAAATGTTAATATTTGATAAATTTATTAGTGTTTTTGTATTGTTTCTTGCAGTCCTGATGATGACCTTAGACTAAAGTCGAAATATCGAATAAATTAAATAATTAAACAGAAAATCAAGTGTTTTATTTATAAAAATAGGCCTTAAGCTCAAAGGAAAAATAAAACTGATATAAGTAACTAAAGTTATTAATATTACGATACAAAATTTGTTTTCGTTCGCAAAATCTTGATATAGAACCAAAGCTGTGTACACCTATTATTTTGGCCATGAGTGTACTTGGAACACATAATACATAAAAGAATAGAAAGCGACCTATGACAAAAAATCGCCGCTATGTGGCGCAAGGATCGCGATATTCACAAAAATCGTATTTGTGGTCCGATTTGGCTCATATTTGGATCACATAATACATACAAGAATAGAAAGCGACCTATGAAAAAATCGCCGCTAGGTGGCGCAAAGATTGAGATAATAAAAAAATCGTATTTGTGGTCCGATTTGGTCCATATTTGGAACACATAATACATACATGAATAGAAAGCGACCTATGATATTCGATTTGGCTCTTATTTGGAACAAATATTACATACAGTCCTGTAAAAGTGACATCAAAATATTTTGGATTTGGAGGAGGGACAAGCATACGTGGCGAGTAAAGTCTTTGGAAGGATTATGTATTGAGGACTTAGATTGTAACAAATTGTCAGGAAAGAGTCCTTGTAATAATGAGTCACTAAATGAAATAAATAGAATGAGAAATAATAGGCAATTAAATAAAGACTAAAAACAAAATAATATAATTTAAAAAAAATTTATGTTAAACGGTTTTATTGAAAACAATACTAGCATGAAGTAATAATAATACTAAAAGCTAGAAAATAATTTGGTAGGTCCTAGGTACTAGTCATCACACTCCTCATCAATCTAGGGCGTTGATCAGACAATTAAATGAAAGTGTCAAATTTCTATTGATAATCATAAGTAAGACCAACTGAACCTTAATCG
This sequence comes from Eurosta solidaginis, assembly GCF_040869045.1. Classification (NCBI taxonomy): domain Eukaryota; kingdom Metazoa; phylum Arthropoda; class Insecta; order Diptera; family Tephritidae; genus Eurosta; species Eurosta solidaginis. The sequence goes on along the minus strand of NC_090322.1, from coordinate 153,911,214 downwards.
GGTTATGCTACGCCTCACATTTTTAGAAATTTCACGCGCCCAACGCTTTTATTTGATTGTGTGATCAACGCTCTTGATTGATGAGAAGTGTGATTACTAGTACCTAGGACGTACCTAATTATTTTCAACCTTTTAGAATTATTATTTCATGTAAGTATTGTCTCAATAAACCCGTTTAACATAAACATTTTTTTTTTAATTATTTTATTTAAACAACATATTGGATAGAGCTTGGAACGCTTCCTGTGGCACTGCATCGCTCAAATAGTGTTGCACAGTCTTAAAGACTTTTATATATGTATGTAACTCACCACCCAAACCAGGTGTAGACTTTTTGCCCGGTGAATTATCTGTACTCATCGCGCTAATATTATGGGCCACCATATGTGTTGTTTGTTCGCCAAAACCAGCTAAATGCTTCTCATAAACATGATCTAAGAATTTTTGATGATTATCGAATTTTGCATCGCATGTAACACAACGCAACGAAACAATACAATCCATATTGTTATAATGACGTTTACGTTCAGCTGTATCTTCTAGTTCCAAACCACAATAGCAACATTGTTTTTGCATTGTATCCTTACGTTGCATATCGGCATGCTCGTCATAGACATGCGAACGAAATTCCAACTTAAGGCGATATTTTTTCGGACATAACTTACACTCGTACATTTTATTGACAAGCAACTCTTTGGCGCGCAATTTATCTGGCACTGCTGCCGCCGTTGCTGTGACTGCAGCAGCAAAACTCGAATCTTTCGCCATTAGTGCATGCAATACTTTATATAAATTAATACAATTTCGTCGCTTCAAATGCGATATAAATAATGCTTTTGAATCATTCAATTTCAAGCAATTAAAACAAAGATTGCGAGGCAATGTCAGATATTTTTTGCGCATGTGAGCCATGAAGTTTTTATATGTCGAATAGGTTTTATTACAGCAGCGGCATGTCATATTTTGATACTGACGCAAAAACTCATCATTTTGTTGTAGGAAAACGATTTTTTCATCGGTCAAATGATGTTGGTATTTCTCAGGATGTTCGTAATCAAAACCACCGATTTCACATTTATTGAATGCATTAACAACTTCTTGCCGATACTTGAGTGGTGTTATTAAGCCAGCAGCAGCTTTGGAAGCTTCAGCTGCGGCAACTGCGGCCGCTGAAGCCCGTTGTAGCTCTAAGGCGGCTGCTAAAGCTGGCGTAGGTTTGGTTACAGGCATATTATTTGGTGTTGATGTCGAAAGCTCAAACAGATTTGGATGCAAATTGCGCTCATGACGACGCGCATTAGCGCGTGTAGAGAATTTGAGATTACATGCACGGCAAGACGCTTCCTTTGTATCAGCTAGTGATGCAAGGTGGATAGTAGGGCGAGGCGGCGGCGGCGGTGGTTGTTCATACTGATGATGATAGGACATATGCTCCTATGGATGAGAGATAAATCGAAATAAGTCAATGCAAAAGCGTCAAAAAACAAACTAAATTATACCGTTAAAGCCTCATCGCCTTCTTCTTCGGTGCGTTCCAAGAAGAGTGTAGGATCAACCATATCATCTGATTCATCATGCTGCTTTCCGCTGTATTCATCATCGGGATCAATTGGTTCATCTTTTATGTCGACAGCCGGTAAGGGCTGAGGGGAGCAAAAAAGAAAAAAGAAATCAAATTGCCGTTTTCTTTATATATGAGGAATTAATATTTTTTTTAGAAATTTATTTGTGAGCATGAGATAATAGTGATCACTTTTTAGTACAACTTTTGTGCATAAGCTGCAAAAAATGTAAGTATAAATTTTCAGTTCGAAAGTTGCTTTGCGCTGGTTGGAAAGAAAGTTAAGAAAATTTTTTATGTCCAAAAGTTTTTGTAATATTACTAAAAAATATTTTATATTTTTAAAATAGAAACTAGTTTATCCTTTTGGTGATGCAATTAAAAGTTAAAAATTAAAATCCATACATAAGATGTTTCTATTCCTGTTAAAATTTATTTTGCTATGTTATGTAATATTTTGTTATGTCAAGCTATGGAGGGCATGATATGAGTTAGGTATATACAAAATAAATTTTTTGTCGAGATTGATTCATAAGGAGAGGAGTAATTTTCCCGTTTCCCCATGGTTTTGGAAATTCGAAACTGAACAGTAAATGAATCTAAAAAATTTTTAAATATAAAAGGTGGCATCGTATACCTTCTTTTCCTATTTGATCTATTTGCATTTTTTCCCCCCTTATAAGACAAGAGGTCAAAATGCATACCTTCGAAAAAATTAAAAGCGATAATTACACAGCTATACAAACAAATGTGGAATAGACCTCGGTTCTGGTAATACCGTGAAAGCCCCACCATCACCAGTGATTTTTAAATTGTTTGAGGTTAGGTCCGATACACGGCCCGTTGTCCCGATTCTGATGGCGAACTCGGATTCTGCGCTTCATTCCCCTTACCAGATCCTCCAAACTTTTTTTGTGTGACAGAGCTCACACAGCTACACAAAAAAGTAGGCGGATTTGTTAACGCGATACAGGTATTCTAATGGAGCGTGATGCGCAGAACCCACTATCAGAATTGGCGTCCTTCTTTTTCTAATAGCGATTAAGACGCTCTCCGCAGGTTTTGGGGTGTGCTATCAATATTTTGATTGGTCCTTTGAAAGATATTGATCCTGTACATTCCGAAAACACACACATTAAGGTATTAGCCCCACCGTCTTGGAAGTGATATAAGAGCACAACGAACCTTCTAGGCCATCCCGCTCTCTCCTTTCACGAACTTGGTGCCACCAAAGCCTAGCATGCCAAGTGAACAAATTTGCTATGCACAATCTTTTATATTCTTCAGAACTGACGTGACTGGTAGTGGTTCGGCCCTAACCAAACAAATTGGGGAAACCCCTCTGGTAATTGAGCATTTTTGAGGTTATGGCCGAACAAGGGACCCGGACCAGTTCTTCGGATTCGGATCCAGCCAAAATTTGTTTGTGTAGCTGCTTAATTTATCATTTTTAATTTTATAGGTTTAAAAAGAAAAAAATTGATACAATTCAAATAGAAAAAGAAGGCAGACCACGCCACACTTTTAAATGCATACTTCATTAAACAATAAAAATAAAATGCAATAGGTTGAGTGAAACTTCGAACTTCGAGAGCCAATATTGTGTTTTGGAGGAGAGCATCGAGAAACGGGCAAAGCACTACATTCTGATGTTCTTCTTCTTGTTGCGCTAATGACACTCTGTTATAGCGTTATGGACACTCCCCGATGGTTTTGGAGAGTGTTATCAATGTTGATGGTCCCAGCTCGGGAATGATTTAAATTGACCAGATTGAAGGGGATGATCTACATCCCCTCCCTTCACTCCATAGTTTCATAAGGAGTTTGGGATCGCCAGAGCCTCAACTTCTAAACATGGGCATAACATTAACAATTGTATTGGTGTTGCGCTAAACAGCCTTTGAAACCCCATGTTCTTATTATAGGTTACCGTGTTATGACACGTTGTTGTGGTGGGAGGAAGAAAATACTATCCGGAAGGTTTGGCGAAATATTAAACTACCACACGGTCGTTTCGGAATCGAATACTTTAATGACAATAATTCCGGATTGAATGAGGCAACAGTGCTCAGATATACTTGCGAAACACAGCTGGGGATGTTGCAATTGATGTTCTCAGGGGCGTTTATCTTCAAAGTGGTCGCGCTATCCCACAGGTGTTATAAATACAACTTGTAATATGCTTAGCCAGAAGTTATATTTTAAGCACTTCACGACGGCCTCAGTCTTGAGTTGAGTTAAACTCATGAGTATGGGTTTCAGGCGTCATCAGAACACATCACGTGGTTGTATTATGTAAATGAGTTCTCTCTCTGTACCTAGTACACTTTGCTAAACACAGTTCAGCTAATAACTTTCGTCAGTGCATTGCGTCACGAACGTATGATTATCCTTTCCTACGTCTTATAGCATGCACCAAAGGGCTAAAACTAATATTAAACGAACACAATACAACAAAAATTCTAGCTGCATCTTTAGTCTATAAAATTTATAGAGCTAAGAATATATATATGCATATGTATGTATGTATGGAAAAACGTTGTTTCCGATACGTTTACGTTATTATAAGTGTAACGTCTAAATAAACGCAATTGCTGTGCGGCACTTTGACATGAAGTTGTTGTTGTTGTTGTAGATGATGCAACAACACATGACTGTTGCATTTGTAGTTGTTGTTCCTGTCGCGGCATTAACTGTTGCTGTTGCAATTGTATTCGGTGTTGCTGCTGTTGTTGTTCCAACAGCAGCTGTTGCTTTTGATATTTTTCCACTTCAGCTTGCACATGCTGTTGTAATTCTTTTTGTTGTTGATGGTGCTGCTGTTGCCGTTGATATTGACTACGATGATAATGCCTAACACGACGCCAGAGTGGTTGTGACGGCGGTGCCACGGACTGTAGATGTGATTGTGAGTGTAAACTTTCGGCACCCGCAGCACCAATTAAATTCGTCGATGCAGCAGGCATAAATTGTCTGCTATATTTTTTATATGGCATTACTGGTTGCTGTTGTTGTAGCAGCAATTGTTGCTGAGATTTTTTATCATAAGCAATTTCTGTTGCTGTGATTTGCTGTTTACTAGTACTAGTACTAGTACTAGTACTAGTAATAGTAGCAGTAGTAGTATGGGTCATAGTAGTAGTACTTTCAGGGTTTTCTTTAGGACTCACATAAACAGTTAACGATTTTCGTTTCTTCAGTGATGTTATTCCATCCAGTATTGATGACGCTAAACTCGGTGTTTGTTGTTCGCTCTCGTCCACATGTTGTTGTTGCTGATGATGCGAAGGTTTATTTCCATCGGCCCTTATCGTTGATATGCTGACATTGTTGTCAAGCAATTGTTGCCGTTTATTTGACTCCAACCAACTGCGTTGTTTAGTTTGTGAGGCAATGCATCGATTTTTGAAGCTCTGCCAGGAATTCAGGTAACTGATGCACGCATGGCATATGCGCAACGATAGCTGATCATCGTGATTTATCTGCAAAGAAATAAAATAGAGCACTTTATTAGATTGTTGAACAAAACGTTATGTTAATTCAAATTAAAAATAATTTTAATATTTAAATTTAACTTAGAAAAATAAATGAATGTATTATATTAAGGTTTATCAGTCTTTTTATTATAACGGATGAAATGAATAACATATCTGTCTGTTCTCTATGATATTATATTATAGTGCTCTCTGTTGTTTCTTACACTGAAAGAAAGACTGGTAAAATCAACCGAAATACGGGTCAATTCAACCGAAATTTCTGTCAATTTTTATCCATCGCAACAAGATGTTGAATCAACTGTGCACAAATCGTTGATTCGTAATTGACCGTTTTAGTAGTCAAATGAACAAAAAAAGTTGTTGCGACAGCTTTGTATGAAAGTACCTATGTTGCCATATAAATAAATAAATGTAAGGCGCGATAACCTCCGAAGAGGTTTTAGGCCGAACTCTCTTCCAATTTGCGTCGGGCTCCTTTTTAATTTTTATTACAAATTGGCGGGACGCAACCTATTTGTTTTATGCCAACTCCGAACGGCATCTACCAGGCAAATGAGTTTTCACTGAGAGCATTTCATGGCAGAAATACACTCGGAGTGCTTGGCGAACACTGCCGATGGGCGACTCCGCTTAGAAAATGTTTCTTCTAATTGAAAAAGCTTGTTTCTAAAATTTTGATGTTGCTTTTCTCGGGGTGTGAACCCAGGGTCTTCGGTGTGGTAGGCGGAGAACGCTACCATCACACCACGGAGGCCGCCATATAAATACATAAATATATGAATACATAAATACACATGCATGCTACATATACATACATATGAATATAGAAATGAAAATAGTAGTCACAAAACTGATTCGAAATTCTTTCATTTGCAGCTCAGCTCATTCTCAATTTCTTCTCTCGCATGTAGTTGCCACACTTGATTGTGTCGAACGAAACTTGTAGTATAAATGTTTGACGTAACATTTTAAAAAGAGAACTTGTAAGTTATAGAAAAGGAAAGAACCAAATCGCAGGAAAGTAATTCACCACTGGAGTAACTTTACATGTAATTCGGCAAGTTTAATTTTCGTAACACTTTAAGTTGAAACGATTCCAAAGCAACTCAAACTTTTATTTTGTCGGAAACATCAACATTAAAAATGGATGTTTTTTTATTATCTTATTAGATCCGTTCGCGTGAGTGAAAATTCTTAAAAACTTGAACAAAATGTTACTAACTTTGGAAAAATCCTGTTCGTTCAAGCAAAACTTTTGCAACAGGAGGCCGCAATTTTGCATTTCGCTTGGACGAGAAGTTGCAAAATTGTACCCGATAAATAGGTGTCCCGGTATCTCATAATTTTTTGCACAGTAAATTCAAAAAAGGATTTTTTCTGTTTTGTATTGATAACTGAAAAACTTGTTTTTTATTGTTTTCCCATTTTGTGTGTTTTTTCGATTTGATGGTTTTCTTATTTTGGTGTTTTTTTTTTAACAAGTGGCACCATCGTCATAAGTACAAAGTAGAGAGCGCAGTGAGCGTAAAATTCTCTTTGAAATTTGCTCATGCATTGATCGTTGTTCGCTGTTGAAATGACCTGTAAGATCAGTTGTGTTAACAGAAAAATCAGTTAGATTAATTAGGAATCTGTAAATTTTACAAAATTTTGTTAACTTAAGGGCGACAATTTCTCTTCTGTTGAAATGACTAAACTAATTTGTTCGCTTGACAAAGAACTCGGTCGAATTAACGATAATTCGATCAATTTCACCGAATCTCCATAACACCTTGAATCCTAGAGTTGTTCTTCTGATATATTGTATGGGTATGATGTTACGGTTTTTGTTATACTCTCTTGATGTGTAGATAAGTTGTATTATTTAATTCCCTGTTATGTACGAGTTCTATGTTCTGTTATTTTGACCAGTAATTATTTCATTTTTTATTCTGTTCGCAAGATTTGTAGTTTAATTGAATATTTTGTTCTTTGTCCTGTTTTTTGAGATTTTTTTCAAATGTTCTTTGTTCTAGTTATGTCATATTCTTCTGATCTATTGTCTTGATGCTAAGCTTTGTTTAATGTTCTGTTGTACTTTTTTGATCTCTTCTGTTGTTCCCCTTTATTTTCTTTGGGCTGTAATTTATATATGTTAATGTGTTCCTACCACTGGTCTTTCGACATATTATTTGGTTTTTTTGTTCTGCTTTTCTGGTGTGGTTTTTAATGTTTGGTTTTGTTTCATGTTGTGTTCTTTGTTTCAGTCTTGTTGTTGTGGTATTGCTTCGCCCTTTCCAATAGATGCTATCTCTCACAAATACTCTCTTACTGGAGCCCAAGGAAACTTGCAGTTTCAATAGGGTTGGACCAAGGTCATATTGTATTGTATAATTATAATTTCACGAGCATTTTATTAGTTAGAATTAGAGCATGTTTTTTTCTACAAGAAGACAAAAACTACACTTGTAAGCCAACTCGGAAAACGTCTCTGCATGAAGAGAATGGATATCAAATAATGCGTTGCAATTAATGTAGTCCCATTCAGCTGATAGCCGAAAAGCGACTATGGAAAGCAGACTATAGCTGAGCAACTTTATGTTTCGAGTTTCCATGGAAGACAAACGCATTTCGGGATTCCCGTGGAAAGCTAGCAATGATCGTTATTCGCGTGTAAACGTATCACATTTCGAAGACTAATACATTCCGCTTGTTTCGTCGAAAACTAACACAAATTAAACATTCAAGTCTACTACGCGAACAACTGAAACGAGGTAGTGTTCCACGCAAACCACAAACTGTACCACTTTGCTCCCGAATAACGAACTGTGCTAGTATTCCTCGCCAATAATAAAACTTACTCTTGAAAGGGACCGACGTTATAATTCTTTAGCAAGGCATTGACTTTGACACTTCAGTTCAATGTATGATTGAGACAATTTGTCAAAGTCGAAGGCTGAGTCGAAGGATTTATTTTAAATGGGTTGTTAGTACCCAAATACGGCAAACTTTATTAAATTCAGTAATTCAGTTTTGTAGATCTAATACCAATTTCGCACAGAGGGTTAATGAAATAATTAGTCAAGCTTTTTACATTAAAGCCCTTATTGAACTCGATCTTCCATACAAAATACAAATTCCTAATTATCTCATTATGGCTTTATTGAATACCTAATAGAGTCAAAAACTGATTACGTTTTGCTTGGTCGGATTTTATTTTCAATGTAACAAATGACAGGTGAAGTGAAAAGGAAAACTTAATTATTTCATTAAACAAAATTATGATTCGATTTATTCTTTTCTGATTTTCAAAACAAGACGAATATTATAATTACAACTTAGAAAATTTCAGTCATACAATTAATGAAATTGATTTTAAATTGTCGCTGCAAATACGCCCATATTCGCCATCTGACCTTACCAACAGCATAAAAGAAGAGGAGCGGTAGCAAATGTATGTAGACATAAATATGTATATACACTGAAAGAAATGGTGCTAGTAAAATCAACAAATCGGTTCTGTTGTTCTTGACTTAGCGGAGATTCGGTGAAATTGATCGAATTATGGTTAATTCGACCGAGTTCTTTGTCAAGCGAACAAATTAGTTTAGTCATTTCAACAGAAGAGAAATTGTCGCTCTTAAGTTAACAAAATTTTGTAAAATTGACAGATTCCTAATCAATCTAACTGATTTTTCTGTTAACACAACTGATCTTACAGGTCGTTTCAACGGCGATCAACTGTCAATACATGAGCAAATTTCAAAGAGAATTTTACACTCACTGCGCTCTCTACTTTGTACTTATGATGATGGTGCCACTTGTTAAAAAAAAAACATCAAAATAAGAAAACCATCAAATCGAAAAAACACACAAAATGGGAAAACAATAAAAAACTAGTTTTTCAGTTATCAATACAAAACTAAAAACCCTTTTTTGAATTTACTGTGCAAAAAATTATGATATTATGCAAAAGTTTTGCTTGAACCAACAGGATTTTTCCAAAGTTAGTAACATTTTGTTCAAGTTTTTATGAATTTTCACTCAAGCGAACGAATTTCATAAGATAATAAAAAACATCCTTTTTTAATGTTGATGTTTCCGACAAAATAAAAGTTTGAGTTGTTTTGGAATCGTTTCAACTTAGTTTTACGAAAATTAAACTTGCCGAATTACATGTAAATTACTCCAGTGGAGAATTACCTTCCTGCTATTTGATTCTTTACTTTTCTATAACTTACAGGTTCTCTTTTTAAAATGTTACGTCAAACATTTATACTACAAGTTTTGTTCGAAACAATCATGCGAGAGAAGAAATTGAGAATGAGCTGAGCTGCAACTAAAAGAATTGCGAATCAGTTTTGTGACTACTATTTTCATTTCTATATTCATATGTATGTATATGTAGCAGGCATGTGTATTTATGTATTCACATATTTATGTATTTATATGGCGCCCTCCGTGGTGTGATGGTAGCGTGCTCCGCCTACCACACCGAAGACCCTGGGTTCACACCTCGGTAAGAGCAACATCAAAATTTTAGAAACAAGCTTTTTCAATTAGAAGAAAAATTTTCTACGCGGAGTCGCCCCTCGGCAGTGTTCGGCAAGCACTCCGAGTGTGTTTCTGCCATGAAATGCTCTCAGTGAAAACTCATCTACCTTGCAGATGCCGTTCGGAGTCGGCATAAAACAAGTAGGTCGCGTCCCGAAATTTGTAAGAAAAATTAAAAAGGAGCACGACGCAAATTGGAAGAGAAGTTCGGCCTAAAATATCTTCGGAGGTTATCGTGCCTTACTTTTTTCTATTTATATAGCAACATAGGTACTTTCATACAAAGCTGTCGCGACAACTTTTTTTGTTCATTTGACTAATAAAACGGTCAATTACGACTCAACGATTTGTGCGCAGTTGATTCACCATGTTGTTGCAATGGATAAAAATTGACAGAAATTTCGGTTGAATTGACCCGTATTTCGGTTGATTTTACCAGTTTTTTTCTTTCAGTGTATGTATGTACGTACAACAATAAGCAGCTATAATGAGGTAGCCATAAAGAAATGCTGGATATCTGACAAAGTCAATGACCTCATTTTCTCAACATATTTAGTAAATGTATAAGACAAAAACATATTCGTTGTATGCGTGTTGTGTGGACACTTCTGTATACGTATTTAAGCTTCCAAATACCATCTAACATGACCTGCGCAAATATGCCTCATTCCCAAAACTTTCATTGGCTTTACTTTTTTGTAGTCTAGTTCGAAAAAATTACCATCACCGAAAAATACACACGCCAACAGGAGGCGACGCTTATCTCGTGGAAATAGCCTTGGAATTTTGGAAAACTTTCAGATTTATTAAATTGAGTTGGTAGTGCGCGGTAGCAGCGACTACCACCCCGAAGGTTCTAGTTGCAAAGCCAGGGATGTTTTATTAGTTTTTGCAAAAAAACAAAAACAAAAAAACATAGACCTCGAGCCAACAAATTGGAAAGACATCAAAATACTTTAGAAATTTTTTTTTCTAAACGGAGTCGCCGGAGGCAGTGTTTTTGCAAATACTCCGAGTGTATCTGTGCCATGAAAAGCTTTTTAGCGAAATTTCATCACCCTGGCAGAGTTCGTTCGGAGTTAATTAGTAGAATACCTCGACCTAAATCGCTGCGGAGATTAATATTAGCCGTGTTTTATACTTTTACGTTTGCGAGTAAAAAAACGCTTATCCTCGCTTAGATAATGCTTAGGAGACCCATCTAGCGGCAGTGGTTAAATAACTAGCTACAGAACAGGGTGTACCTAAAATCGGAGAACAAACCTCTGGTGGCCATAATGCATAAAATATAGCTGAATCAGTTGCGATGAATAGTGGACACGCATAGAATACATAGAATTAGTGTAGAGGGTGAAACATAGACACATATTTCAGTGAGTATAATGCGTATTGAAATTTAGTAGTACAAATTTTATGCGCAGCAATTTCAGAGGAGTATTTAAAGTTTGACGCTTAGCAGTACATATAAAGTTTAAGCGTAAACGTCTATAGATGTAAAAAAAAACACAGATATTATTATTCACCCTTATCGCGAAGTTCACGCGGAAAAGTGTTCGCCTTCACTTCTTTTGTTCGGGTGAACTTTTTCCGCCTATCGGCAATTTCGGGCGAACAAAAGTTCACTTCGAAACAGCTCCTTAAAATACAACAAAAAAAAGAAATAAAAAATTTATAAAATAGTGTTTAGTATTGCAATTAGGTTGGTATTGATTGAGCGCGAGGAGAATATAAATGTGAAAGCGATTCGGAACAATAAAGGGACAGTTCTAACCCTTTGTAGCTAATTGATTCACTGTAAGCTAAAAATTACTATTGTCCGCACTTTTGAATAACAAGTTAACTTTTATTCAATCAGCTTTCGCCAAGATTACAGGCTAAACAAGCCGGTATTCTAATATTGGATAGATATTCTTACCAACTCCTTGCCCCCATTGAAGCAAAAATTTGGAGTTCCACCAATTGTAAAGTTGAGTACATGTATTCGTTTTTTTTTTGCATAGGGAAAAGGGGTTGGAAAGGACGGAATGGGTATTAGTCAATCTTGTTCCAGTGAGGTGTTCAACATTTTGGAACCGTCATTTTTGTTCACAATGGATAACTTGGCCGACTGATACGTTGTCATAAAAAATAGAATTTACATACTTAGGAATACAGGAATTTCACTTTTTCCACTCAGCTTCTGATTGTGCATTATTTATTGATGTATTTCTAATAATAAAAGTACATATAATCATAAGAGTATCAAATTTCAAAACAAAATATTACTTAACATTTTCTTTTCCTCTCGTTCGCCTGTAAAATATAAGTGAACAAATTTGGGCTTCCCCGCTGTTCATTTCGCCCGAACAAAGAGTTGCCGATAAGGTGAAATCTTTTTCGAACACGAACAATTTTTTCGCCATCCTCTGCGATAGGGTGAACAAAAACTGTGAATATTTTCGGGTGAAAACAAAACTCGCGATAAGGGTGATTATATGCATTTCTGTATTCCATATGGTTTTTTTTGCAACTTGGTTACAAAAGATTGCAGCTATTACATAGGTTATATAAAGGGGGTTTGTGTTGTGCATATATGGGGTTTAAACGTTTTAAAATACCTAGATGAATGTGTATACGCAAACTTGCAATATTGCACGCCGACATCAGATGGACAGAAAGCCAGCCAAAAACATAAACAAACAATCAAGGATTATTGGGAACAAAAGGAAATTGTAGTGATAAGCAGGCAAACCCATTATAGAAATATCATCTTGTAGTATGCCATTGATTCCTCTCGCCCTTCCACCCTCCGTCACAATTAATAAAAGCTATTTATTTTAATTAAGAAGAACAATAACTACAAATGAAAATTAGGTGTTGTTGCAAAGCAAAGATTGTCCTTTTACTCAAAAAACTTAAAAATTATGGGAAAATTATAACAACTCGACATCAACACGGAAAAGTCTGTTGTTATTATATATTGTAAATTGTTTGAGAGCCTCTCTTCCGGGCTCGGTGAGGCTCGAGCCCGTGTTCATACAATGACCGATAAAAGCCACGTTTTTTGTGAACTGCTTGCCATTTGCCTTCTATTAAATTGTAAAACAAATAGACTTTGCTTTAGCTTCGTCGAGTTTGTTATTGGTTTTCCTAGAATGTGTCGTAAAAAATAAGATATTAAGGCTCGGTTCTTCAGTGCGAGTTAACGAGAGTTAACCCTGCCACCTGGGGTTCTTAAACTTAGATTAGCAGTGCAATGTTATGCAATCGCCTAAAGGGACAAAGTAAATTTTAGCGAAATTATGCATGTATCTTAAACTTGCACCGAAAACGCGGCTTTAATCATATAATTTTAAATATTTTACATTTGAGCTCGTATACATATTTTTGTTTAAAATTGTTTCAAGTATTTTTCCTACTTTGCCTCAGAGAGACCTCAAAATTTACCAAAAATCCTTTTTGCAACTAAATCTTTGCGAATGATATCGAAAAAACTTCTAACGACCATTACGAAAACCTATAGTTAGTGAGTTACCTCTAAGGTGATTGAGGCCTTTGATAACGATGGTACCTTGGAAGACGGGCACATTTCAAATTCCCATGGAAGTCTAACACGATTCATGTTCGCGTGGAAAGTCTTCCATGAGACAAACGATATGTTAAGCATTATAGTCAGCACGAAGGTCAGGATTGTCCACATATGTATTGTGCGTAGAGCTAGTTTTAAGGTGATCATCAAAGCACCAATAAGCTAACAAGATACTCAGTATTATTTTTGTATGCGAAAATGCCGGTTAAACACATGTTCATTGTGAAGGATAATGATTAAAGACAAACACATACTTTCATGAATTCACAAAATCATATATGAACATACATTATATACACATTTATAATTGCACACATTAATAGATATGCATTTATGAGCAAGCTGGCTATATTGCACACACAGTTGTGATTAAACACACAGAAACATGTACAAAATTTGGATTCGAATGCGAATTAGGCATGAGACCAATTATGATACAACGAGCGACGCAAGATTTTTCATAAATGAAATTCCTAAGTTTGCGGTGTGACTATTTTCGTCCAGAATGAAGACCCATGAAGTAGAGCTTACGATTTCTTCTCGAACACAAGCGAGATTTTCGAGACCCGAGAAATCGAGAACTCGACTTCTCGCCAGATTTTCGTGTCTCGAGGTACTCGTAAATCTCGCGAGCTTCTCGACATAAATTTAGTTGATGTATGAACAGTATTTATACACTTGTTTTTTTTTACTTGTGAATTTTATTTTTTTTTATTATATTGCTTTTCAATGACATTTAACTCAAAACATATTTATTATACATATAATTTTGTTCACAACATGGCGGAACGATACAAGGTGACAGCATGCTGACACCTACAAAAATAAATAAAAGTTCCATGTGCTTTGTTTTTGTAAATTCGATGGACAAATGTCAAAATCTTACTGCGCAGGAAGTTGATGTATCAAATCAAATAAAAAAGTTTATAATCAGCTGTCCCGTGCTGTCACCTTGTATTGTTCCGCCATGGTTCACAATATTTTATTTTTTTTAACGAAACATCGAGAACACGGCTTGTCGCAAGATTCTCGAACCTTGAAATACTCGTAATACTCGCGAGCTTCTCGACTTTCAATTCAGTCGCTGCATTGGCAGTATTCTATACATTTCGGTGTTTTTTAGTTGTGGTTTTGTGGAAATTTTCGCTTGTGCTCCAGAAAGAATCCTAAGCTCTATATAAAACGGCCAATGAATCGATTAAATTGAATGTCGAGAAGCTCGCGAGCCTTACGAGTAATTCGAGAATCGAGAATCTCGCGTGACTCGCGAGAAATCTCCTCTCGAACAAGTTCGAGAAAAAGTAAGCTTTATCATGAGCAAAACAAGATATTAAAAAAAAATTGCAATTTTTTTTACTAAATTTTCTGGACGAATATGGACAGTCTTAGGTTTTTAACCCTTTACTGTTTCTCCTGAAAGTATGTTATAATTAATACTCATAATGAGTTTATTGAGCTCATGTCAAGTAAAAACCATAGACAGCAATGTGTACAAAACAAGTGTGATATCTTATCTGCCAACTGCTTGACAGGATGTTTAATATGATTACTTTTTGACGTTTTGACAGGATGTTCAATATGGCGGCACATAGAGCCGGCTATCTGCAGCGGATGATAGAAAGAGATACAGAAGGAGACCACGATAGTCACTTTAAAATCAGGTGATCGGTTCTATTTGTAATTTTGACGTCTACGGAGAAGAGACCACACTTGTCTTATCCACAATGATAGAGAACTTCATTTCCTGAATCAGCAGATTACTTCTAACAATATGAAAAACATATACATTAGGGCATATGACGACGTATGGTGGGAAATAAGACTAAATGCTACCTACGGGATAGGACTCACCACCTTGGGAGAACTTTGAAAATATTTTCTAAAAACTCCGCAGAATTAAATTTTCCAATTGAGTGGAAAACATTGTGAACTTTTCTATGAAATAAGCTCTAATGTCCATAACTAAAAATTTCTAATTAAATTTTATAAATAAAATAATTTAAAAAAAAAAAATTTAAGTTAAACAGTTGTTTTGAAAACAATACTTACATAAAGTAATAATAATATTAAAAGCTAGAAAATAATTAGATAGATTCTAGGTACTAGTCATCACACTCCTCATCAATCTAGGGCGTTGATCAGACAATAAAATAAAAGCGTTGGACGCGTGAAATTTCTAAAAATATGATTAGGGTTCAGTTGGTCTTATATATGATTATCAATAGAAATTTGAGTATTGTTTTCAATGAAACTGTTTACCTTAAATTTTTTTTATATTCAGTTGAGCATAGCTCACAGAGTATATTAAGTTTGATTGGATAACGGTTGGTTGTACAGGTATAAAGGAATCGAGATAGATATAGACTTCCATATATCAAAATAATCAGGATCGAAAAAAAATTTGATTCAGTCATGTCCGTCCGTCCGTCCGTCCGTTAACACGACAACTTGAGTAAATTTTGAGGTAAATTGATGAAATTTGGTATGTAGGTACCTAAGCACTCATCTCAGATCGCTATTTAAAATGAACGAAATCGGACCATAACCACGCCCACTTTTTCGATATCGAAAATTTCGAAAAACCGAAAAAGTGCGATAATTCATTACCAAAGAAAGCTAAAACGATGAAACTTGGTAGATGGGTTGAACTTATGACGCAGAATAGAAAACTAGTAAAATTTTGGACAATGGGCGTAGCACCGCCCACTTTTAAAAGAAGGTAATTTAAAATTTTGCAAGCTGTAATTTGGCAGTCGTTGAAGATATCATGATGAAATTTGGCAGGAACGTTACTCCTATTACTATCTGTACGCTTAATAAAAATTAGCAAAATCGGAGAAGGACCACGCCCACTTTTAAGAAAAAAAATTTTTTAAAGTAAAATTTTAACAAAAAATTTAATATCTTTATAGTATATAAGTAAATTATGTCAACATTCAACTCCAGTAATGATATGGTGCAACAAAATACAAAAATAAAAGAAATTTTCAAAATGGGCGTGGCTCCGCCCTTTTTCATTTAATTTGTCTAGGATACTTTTAATGCCATAAGTCGAACAAAAATTTACCAATCCTTCTGAAATTTGGTAGGGGCATAGATATTATGACGTTAACTGTTTTCTGTGAAAATGGGCGAAATCGGTTGAAGCCACGCCCAGTTTTTATACACAGTCGTCCGTCTGTCCTTCCGCATGGCCGTTAACATAATAACTTGAGCAAAAATCGACATATCTTTACTGAACTTAGTTCACGTACTTATCTGAACTCACTTTATCTTGGTATAAAAAATGAACGAAATCCGACTATGACCACGGCCACTTTTTGATATCGAAAATTACGAAAAATGAAAAAAATGCCATAATTCTATACCAAATACGAAAAGAGGGATGAAACATGGTAATTGGATTGGTTTATTGACGCGAAATATAACTTTAGAAGAAACTTTGTAAAATGGTTGTGACACCTACCATATTAAGTAGAAGAAAATGAAAAAGTTCTGCAGGGCGAAATCAAAAGCCCTTGGAATCTTGGAAGGAATACTGTTCGTGGTATTACATATATAAATAAATTAGCGGTACCCGACAGATGATGTTCTGGATCACCCTGGTCCACATTTTGGTCGATATCTCGAAAACGCCTTCACATATACAACTAAGGGCAACTCCCTTTTAAAACCCTCATTAATACCTTTAATGTGATACCTATATCGTAAAAACAAATTCTAGAGTCACCCCTGGTCCACGTTTATGGCGATATCTCGAAAAGGCGTCCACATATAGAACTAAGGCCCACTCCTTTTTAAAATACTCATTAACACCTTTCATTTGATACCCATATCGTACAAAAAAATTCTTGTCAACCCTGGCTCACCTTTATGGCGATATCTCGAAAAGGCATCCACCTATAGAACTAAGGCCCACTTCCTTTTAAAATACTCATTAACACCTTTCATTTGATACCCATATCGTACAAACAAATTCTAGAGTCACCCCTGGTCCACCTTTATGGCGATATCTTGAAAAGGCGACCACCTATAGAACTAAGGCCCACGCCTTTTTAAAATACTCATTAACACCTTTCATTTGATACCCATATCGTACAAACAAATTCTAGAGTCACCCCTGGTCCACGTTTATGGCGATATCTCGAAAAGGCGTCCACCCATAGAACCAAGGCCCACTCCCTTTTAAAACACTTATTGATACCTTTCGTTTGATATCCATATTGTACAAACAAATTCTAGAGTCACCCCTGGTCCACGTTTATGGCGATATCTCGAAAAAGCGTCCACCCATAGAACTAAGGCCCACTCCCTTTTAAAACACTAATTAACACCTTTCATTTGATACCCATATTGTACAAACGCATTCTAGAACCAACCCTGGTCCACTTTTATAACGATATTCCGAAAAGGCGTCCACCTATAGAACTAAGGCCCACTCCCTTTTAAAATTATCATTAACACATTTCATTTGATACCCATATCGTACAAACAAATTCTAGAGTCAGGCCTGGTCCACCTTTATGGCGATATCCCTAAATGGCGTCCATCTATAGAACTATGGCCCACTTCCTCTTAAAATACTCTTTAATACCTTCCATTTGATACACATGTCATACAAACACATTCCAGGGTTACCCTAGGTTCTTTTTACAACATGGTGATTTTCCCTTACTTTGTCTCCACAGCTCTCAACTGAGTATGTAATGTTCGGTTACACCCGAACTTAGCCTTCCTTACTTGTTTTTTAATTATTTTAATTTCAAGTTTTTAGCCTTTAATTAATTGCCAATTATTTCTCATTCTATTTAGTTCATTTAGTGACTCATTATTACAAGGACTCTTTCCTGACAATTTGTTACAACCTAAGTCGTCAATACATAATCCTTCCAAAGACTTTACTCGACTCTGCGCCACGTATGCTTGTCCCTCCTCCAACTCCAAAATATTTTCACGTCACTTTTACCGGACTGTATGTAATATTTGTTCCAAATATGAACCAAATCGGACGTCATAGGTCGATTTCTATTCATGTACATATGTATTATGTGTTCCAAATATGAGCCAAATCGGACCACAAATACGATTTTTGTGAATATCTCGATCCTTCCGCCACCTAGCGGCGATTTTTTTCTTATTATTGCAGTGTCATCGGGTTCTGAACTATATTCCAAGTTTCAAGCTTGTAGCTTATCCGGAAGTTACTTAAATTTCAACTACAAAATTCGTCCCAGCCTGTTAAGTCAACCTAAATAAACCCGTTTAAAAAATAACCCTACCTATGCAACTCAACCTTTTAAAAAAGCTTTGCTTCTACTTTCGGTAGCGACATCTTGTGAACCGTTAAAGCTATTTTGATGAAATTTAGTATGCGTATTTGCTATCGAAGACAAAACCGGTCCTGGAAATCATCCGGATCTAAAAAGTGGTGGATAGATACACACCTAAATGTGTCCCCTATGCGTATTTTTTATTATTATATAGTAAGTGGCTGTAGTTATTGACCGATTTTCGTAATTTTTGTGGGGCGGTTTTCTTTTCAAGAGAGAATATGTAAACCACTCTAGCTTTAACAGAGATATTGTGATAGGCTCAAGGCCCAGAAAAAGCAAATCTTTAGAAAAAGTTGTTCGATAAGAAAACAAATGCCTTAAGCGGGTTCGCCCATCGGCAATGGTTTGAAAAACACTACGAATGTATTCCTGCCATAAGAAGTTTACCAGCGAAAATTCAACTGCTTGCAGATGCCTACTGCAAACTTTAGGGTACACTTTTTCTCAACAGACCTATCATTACAGACTAAATGCCTTGAGAAATAGCCACCACCAACAAGGATTAATAATAGGTATAGTAATAGGGCTATGAGAAAGGTTTTATTGAATTGGGTATTTTACCGCTGCTATAACAACGGGGTTATAATCCAATACTGAATCTTTAATTCTTCGTTATGAAAAAAACAGGCCTGAGTTCCTATCTGATACTCGAAAAAGTTCTTATAAACATATTTAGGAATGAAATATACATAGGTATGAACATCAGACATTAATTACTATATACTAGAATACATGCTTTATTTAGATGATGTCTAAATTTTGTGTTTGTGAATATAATCATGATTATGCATATGATTATATACATATACATTTTGTATATAATTAGATACATACCTACATATGGGCATACATATCACTACGATATACATAAGTACCATGTTTACTTTTATATATACTAAATCAATTTACCTTTATAATATATGTAAGTACATAAAGGCTATGTATCTAAGCATACATAAATATACATAACTACATACATACATATCTTATCATATTATTATATGACGCTTGAGCGATACTTCTTTGCAAAAACAATGCTTATTATAATTACCCAGCAATAACAACTGGAATAAAAGAGCAACGAATAAAATAGCCAGAAAATAACTTCTACATAGAAAGCAGATATGTATGCATGTATGTTTGTATCACATGCGAGGATATTCAAAACCAAAAATTTTAGTTAAAGCTATGTATATGCTTCAATATTCGCAAAGTTTCATACTTATCTACTAAGCATATACAAATGCAAAGAATCCTACTCATTATAATTATATACATACATATGTACATAAGTACATAATTATGAAACTGTATTTATGATGCTGTTCAATGTATTACCGGTATCGCAAACAGAGTTATGTAAAATATATATCTACACCAACATATGTATTTGCGGCTACAGGCATCCTTGTGGGAAATCGAGATGGTACGTAATAAACCTTATATATGACGGGCTGACGAAGTTTGACTCTCACACTCAGCTGGAAAGCCTCAATTTAGACACCAGGAAAACTTTTTTCGCAGAAAAATATGACACTGACGGTAGCAGATTCACGTGTGCAAAAATCAAAGGTATTTACATTTTTAGTTGCTATTTTTAGTTGCGGGTAAGGGGGTTAGAATATACCCGCGGTAGGTATGCCTGTCGTAATAGGCGACTAAAATACCGGATTCAAGGGGTTTATGTAGCGCAGCCCTTTCAGGTTGCCAGCGCAATACATTGCTTCTCCAAACCCAATTGTCAACCTCACCTATCCGTGGCGAATCCTGTTTCATTAACAACCGAGGCTCTGGCGACCCCGAACTCCTCATGGATCTAGGGGGTGGGAGGGCGGTATGGCCTAGAAGGTCGCATGTGGTCATAAAAAATCGTTCCCGAAATGGTCGAACTTGGTACCGGAACGTACCGGATCTGCATCGGACAAAGGAACATCAACTCGATAACACTCCCCAAGGCCTTCGGGGAGTGTCCTTATCGCTACAACAACAACAACAAGCACAGAGTTTGATAACATGACTCTAAGGATGTTCATTGAAGCACAAGGTAACCATTCGCATATAATATTTGGAGATTTCAATGCATAATCAACTGTATGGGGTAGCAGTCGAACTAGCGATACAGGTACAGTTCTTCCCTAAAGCCCCACACCCCTGAGGTTAGAACCTCTTAATGATCCGGAAAAATATACCTTCGACACTAGCATTACACGCTCCATTGTAGATCGCATGTTTGTTAGTAGGGATTAACACGGCAAACAAGACTACACACACAGCTGTATCTGCCCCCAAACATTTTGTAATGACGCCGTAGCAAGAAAAAAGGAATGGCTGAACGTGGCTGAACGTGGCTAGCAATAAGACGGAAGTAGTTTTGGTGAGCTCAAAGCCGACTGTGGATGAGTTAGTCCTAACGACAGAAGATTATCAAATAAATTCAAAGCCTTACTTGAAATTTTTAAAAAGAAACATTAATTCAAAACTAACTTTTAAGGAGCAGTTCAGGGCGGTGGGAGAGAAAGGTTCTAAAGTTAGTGGAGCCCTAATGCGAATAATGCCCAACATCGGTGGCACAGGCGAAGCTACCCTTCAGCTATTATCCAACGTAACCAGCTCGATAATATTACACGCAGCGCCAGTATGGCACGGGTCTAAAATGGCTAACCAAAAAAATATTCTAGCAGCCTACCAAATTACTGCTAGACGAATAGCAATTGCTTATTCGACGGTATCCGACTACGCGACATTGGAATCGGGCGCCCATCTGAATATTGTAAGAGAAGCTCTAGGTCACGAACAATAGTTAGGTGGCAATGGAAAGGGAAGGCTTCGTTGCTTTGGAACTACCAATTCTTAACTATTAATAGAAAGGATTCAAGTTAGCTTTTCCTGCATGGCAAATCTGGAGTTAGATATATTCCAATACCACTAAAATTAAATTATAAGCAATATACATATGTATTTGTAATGCATGTTTCTAAATGTTGTGGGGTTACACTGGCCATCACAACTTCTGTTAGGGCGATGGTTCATTTGATGTTCATTCACCTTACTCATGCCAATGTCCGTAAATCTTCCTTAATATATAATTATGTACGACAGTTACTACTGCTTTGTTGCGTTAAACCACAGCAATCATAGCACCAAACTCCGAAAAACACAACAACAAAACTAACCAATGCTCGTTTAATCAATAAGAAGGTACTTAAACGTTTTGTGTCAGCTTTATTTTCTGCGAAGAAACATCAATTGTAAAGACCCCCAGAAATTACGGAAGGACGTGATCATATCAAATCGTTTTTAAGGTATTATTCCGGAGTGTATCCGGAATCTTGGCGTATTATATTTGATAAATACATTTTAGTAATTGTAGTTATACTAATTAGAATAAACCAAATGAATCTGTTGGAAAGAGTGAGAGTCCGATCAACCCAGAAACTGGAACTTCCAAAGGACGTGTACTGAAGTACAGTTCTAGGAAAGTTGTAAACAACGTCATTCCAATCCAGCACCTCTCCTAGACTTAATTAAGTTAACATATTTTTATACCTTTCATGAAAATTAAATGGTAAAGTCAGTTTTTCACGAATATCAAATGAGAAGAGATATAACCACCAATAAGTATAGCCAATGATGAGGATGTCGACCTGAGTTAATTTACGTACACCAAATTTTGTGCATTCTCCTAATTTCGTGGTATACTGCGCATTTACATTTCAGCAGGAAAGCACGCATCTTTGGAGTGGAGTAATTTATGCGCGTATTTTTTCAATTAAATTTAAGAAAACTGCCTCAAACTTAATTCGATTTCTGTTCGCTGATTATTGGGTTAATAACTTAATTTTATAGAAAAAATTACAAAAGCTCGTTACACAAAAGAAGATTTGACAGAAGCGCTTAATGGTGTCACTAATGCAAAAAAAAATTTTAATAAAAAAAAAACAGTTTTAGTAATAATAAATAAAAGTAATTTTTATAAAAGTAACAAGTTACATCAATTGAATAAAATTATTTTTTTTTTTATTGTTTATTTTTGTTTTCAACATTTTTCATTTAATGTTACTTATTTCATATCAATAATGTCTAAAGTTCTAAGAAATCTTAGATTCAATGAAAAAATACAACAAAAAAAAATAAAATTAAAGGTTTTTGAAAAGTACGTACATTAAACTAATTTTTTTTCTTATTTATTTTGGTCTTGAAACTCTTTCTTTTCATAAATAAAATAACAATAAAAAAAATAGTTTTAAATTTAAAATTTCTGAATATGAATTTCAGTAAATCAATTTGTGTATCTTTGGGAATTTGCGTTTGAAGTCAATAATAACTATTTTTTTTTTTTCATAAAATTAGAGTTTAACTAAATACCACGAAATTAGGGATGCTTTACCACGGAATTAGGTACATCAGAAAATTTTTGCCACGAAATTAGGTAGATTTCAGGTACTCACACATTTTGATTTACATAAATTAAAACATTTGTTAGTTTGGATTGAAAGTAGGTGGAAACTTATCTTAATTGATCAACTAAATGGGAAAAAATTACTTTTTTAGTTTTCCTTCATTTGTTTAAACCCAAGAGAGGTAGAAAGTAAGAAAAATCCTTAGTACCACGAAATTATGGACACTTAAATTATCTTCATGAAATTAGGTCAGCAGTTATATATTGGTGTCCAATTAGACATTTGTCGGAACCGACCGGATAGGATCACTATAGCATATAAAATTCCACATACCAGCGATTTTACAAAGAAGTGTTTTTATACTCAGCGTGCTTTGCACACAGAGTATATTAACTTTGATTGGATAACGGTTGGTTGTACAGGTATAAAGGAATCGAGATAGATATAGACTTCCATATATCAAAATCATCAGTATCGAAAAAAAATTTGATTGAGCCATGTCAGTCCGTCCGTCCGTCCATTAACACGATAACTTGAGTAAATATTGAGATATCTTCACCAAATTTGGTACACGAGCTTATCTGGACCCAGAATAGATTGCTATTGAAAATGAGCGAAATCGGATGATAACCACGCCCACTTTTTATATATATAACATTTTGGAAAACACAAAAATCCTGATTATTCAGTAAATAATACACCTAGAATGCTGAAATTTGACATGTGGACTGATATTGAGACTCTTGATAAAAATTTGAAGAAAAAAAATCAATTTTACAAATATTATTAATCATAAAACAAAAATCGTTAAATCTATAGTAACAAAATTGTGCAGAGAGGTTGCCTGCGAAAAATAGCTTTATAACAATGGTATTTAATTTCCCAAGGGGATTTATAACAATGAATAGGAAAAACTTAAAATTTTAGAAAATGGGCGTGACACCGCCCCTTTCATGACCAAGCAATTTTCTATGTTTCGGGAGCCATAACTCGAAGAAAAATTTACATGTCGTAACAAAATGGGGTACACAGAAAATATTTCTAGTAAAAATGAACGGGATCGGTTAACGACCACGGTAACTTAGATATAAAACAAGTTTAAACGGTTTAAAAGGGTCGTAGACTAAAATAATAAGCTATAACTTAGCAAAAAATTGTTTTGAATCAATGATATTTCACGTATCAAGTTTTATTGTAAGAGGAAATGGGGAGAAATTTTGTTAAACGGGTGGTGCCACATGTTATGTAATTTATCTGAAATGAAATATGCAATTGAAGCTCACGCTGAGTATATAATAGCCGTGTTTTTTTTTTCCTCGCTTAGATAATGCTTTGGAGACCCATGTAGCGGCAGTAGTTAAACAACTAGGGTGTACCTAAAAGCGGAGACACAACCCTCTGTTGTATTTCTGTGTATAACATATAGCTGAGTCAGTTGTGATACATAGTGGACGCTCATAGAATACTGGGAAGTAGTGCAGAGGGTGAAACATGGACACATATTTCAGTTACATCTGAGTATAATGCGTATTGAAATGTAGTAGTACTAATTTTATGCGTAGCAGTATTTAAAATTTGTCGCTTAGCAGTCCATATAAAGTCTAAGCGTAAACGTATATAGACGTGAAAAAAAACACAGCTAATGTTCGGTTACACCAGAACTTAGACACCTTTACTTGTTTTGTTATATCTTCCTTAGTTGAGCAGAGCTCACAGAGTATATTAACTTTGATTGGATAACGGTTGGTTGTACAGGTATAAAGGAATCGAGATAGATATAGACTTCCATATATCAAAATCATCAGTATCGAAAAAAAATTCGATTGAGCCATGTCCGTCCGTCCGTCCGTCTGTCCGTTAACACGATAACTTGAATAAATTTTGAGGTATCTTGATGAAATTTGGTATGTGGGTTCCTGGGCACTCATCTCAGATCGCTATTTAAAATGAACGATATCGGACAATAACCACGCCCACTTTTTCGATATCGAAAATTTCGAAAAATGGAAAAAGTGCGATAATTCATTACCAAATACGGATTAAGCGATGAAACTTGGTAGGTGAGTTGAACTTATGACGCAGAACTGAAAACTAGGAAAATTTTGGACAATGGGCGTGGCACCGCCCACTTTTAAAAGAAGGTAATTTAGAAGTTTTGCAAGCTGTAATTTGGCAGTCGTTGAAGATATCATGATGAAATTTGGCAGGAACGTTACTTGTATTACTATATGTCTGCTTAATAAAAATAAGCAAAATAGGAGAACGACCACACCCACTTCTTAAAAAAAAATTTTTTTTAATTCAAATTTTAAAAGAAAAGTTAATATCTTTACAGTATATAAGTAAATTATGTCAACATTCAACTCCAGTAATGATATGGTGAAACAAAATACAAAAATAAAAGAAAATTTCAAAATGGGCGTGGCTCTTTTAATGCCATAAGTCGAACAAAAATTTACCAATCCTTGTGAAAATTTGTAGAGGCTTTGACTCTAGGACGATAACTGTTTTCTGTAAAAAAGGGCGAAATCGGTTGAAGCCACGCCCAGTTTTTATACACAGTCGACCGTCTGTCCTTCCGCTCGGCCGTTAACACGATAACTTGATCAAAAATCGATATATCTTTACTAAACTCAGTTCACGTACTTATCTGAACTCACTTTGTATTGGTGTAAAAAATGGCCGGAATCCGACTAAGACCACGCCCACTTTTTCGATATCGAAAATTACGAAAAATGAAAAAAATTCCATAATTATATACCAAATACGAAAAAAGGGATGAAACATGGTAATTGTATTGGTCTATTGACGCAAAATATAACTTTAGAAAAAAACTTCGTAAAATTGGTGTGACACCTACCATATTAAGTAAAAGAAAATGAAAAAGTTTTGCAGGGCGAAATCAAAAGCCCTTGGAATCTTGGAAGGACTACTGGTCGTGGTATTACATATATAAATAAATTAGCGGTACCTGACAGATGATGTTCTGGATCACTCTGGTCCCCATTTTGGTCGATATCTCGAAAACGCCTTCACATATACAACTATGGGCTACTCCCTTTTAAAACCCTCATTATTACCTTTAATTTGATACTCATATCGTACAAACACATTCTAGAGTCACCCCTGGTCCACGTTTATGGCGATATCTCGAAAAGGCGTCCACATATAGAACTAAGGCCCACTCCTTTTTAAAATACTCATAAACACCTTTCATTTGATACCCATATCGTACAAAAAATTCTAGAGTCACCCCTGGCCCACCTTTATGGCGATATCTCGAAAAGGCATCCACCTATAGAACTAAGGCCCACTCCCTTTTAAAATACTCATTAGCACCTTTCATTTGATACCCATATTGTACAAACGCATTCTAGAATCACCCCTGGTCCACCTTTATGGCGATATCTCGAAAAGGCGTCCACATATAGAACTAAGGCCCACTCCTTTTTAAAATACTCATTAACACCTTTCTTTTGATACCCATATCGTACAAACAAATTCTAGAGTCACCCCTGGTCCACCTTTATGGCGATATCTCGAAAAGGCGTCCACCTATAGAACTAAGGCCCACACCCTTTTAAAATACTCATTAGCACCTTTCATTTGATACCCATATTGTACAAACGCATTCTAGAATCACCCCTGGTCCACCTTTATGGCGATATCTCGAAAAGGCGTCCACATATAGAACTAAGGCCCACTCCTTTTTAAAATACTCATTAACACCTTTCATTTGATACCCATATCGTACAAACAAATTCTAGAGTCACCCCTGGTCCACCTTTATGGCGATAACTCGAAAAGGCGTCCACCTATAGAACTAAGGCCCACACCCTTTTAAAATACTCATTAGCACCTTTCATTTGATACCCATATTGTACAAACGCATTCTAGAATCACTCTTGGTCCACCTTTATGGCGATATCTCGAAAAGGCGTCCACATATAGAACTAAGGCCCACTCCTTTTTAAAATACTCATTAACATCTTTCATTTGATACCCATATCGTACAAACAAATTCTAGAGTCACCCCTGGTCCACCTTTATGGCGATATCTCGAAAAGGCGTCCACCTATAGAACTAAGGCCCACACCCTTTTAAAATACTCATTAGCACCTTTCATTTGATACCCATATTGTACAAACGCATTCTAGAATCACCCCTGGTCCACCTTTATGGCGATATCTCGAAAAGGCGTCCACATATAGAACTAAGGCCCACTCCTTTTTAAAATACTCATTAACACCTTTCGTTTGATACCCATATTGTACAAACGCATTCTAGAGTCACCCCTGGTCCACGTTTATGGCGATATCTCGAAAAGGCGTCCACATATAGAACTAAGGCCCACTCCTTTTTAAAATACTCATTAACACCTTTCTTTTGATACCCATATCGTACAAACAAATTCTAGAGTAACCCATGGACCACCTTTATGGCGATACCTCGAAAAGGCGTCCACCTATAGAACTAAGGCCCACGCCCTTTTAAAATACTCATTAACACCTTTCATTTGATACCCATATCGTACAAACAAATTCTAGAGTCACCCCTGGTCCACCTTTATGGCGATATCTCGAAAAAGCGTCCACCTATAGAACTAAGGCCCACGCCCTTTTAAAATACTCATTAGCACCATTACAGTGGCGACGAGTTTTAATTCGGACTTTTTGTGCACAATTTAGCAGCAGAAATGGCGGAAAATACATGGAGTGTATTTCAGCAGCAGCTCACTCAATTTTTTATCGCCAATGCCATTACGGAGGTGGCAAGGAAAAAAGCCATATTGTTAACGGCTCTCAGTGAAAAGGCATATGTGCTACTTCAGAATCTGGTAAGCCCAGCATTGCTTGAGGAAGATACGACGACGTTCGACATATGCATATATGTAATGAAAAATCATTTCAAACCAATGACATCGGCTTTTACGGAGCGATGTAAATTTTATAATGCCGCCAAAGCAGCGAACGAATCCGTAAATGATTGGGCAGCACGAGTGCGGTCATTGGCGGTCAATTGTGAGTTTGGCACAATGCTCGAAACCGCAATTCGCGACAAGTTTGTTATGGGAATGGAGAAAGGTCCAGCTCGAGATAAAATATTTTTGGAAAGTGTGACGTGCAGCATGAGCAAAGTGGTGGAGATAGCGAACACAGCGGAGTACATTCGAAAGCAGAACGACCTTAGCAACGTCAAGCAAGAACCGCAAGAACCGCTTAACTTCGTGAGCAACAGCAAAAGCAAAGCAGCTCTCAGTAAGACAAAACCGGGTAACAGTCATCAGCAGCAGCGTCGACAACAACAACAGGCAAACGGGACAACAGGGCAGCAGCAACAAAAAGCATTACGGTGTGTGGTCTGGCAGGTCATGCTAGCTATAACTGTAGGTATAAAAATTACAAATGTAACTTATGCAAAAAGAAAGGACATTTACAAAAAGTGTGCACTACTAAAAAATCAGAGCTTAAGTATTTAGAAAATAGTGAGATGAATTTGTTTTCCGTGCAAAGTAATGGTGATGGTCATATAAAAATAAAAGTAGTGGTGCATAAAATTCCACTGTTAATGGAACTGGACACCGGTTCGGAGTTTAGTGTGATTTCGTATGACACCTACTTGCGCTATTTTAGAAACAATTACCTTTCCGCTACAAACGTAATTTTAAAAACATATAATGGTGTGGCAATTGATCCAGCTGGTATATGCGAAATGCCTGTAGAGTACAAAGGTACCAGCGCGTCGTTGGCGGTAATGGTGGTTAGAAATGGTGGACCGCCGCTTCTCGGTAGAAACTTTTTACATGCTTTCGGTATAAACTTAGCTAACTTGAAGTATTCCAATACCAATTTCAATGCGGATGCACGTAACGTTGTGGCTAAATTTCCAGCACTATGGGACGGAACTTTAGGGTGCTTCAAAAAAGCACAAGCGAAATTGCGCTTACAAGAGGGTGCGATTCCCAAGTTTTGTAAATCACGGCCAGTTCCACTGGCTATTCAGGCGAAAGTAGAGAAGGAAATTGAGAAGTTAGTTCAGTTAAAAGTGCTAGAGCCGGTTGAATTTTCCGAGTGGGCCACACCTATTGTGCCTGTATTGAAAAAAGATGGTGGTGTGCGGATATGCGGGGATTTCAAAGTATCGTTGAACCCAAAGCTTTTGGTAGACAAGCACCCTTTGCCTCGTATAGAAGATATATTTGCTAAACTGCATGGGGGGCAAGAGTTTACAAAATTGGACTTGACCATGGCTTATCAGCAAATTGAGCTGGAGCCGTCATCACGTAAGCTAACCACCATAGCCACTACTAGGGGCCTGTTTCAATATTCGCGTCTTATCTACGGTCTCTCCCCTGCCCCAGCAATTTTCCAAAAATTAATGGAAGGGCTGTTAATGCACTTGGACGGTGAAGTTGTTTTTCTCGATGATATTTTGATAACAGCAACTAGTAGGAAAATTCACGTTGAGAGAGTAGAGCAGGTATTTAGCATATTACAAGAATCGGGGTTAAAGCTAGCCAAAGAAAAATGTAACTTCTTTAGTAGTTGCGTTGAGTACTTAGGGCACATTATTGATAAACATGGGTTGCATACTAATCCCGAAAAGGTGCGGGAAATTGAAAACATAGCATACCCTAAAAATGTGAAAGAGTTACAGGCGTTTTTAAGCGTGGTAAATTTTTATAGAAGATTTTTGCACAACGTAGCTGGTATTAGTGCACCCTTATATGAGTTGCTTAAAAAAGACGTAGCTTTCGAGTGGTATTATAGTTGCAGTCGCGCGGTTGATAAACTAAAAGCTTCATTAAAGGCTGATACAAACTTAAGCGTTGATGCTAGCCCAGTGGGTGTGGGTGCAGTGCTATCGCAGGTTTCGGAGCAAGGCGAAGAACGGCCAATAGAATTCGCTTCGCGCAAATTGTCGGACACCGAGCAACGCTACTCGCAGCTAGATCGGGAAGCTGTGGCGATTCTGTACGGTGTAAAGAAGTTTCATCACTTTTTATACAGCCGTCACTTTACATTAGTAACTGACAATAAACCACTGCACCACATTTTTAACCCTAAAAAGGGCATTCCACTGATGGCAGCGAGTAGGCTTCAGCGCATAGCGCTAACGCTATCGGGTTATGATTTTGACATAGCTCATATCAAGTCAACTACGAATATAGCAGACTTTTTTACAAGATACCCTGGCAACAACGAAGAAGCTATGGATGATTATTCAGAAGGTGTGTATCTGAATTATGTAGAAGAAGCAGGTATCCCACTGAATCTCAAAAAGGTACAAGAAAGCGTTAAAATTGACGCATTATTGCAGAAGGTTTTCGAATACGTGAACACGGAATGGCACGCAAGTGTGTAGATCCGGAATTACGACCATATTTTGATAGGAACGCGGAGTTGTCCATAGACAAGGAATGCTTATTCTGGGGATATAGACTTGTTATTCCTCAAGTATTACAAAAAGAGGTAGTGGAGTTTTTACATGCTTCACACATGGGTATAAGCAAAATGAAAGCCATGGCGAGGGAATGTTGTTGGTGGCCAAGTCAAAACAAAGACTTGGAAAACGCGGTAAAATCTTGCGAACCATGTTTGATGACGCGCGCGAATCCGGCTACAAATGGGTTAGCGGAAAATACAGTAAAGACTTTAAAAAATGCTTTAAAACGTGGTATGCGCCAACCAGGTGATCAGTTTAATGATATACTAAACCGCTTTTTATTGGAATATCGCAATACTGTTCATTGCAGCACGGGAGTCTCACCTGCACAACTTATGTTTGGTAGACAGTTACGTACTAGTCTAGATTTATTAAATCCAAAAAGAAAAGCCGAAGAAAAAACTAAAGAGACAATTGTAAGAAACGTAACAAAACAACAAGATAGACAGAAAAAAAATTATCGCGGATACAAAAAAAACAAACTAAAAGTAGGCGATCCGGTAATTGTCAAAGATTTTTCAATTCCGGGCCGATTTTCGTGGACCAAAGCAGTCATAGTTAAATCTCTGGGAAAGCAAATATTTCTGGTAAAACCAAAGAATAACGCAAAAGAGTGGAAAAGACATGTTAATCAAACTATTCCTTGTAAAAACAAAGAAATCCAGAATAACCAAGAGCCAGAAATATTAGCAAACCCACTGGAAAAAATAAAGCTTAGAAATAATGTTGATGAAGAAGTTCAACAAAACGCTCGAAAATCGCCTGGAACCGAAAAGGAGGAAGTAGTTTTAAATGATCGCAATGATGAAAATGTTATCGATAGCGTTAATCAAAAAAACCATGGATACAATTTGCGCGCAAGAAAATAATCTAATTGATGTTAAACAAAGTAATAAAACATTTGTGGTCATATTATTAAAAAGTCTTGTGCAAATAGCTATTTAAGTGAAATGAATACAATAAAATTCCCTTCTGTTATAGGTATGTATATGGTAAACGTAGGATGAACGATTAAAAAGGGGGATATTGTAGTGTATGGCAATCAGTTTCTCGGTGTGAACTGGGCTTAACTGAAATTAACAAAGAGCGCATTGCGCACTCAACGAACCGAACGAATAACTCTCTAGTCTAGTCGTTCATCCACCGTGTAACTGTGCACATCGCACCTCTTTTGTGTTTTAGCATTTAAGTTAATATATTCAATAAATATTCATTTATATAACTAAGGTGGCGCCTAGTTATTACAATACCCATATCGTACAAACAAATTCTAGAGTAACCCATGGACCACCTTTATGGCGATACCTCGAAAAGGCGTCCACATATAGAACTAAGGCCCACTCCTTTTTAAAATACTCATTAACACCTTTCATTTGATACCCATATCGTACAAACGCATTCTAGAGTCACCCCTGGTCCACCGTTATGGTGATATCTCGAAAAGCGTCCACCTATAGAACTAAATCCCACGCCCTTTTAAAATAGTCATTAACACCTTTCATTGGATACCCATATTGTACAAACGCATTCTAGAGTCACCCCTGGTCCACGTTTATGGCGATATCCCGAAAAGGCGTCCACCCATAGAACTAAGGCCAACTCCCTTTTAAAACACTTATTAACACCTTTCGTTTGATACCCATATCGTACAAACACATTCTAGAGTCAATCCTGGTCCACGTTTATGGCGATATCTCGAAAAGGCGTCCACATATAGAACGAAGGCCCACTCCTTTTTAAAATACTCATTAACACCTTTCATTTGAAACCCATATCGTACAAACAAATTCTAGTCACCCCTGGTCCACCTTTATGGCGATATCTCGAAAAGGCGTCCACCTATAGAACTAAGGCCCACGCCCTTTTAAAATACTCATTAACACCTTTCATTTGATACCCATATTGTACAAACGCATTCTAGAGTCACCCCTGGTCCACGTTTATGGCGATATCTCGAAAAGGCGTCCACCTATAGAACTAAGGCCCACGCCCTTTTAAAATACTCATTAACACCTTTCGTTTGATACCCATATTGTACAAACGCATTCTAGATTCAACCCTGGTCCACTTTTATAACGATATTCCGAAAAGGCGTCCACCTATAGAACTAAGGCCCACTCCCTTTTAAAATACTCATTAACACCTTTCATTTGATACCCATATAGTACAAACAAATTCTAGAGTCACCCCTGGTCCACCTTTATGGCGATATCTCGAAAAGGCGTCCACATATAGAACTAAGGCCAACGCCCTCTTAAAATACTCATTAACATCTTTCATTTGATACTCATATCGTACAAACAAATTCTAGAGTCACCCCTGGTCCATCTTTATGGCGATATCTCGAAAAGGCATCCATCTATAGAACTTAGGCCCACGCCCTTTTAAAATACTTATTAATACCTTTCATTTGATACCCATATCGTCCAAATTAAATTCTAGAGTCACCCCTGGTCCACCTTTATGGCGATATCTCGAAAAGGCGTCCACCTATAGAACTTAGGCCCACTCCCTTTTAAAATTATCATTAACACATTTCATTTGATACCCATATCGTACAAACAGATTCTAGAGTCAGGCCTGGTCCACCTTTATGGCGATATCCCTAAATGGCGTCCATCTATAGAACTATGGCCCACTTCCTCTTAAAATACTCTTTAATACCTTCCATTTGATACACATGTCATACAAACACATTCCAAGGTTACACTAAGTTCTTTTTACAACATGGTGATTTTCCCTTACTTTGTCTCCACAGCTCTCAGCTGAGTATGTAATGTTCGGTTACGCCCGAACTTAGCCTTCCTTACTTGTTTTTTAGTAGCTTTAATTTTCACCAAATGCTTTCGTGTATGGCACATTTCGTTGTCTGAAAATATTGTAGAGATCTGTCGTATATATACCATACCATTGTTCAGATAAGAAACTTTTCGTAATTTCTTCACCATTTTAACAGCTACAAAGAAGCTTCAAATATCACCAAATGGTTATGACGTTGTTGTTGTTGTAGCGATAAGGACATTCCCCGAAGGCCTTGGGGAGTGTTATCGATGCTGATGGTCCTTTGCCGGATACAGATGTGGTGCGTTCCGGTAACAAGCACCATAAAGGTACTGACTCGACCATCTCCTTCTATACCAAAACCCGCCCTCCCACCCCCTACATCAATCCAGAGCTGGGGTCGACAGAGCCTTCTTGAAAGGGTTGCGCTACACAACCCCTTGAATCAATTTGGTATTTTATTTGCCTCTTACGACATTCATACCTACCGAGGGTATATTCTAAGCCCCCTAACCCGCTGGGGCTACGTCGTTTCAGGCGGCATTGATGAGGGTGAGTTATCGCGGTAATGAGACAGTCGAACATACAAAATACATCAAGAAAAACGAGTAACAAGTTTTGAATTGGAAATTGTAGCACTACCCCCAGCGAAACAGTGGAAACAAGCGCATGTGGTACAAAAAAAAAGCGAACGAAGTAAAAAGATGAAGACCGGAATATTATTTGTTTTTGTTTTAACGCTTGTTTGTCGCGATTTGATATGATGAGATGAATGCCACGCCGATACTTCAGTACATAAAATATTTTGGGTAAACTAACGACTTTTTCGACAGCTGAGATAACAAGCATTTGGGAAGCAATTGCTAAGGTTAATATTGATTATACATACGTTTTGCTAGCCGAATTTATTAAAATGAATATTTCAATTTAAAGGAAACTAGCAGACCCGGCAGAGGTTGCTCTGCCCTAGCATTGGTCTATCATAATATAACTTTAAAGCAGTTTTTACTTCTTACTCTCATTTCCTTTCTCTCCCCCTTTTCCTTATATTTTTATTCACTCTTCCATCTGCCTTTGTCTCTTTCTGCGTATTTTTCTGCCTCTCCGTCTTTTCCCTCATTTCTTTCCCGCTCCAACTCTATCTCTTTCTCCTTCCCTCTTTTCTCTTCTCTCTAGTTCTTCTCCATCGCTTTGGCCCAGTTCCAGTCCCACCCCAAGTCCAAGTCCGAGTGCCAGTTCTAGTTCCCCTACCAATACCCGTCTCAGTGCCACTCCCACTCACAGTCCCAGTCGCAGTCCCAATCCTAGTCCAAGTCCCAGTCCCAGTCGGTCCCTGCTCCATTTCCGGAAAAAAGTGTCAAAGGGCTACCTACATATATGGCCAATTTTCGGTAAATCGACCAAGGAACAGAATTTGTTCGAAAAGATCGGTCCCTGGTCCTCTTCCCGGAAAGAAACTTCACTGGAACGCTATCCTATCTTCAAGTTGGATTAAACTGCACACGCTGATTAAAACCGTTTAAGTAGCTTAGGAGTCAATCGCAAACATCGTGACACGAAATTTACATATATTAAGATTACAACTGGGAAACAATTATTTTGGTACTCTCAAATGCGAGTTAGTGCAACAGAAAATACACTACTGTACCGATAACATCATCCCATGTATGATATAGAATCAGTAGTTTACATAAAAAGTATGGTCCTCTTTAAACATTGTATATCTATCTATTAACCATTATCAGAAACCAAAACATTGTAAGCAAAGATAAGATTTCTATTTAAACATAAACCAAATACAAACATAAACAAAACATAAACAAAACCAAATAAAATATTATCAGCGAACAAAAGATTCCTATTCAACCATTGTAAGCATAGATAAGATTTCTACTGAAACATTATCAGCAAGATCCTTTTTTTGAACATTATCAGCAGCCACTAAACAAAAGAAACCAGAGCATATAAATAGACGATTAAGCATAGAAATAAGTTAGTCTTCTATTACACTGAAGCATATGAACTTCAGTTTAGAATTCATTAAAGTACATATAGATACAAATAAAGTATATTGTTTTATTTAAAATCGAAAGTACATACTTAACTTGCGTTTTGGTCCGTTTTTTAGTACGAAGAATTTTCGAATTTTAAATGTATATCACTTAGCATATACGAAATGAAGAAATGTTGCATATACGAAATGGGCGTAACAGCAGGTATAATAAAATATTTTTAAAAAATTTTGAAGTTAAACGGTTTTATTGAAAACAATACTTACGAGAAGTAATAATAATACTAAAAGCTAGAAAAAAATTAGGTAGGTCCTAGGTAGATACTAGTCATCACACTACTCATTAATCTAGGGCGTTGATCAGACAATTAAATAAAAGCGTTGGGCGGGTGAAATTTCTAAAAACGTGAACCTTATTAAGGTTCAGTTGGTCCTATATATCGAGCCCTGTGCGCAAAAGAGACGTAAGAGCCATGTTTTTCGATTTTTAGGTTTTTGCGGAAATCGATACTTTAGCATCAAATGTACCATTTCTCAAAGTTTCATAGCTGTGACATGTACCGTTATAAATTTAGCAATTTTGGCGTAAGTGCATGTGCTTTGTTTTTTTAAATTTTTCTTGAGCACGAAGTGGCTGATACGTCTTTTTTTTTTCTTTTTTGAAATAAATGAGTATCAACGATTACATACATATATCACTGCCTCAAACTTGTGGATGAAAAAAGGACACATTCCTCTATAAGTCTTTACTGCGATAGTTGTGCAGGCAAAAACCGCAACCGAGCTTTGCTGGCTACGATATTATATTTTCTTGAAAACGCAAATTTTATAAATAATGTCTGAATATTGTTTTTTTTACCGGGACATACTATGATGCCCGTTAACTCAATTCATAGTATCATCGAATAATTTCTTCGAGATAGGACGGTTTGGGCTCCAATTCAATGGTACACTATGATACATGGCTGAAGAACTAATCCAGTACACTACGAACATATTGTAATGAATCATTCAGATTTCAAAGATTGGAAACGCTATTCACAAGCCCTTTTTCCTAGTTAAAAAAAAAACGTTTTAAAAATTTGCGCTCGGTATCATTTGAGCAAAATAGCCCAATTCTGAAACTAAAATACGGATACTTTGATGATTCTGAAATTCAAAATTATGATGTGGACTCGGTTGTACGATCTAGACGACACATGGATATAATAAGAAATGAACCACTTGCTCTGTACAAAAATAAGTTGAAATTTTCAATAAAGAAGTACATGGATTTAAAAAACTTTGCGAAAATAATACAATACCTAAAAAATTTCACAGTGAATATTTATCTTTGCAGTACGATGGGCGCATAAATGATTGCCTTGCTGAGACAGACCAAGAAGATTTTTTTAGAATAATAGCGTTTTAAAATTAGTTTCTAATATTAACCTTACTTTATTTGTATTATATAATTATATTATTTAATCGAAAAAATTGAAAATAAGTATTTTTTAATTTATTCAGTTTATTTACATAATAAAAATTGAAGCATAATTTGAAACAATAAAAATAAGAGCAGAAATCAAACTTTTCCAAAAGAAAAATATTAATGTATAAGCCAAATTATTAAATAGGAGCTTGGTATTTTGAGGGCAGAAAAGACGTATGCGCCAAAAACTAGCGATGTGTTATATTATAATAATAGAATTTATTGCATCTTATAAAGTGAGTTAAATAAAGGCTGTGTACCAAATTATATGTCAGTACTTAAACTAGCCGCAAAGAAAATAAAAAAAAAACTTCTGTAAAATTTTGATTTTGGCTCTTACGTCTTTTTTGCGCACAGGGCCCGATATGACTATCAATAGAAATTTCACGCGCCCAACGCTTTTATTTAATTGTCTGATCAACGCCTTAGATTGATGAGGAGTGTGATGACTAGTGCCTAGGACCTACCTAATTATTTTCTAGCTTTTAGTATTATTATTACTTCATGTAAGTATTGTTTTCAATAAAACCGTTTAACTTAAACAATTTTTTTTAATTATTTTATTTTCAAGTTTTTAGTCTTTATTTAATTGCCTATTATTTCTCATTCTATTTAGTTCATTTAGTGACTCATTATTACAAGGACTCTTTCCTTACAATTTGTTGCAATCTAAGTCCTCAATATATAATCCTTCCAAAGACTTTACTCGACTCTGCGCCACGTATCCTTGTCCCTCCTCCAACTCCAAAATATTTTGATGTCACTTCTACCGGAATATACGAGTATCTAGCATTTGTTCCAAATATGAACCAAATCGGACATCATAGGTCGCTTTCTATTCATGTATGTATAGTGTGTTTCGCATATGGACCAAATCGGACCAAAAATACGATTATTTTGAATATCTCGATCCTTGCGCCACCTAGCAGCGATTTTTTTTTCATAGGTCGCTTGCTATTCATGTATGTATAGTGTATTCCACATATGGACCAAATCGGACCAAAAATACACAGGCGAGTAAGAAGTAATTCAGTTTGAGTTGAGCTATCAATCAGTTTGATTAAGCACGCGATCTGGCGGCCAATAGTAGAGTTTCATTTGAGTTATCAATCAGTTTGGTTATTAAGCCAGCGAGTAGCAAAGTATAAGTGTTATTGTGAAGTACTTAATAAAGGCCATTTTTTCCATCATTCAATATTGGAGTTATTTATTCAACAATTTAGTGATTCGAACTTAGCAGAGGATTGCAAATAAGAGGATTTGCAGCAAATTCGTTACAATACGATTTTTTTTGAATATCTCGATCCTTGCGCCACCTAGCAGCGATTTTTTTTTTTTTTTCATAGGTCGCTGAACCGAAAATTGGACAAGCTGGCAGGACGACGAGAGGGTAACCAAAACCAAAACACTCACCAGTTTCATGACAAGTTCGTTAACCTCACAACAGTGGCCATTACCAAGGAAGAGGCACAACTTCTCGAAAAGGGCCTGAAGCACAATATCATGGACCAGAATACAGTAAGAAAAACGGAGCAAGCGATTGTAGATGCGGAGATCGCAATATCATTGATACCACAGGAAGAACAGGAGCACGCAAGACACATGTGCAGGGAAATCATAAAAAAGGAGGTGAAAGCACAGGAAGGACAAAAATCGAATACAGAGGAGAAAACAATAAAGAACCTACAGCATAAACTAAGGAAAAACAATATTGTCACAACGAAAGCGGACAAAGGAAACACCACTGTGCTAATCGAAAAAAAGCAATATATATCCAAAACCGAGGATCTCATAGAGGAAATGAAATGCCGTAGAATGAGAGAGGATCCCACAGATGAATACCAAAAACAAATCAAAGTTGCTATAAAAAGTGCAACAAATATAGTAGATTCTAACATGGCACATAGATTGGTCCAAATGAACCCTTCGGCTCCTCCACTGGTTGCGCTACCAAAAATCCACAAGCCGGACACGCCAATGAGGCCCATCATTAATTTTAAATCCGCACCATGTTACAAACTATCCAAATATTTAAAAACGATATTGATAGATACTCTGGAGCTAAGGAACGAATATGCAATAGCTAACACAACAGAACTAATTGAGAGACTCGAGACCGTAGAGCTAACAAGAAACAGCAAATTGGTATCTTTTGACATAAAAGATTTATACCCATCTATACCACTATCGGAGACTTTGGACATAGTTAGCTCAACAATAGTTCATAACACAAAAAACAAAATGAAAAGTATGCAAATCACAAATACGCTAAGGACCACTTTACGTCAAAACTATTTTCAATTCAACAATAAAATATATAGACAAACAAACGGTCTCGGAATGGGAAGCCCCACATCAGCAATTCTTATGGAAGTGTTCATGCAAAATCTGGAAGAAAGGTACATACAGGAGCTGAAGTCCAAATTAGGCGTGTCATTTTATGCTAGATACGTGGATGACATAATATGCGTTTTAACTACTAATAACGAAGAGCTTGTACTGGAGTACCTCAACAAGCAGCACGGAAATATAAAATTTACAATGGAAACCGAAAAAGACGGAGGAATCAACTATCTAGACCTCACGATAAATATTGATAAAGAAGCCAAAAGATTTAACTATGACATATATAGAAAGTCAACGGCCACCGACACAATAATACACAATACCTCAAATCACCCTCAACAGCATAAAAATGCAGCATTAAGGCACTTGATACATAGACTTGAAAGAACACCTCTTACACAAGAGGCATATAAGAGAGAACTTCAGGTCATATATAATATCGCTGCAAACAACGGATATAAAAAAGCACTAGTAGATAAGCTCAGAAGGACAAATGGAGAACCAAAAAGAAATAATGAAAAGGAAAATAATAGCTGGACGACTATGACATATACTGGAAAAGCAACATATAAATTGGCAAACTTCTTTAAAAAATACAACATTAACACAGCATTCAAAACATCGAACAATCTAGGGCGAAAACTAAGAACTAACGTTAACTCAGAAGATCCGTTTAGCAGCCACGGCGTATACAAGCTTACCTGCGAATGCCAGCATAGTTACATAGGACAAACAGGAAGGCAAATAAGAACGAGGTTCAGAGAACATATTAGAGATTACAACAAAAAAATACGGAATCCAAACATTACACCCGAGTCTAACTTCGCGAATCACATGGTCGAGAATGAATGTTCCCCAGCAAACATCAATAAAACAGTTAGGGTTCTTCGCATACAAGAAAAGGGCCGACGTCTCAACGTACTCGAAAACATGGAAATATACAAACAGAAAACATTCGACGGTAGAATAATAAACGAACAGATAAACACAATTTCTGACACAATATTCGAGCCTTTAAAACTTGTTTACAGGAAACAACTTAATCACACAGGTACAACAGATAAACACACAACAACAAATAAACACAAAACAATTAACACACCAAAACAAAAAACCGACAAAGAAGGTCAAGCGAGTAAAATCACAGATTTCTACCTACCCCAGTCAGCCACACAAATCGATTAGTAAACCACCCTCGGTTCTGAATGAACACACAGCACATACACATAACTAAATATACACAAGCATCAATTTGACAATACCTGCTCATATACCTACGAACTATAAATACAGGACAAACGACAACAACAGATCAGAACGAAAATCGACACTGATGATGGCACAACGCCGAAACCGGTTTGTCTCAAAACCAAATTTGACAAGGGATGACGGAAAATCGTTCCAATATACATCATTTATCCACCCTGTCGGAAAATCAACCAAACAAGATAAGTCAGTTATTGCTTGTCATGCTTTTAACTTGAACGCGAACGGACTACTAACAATTTACAAGCGATGCCTACTGAAAATATATAAAGCAAAAGCGAGCATTTGGTTCAACAAACAATGCCTGGAATTGAATGTTACTCCGAAATTCGCAAAAATAACAATAAAGGCAAATACCAAATCTAGCAGGAAAACAGTTAGAAAAGCGGAAAAGGATTTTTTAAAATATGAGTTGGAAAGCTTATACTCGAAGAAGGATGAGATAAATGCCGAGTTATTATCTATCCATTTAAGATTGGCAGAACAACTACCTACGACTGCATTAATGGAATGTTTCGACCGCATTAAGACAGAGGTCGATCAGGAACTACAACAAAAATACAGGTCGCTGAACCGAAAATTGGACAAGCTGGCAGGACGACGAGAGGGTAACCAAAACCAAAACACTCACCAGTTTCATGACAAGTTCGTTAACCTCACAACAGTGGCCATTACCAAGGAAGAGGCACAACTTCTCGAAAAGGGCCTGAAGCACAATATCATGGACCAGAATACAGTAAGAAAAACGGAGCAAGCGATTGTAGATGCGGAGATCGCAATATCATTGATACCACAGGAAGAACAGGAGCACGCAAGACACATGTGCAGGGAAATCATAAAAAAGGAGGTGAAAGCACAGGAAGGACAAAAATCGAATACAGAGGAGAAAACAATAAAGAACCTACAGCATAAACTAAGGAAAAACAATATTGTCACAACGAAAGCGGACAAAGGAAACACCACTGTGCTAATCGAAAAAAAGCAATATATATCCAAAACCGAGGATCTCATAGAGGAAATGAAATGCCGTAGAATGAGAGAGGATCCCACAGATGAATACCAAAAACAAATCAAAGTTGCTATAAAAAGTGCAACAAATATAGTAGATTCTAACATGGCACATAGATTGGTCCAAATGAACCCTTCGGCTCCTCCACTGGTTGCGCTACCAAAAATCCACAAGCCGGACACGCCAATGAGGCCCATCATTAATTTTAAATCCGCACCATGTTACAAACTATCCAAATATTTAAAAACGATATTGATAGATACTCTGGAGCTAAGGAACGAATATGCAATAGCTAACACAACAGAACTAATTGAGAGACTCGAGACCGTAGAGCTAACAAGAAACAGCAAATTGGTATCTTTTGACATAAAAGATTT
The DNA here is from genome assembly GCF_040869045.1 of Eurosta solidaginis. Taxonomy (NCBI): domain Eukaryota; kingdom Metazoa; phylum Arthropoda; class Insecta; order Diptera; family Tephritidae; genus Eurosta; species Eurosta solidaginis. The sequence continues at coordinate 153,869,615 of NC_090322.1, read as the reverse complement.
ATACCCATCTATACCACTATCGGAGACTTTGGACATAGTTAGCTCAACAATAGTTCATAACACAAAAAACAAAATGAAAAGTATGCAAATCACAAATACGCTAAGGACCACTTTACGTCAAAACTATTTTCAATTCAACAATAAAATATATAGACAAACAAACGGTCTCGGAATGGGAAGCCCCACATCAGCAATTCTTATGGAAGTGTTCATGCAAAATCTGGAAGAAAGGTACATACAGGAGCTGAAGTCCAAATTAGGCGTGTCATTTTATGCTAGATACGTGGATGACATAATATGCGTTTTAACTACTAATAACGAAGAGCTTGTACTGGAGTACCTCAACAAGCAGCACGGAAATATAAAATTTACAATGGAAACCGAAAAAGACGGAGGAATCAACTATCTAGACCTCACGATAAATATTGATAAAGAAGCCAAAAGATTTAACTATGACATATATAGAAAGTCAACGGCCACCGACACAATAATACACAATACCTCAAATCACCCTCAACAGCATAAAAATGCAGCATTAAGGCACTTGATACATAGACTTGAAAGAACACCTCTTACACAAGAGGCATATAAGAGAGAACTTCAGGTCATATATAATATCGCTGCAAACAACGGATATAAAAAAGCACTAGTAGATAAGCTCAGAAGGACAAATGGAGAACCAAAAAGAAATAATGAAAAGGAAAATAATAGCTGGACGACTATGACATATACTGGAAAAGCAACATATAAATTGGCAAACTTCTTTAAAAAATACAACATTAACACAGCATTCAAAACATCGAACAATCTAGGGCGAAAACTAAGAACTAACGTTAACTCAGAAGATCCGTTTAGCAGCCACGGCGTATACAAGCTTACCTGCGAATGCCAGCATAGTTACATAGGACAAACAGGAAGGCAAATAAGAACGAGGTTCAGAGAACATATTAGAGATTACAACAAAAAAATACGGAATCCAAACATTACACCCGAGTCTAACTTCGCGAATCACATGGTCGAGAATGAATGTTCCCCAGCAAACATCAATAAAACAGTTAGGGTTCTTCGCATACAAGAAAAGGGCCGACGTCTCAACGTACTCGAAAACATGGAAATATACAAACAGAAAACATTCGACGGTAGAATAATAAACGAACAGATAAACACAATTTCTGACACAATATTCGAGCCTTTAAAACTTGTTTACAGGAAACAACTTAATCACACAGGTACAACAGATAAACACACAACAACAAATAAACACAAAACAATTAACACACCAAAACAAAAAACCGACAAAGAGGGTCAAGCGAGTAAAATCACAGATTTCTACCTACCCCAGTCAGCCACACAAATCGATTAGTAAACCACCCTCGGTTCTGAATGAACACACAGCACATACACATAACTAAATATACACAAGCATCAATTTGACAATACCTGCTCATATACCTACGAACTATAAATACAGGACAAACGACAACAACAGATCAGAACGAAAATCGACACTGATGATGGCACAACGCCGAAACCGGTTTGTCTCAAAACCAAATTTGACAAGGGATGACGGAAAATCGTTCCAATATACATCATTTATATGTCAGTACTTAAACTAGCCGCAAAGAAAATAAAAAAAAAACTTCTGTAGAATTTTGATTTTGGCTCTTACGTCTTTTTTGCGCACAGGGCCCGATATGACTATCAATAGAAATTTCACGCGCCCAACGCTTTTATTTAATTGTCTGATCAACGCCTTAGATTGATGAGGAGTGTGATGACTAGTGCCTAGGACCTACCTAATTATTTTCTAGCTTTTAGTATTATTATTACTTCATGTAAGTATTGTTTTCAATAAAACCGTTTAACTTAAACAATTTTTTTTAATTATTTTATTTTCAAGTTTTTAGTCTTTATTTAATTGCCTATTATTTCTCATTCTATTTAGTTCATTTAGTGACTCATTATTACAAGGACTCTTTCCTTACAATTTGTTGCAATCTAAGTCCTCAATATATAATCCTTCCAAAGACTTTACTCGACTCTGCGCCACGTATCCTTGTCCCTCCTCCAACTCCAAAATATTTTGATGTCACTTCTACCGGAATATACGAGTATCTAGCATTTGTTCCAAATATGAACCAAATCGGACATCATAGGTCGCTTTCTATTCATGTATGTATAGTGTGTTTCGCATATGGACCAAATCGGACCAAAAATACGATTATTTTGAATATCTCGATCCTTGCGCCACCTAGCAGCGATTTTTTTTTCATAGGTCGCTTGCTATTCATGTATGTATAGTGTATTCCACATATGGACCAAATCGGACCAAAAATACACAGGCGAGTAAGAAGTAATTCAGTTTGAGTTGAGCTATCAATCAGTTTGATTAAGCACGCGATCTGGCGGCCAATAGTAGAGTTTCATTTGAGTTATCAATCAGTTTGGTTATTAAGCCAGCGAGTAGCAAAGTATAAGTGTTATTGTGAAGTACTTAATAAAGGCCATTTTTTCCATCATTCAATATTGGAGTTATTTATTCAACAATTTAGTGATTCGAACTTAGCAGAGGATTGCAAATAAGAGGATTTGCAGCAAATTCGTTACAATACGATTTTTTTTGAATATCTCGATCCTTGCGCCACCTAGCAGCGATTTTTTTTTTTTTTCATAGGTCGCTTTCTATTCTTGTATGTATTATGTGTTCAAAATAGCTGCTATTTTTTCTTATTATTTCGTTGTCATCGGGTTCTGAACTATATTCCAAGTTTCAAGCTTGTGGCTTATCGGGAATTTACTTAAATTTCAATTACAAAATTCGTGCCAGCCAGCCAACCAACCGGCCAGCCAACCAGCCAGATAAATAAAACAGTTTAAAAATAGCCAAAGTAGCAGGAATAATAAAAGCCAAATTAGTTCTATTAGCTCAAAATATTAATAAATTGAGGACACTTAGTCCGATTGAATAAAGCAACGAAAAAAATTATTGAAATCGATCAAACCGTTTTAGAGTATTCGCTAAAATATTGTAACGAATTTACTTGCAAATCCTCTTATTTGCAATCTTCTGCTAACGTTCGTATCGCTAAATTGTTGAATAAATAACTCCAATATTGAATAATGGAAAAATGACCTTTATTAAATTCACAATAACACTTATACTTTGCAACTAGCTGGCTTAATAACCAAACTGATAGTTTAAATGAATCTGACTTTCAAAATAATACTGCTATGGCTCGCTAGATGGCGTCTTAATCGAAAATGCTTGATAGCTCAAATCAAACTGAATTCCAGCGCCTCTACATTTGCTGCCTTTTATACTCTCTGATTTCAACGTTCGCATCTTCTAGGCGCTTCCATTTCCAGAATCTACTAGATGCCATCAGCTCTCAAACTTCTCAGCTGTAACTACAGTTGGACGATTTTATAGCTTCTCTCATTGCATACTTTCAGGAGTATCTCAGATATATGCATGTGTTTGTGCATTGATTCTCCGCTGCTCGTATACGTACATGGTACATATGTGTAGACGCAATTATTGTTTCGTTTATGTAGATACATAATGTTTGATCTATGGATGTGCATGATATCACTGTTTAGCATCGGCTTAGAGATAGCAGCACCCCTTAGTTTTGCTAATATTCGTAACACTGCCCTCCACCTTAGTCTGATCGTCCCGATTAGACAAATCTGCCGATCTAAACGTTGCCAGCCTTTCCAAATGGACCATTTTCATTTTGGTTCGTGGTTTACCGATGGTTTGTATGCGGTACACTACATCGTTGATCCGTTTTAGAACTTTGTATGGGCCTTCCCAATTACATTGCAATTTCGGGGACAAACCTTTTTTACGTTGTGGGTTGTATAACAGCACCAAATCTCCTTCCTGAAAACCTTCCGAATTAATTGCTTTATCGTATCTGGCTTTCATCATGTCACTCATAATCTTTGTTCGTTGCCTTATCAGATCATGTATTTCTCTTAGCTCTTCTTCCAAATCACTAGTGGATTTCTTGGCATTTCTCTCCGCATTGGCATCTATCCCAAACTTCAAATCAGCTGGCAGTTTAAGGTCATTGCCAAATTTTACTTTTGCAGGGGTTTGGCCCGTTGTCTCATGCACTGCTGATCGGTAAGCCATCAAGAATAATGGTATGCGGGTATCCCAGTCTTTATGATACTTGTCTACTACTTTCGTTCAATGTTCTATTGAATCGTTCTACCATACCATCGGATTGAGGATGCAATGCAGTTGTCCGTGTTTTTCGAATGCCCAATGATTTACACATTTCCTGGAACACAGCTGATTCGAAATTCCTGCCTTGGTCAGAATGTAACTCCATTGGTACACCATGCCTTGCAACGCAATTGTTTATAAACACTTCTGCTACCGTTTCCGCTTCTTGATTTGGGATTATGTATACCTCTGGCCATTTGCTGAAATAATCCATAACTACCAGTACATATTTGTTTCCGCCGTTGCTAGTAGGAAATGGACTGGCGACATCCATAGCGATCCTTTCAAATGGCGCACCTGAGTTATATTGCTTCATCTGGCCATGACTTCGGGTTCTGGGCCCTTTCGCTCTGCTGCAAACCTCGCAGTTTGCAATCCACTCAGTGACCGACTGACGGCAACCAACCCAATAGAATCTCTGTTTAATGTTCTCGAGCGTCTTCGTGATTCCAAGATGACCTCCGCTTGGACCATTATGCAGCTCGCTGAGCACGTCAGGAATCCTCTTTCTGGGAACAACTATCAGTTTCTTCTTGCATTTACCATCCTCACTCTTCCATACTCGATGAAGGCAACCGGATATCAATTCTAAACTGTTCCACTGTGCCCAATATGACTTCGCAATGGGACTCTCTGCTGACATCTCTTCTCTGTTTGGTCTTTCGTTTCGTTCGAGCCCTTGCATAACACGTGACAGATCTGTATCTTCTAGCTGACACTTTTTTAGCTGTTCTTTGTCCCATTCATCTGTACATGTTATAGTCATTAGCCGGACATCTATAATGTCTTCTTTAGCCTCGGCTTTTGAACAGTGCTTGCATTCCAAACTACATGGTCTTCGTGACATTGCATCGGCATTTCCATGGGTACTACCTTTTCGATGCTCAATGGAAAAGTCATAGCTTTGTAGTCGCTCAATCCACCGTGCCAATTGTCCTTCCGGATTACGGAACTGCAGAAGCCATTTTAAAGCTGCGTGATCTGTCCTAACACGGAATCGCTGGCCGTAGAGGTATTTGTGAAAATGTTTAATGCACTCTACCAATGCCAATAGCTCTCTCCACGTAACGGAGTAGTTCCTCTCTGGTTTTCCAATCGAACGGCTGTAATATGCAACTACCTTCTCCTGTCCATCGACCAGTTGTGATAAAACGCCTCCTATAGCATATCCACTCGCATCTGTATCTAGAATAAATGTTGCTCCTGGGGCAGTGCACAAAGGCTCCTTCAATGTTTGGAGAGCCACTTCTTGCTCCTTCTTCCATTCAAAAGCTTTATTTTTTCTTGTAAGCTCATGGAGGCTATGGGCTACGCTGGAAAAATTTGGTACAAATCGGCGGTAATATGTGCACAGCCCAAGGAAACTTCTTAATTCATGTAGGTTCTGTGGTCTTGGCCAATCCTTTACAGCCTCTATCTTTTCGTTCGCAGTGCAGATGCCCTCTGTCGGTACCTTGTGACCCAAATAATTTACTTCCTTTTTAAACAGCGCACACTTTTTGGGACTTCAGACCAGCGCCAGCTATTCTCTGGAAAACTTCCTCCAAGTTCTTAAGATGTTCATCAAAATTCTTGCCCAATACGATGATGTCGTCCAGGTACACCAAGCATGTTTTCCAATGTAGTCCTTTCAGTACCTGGTCCATGAGTCTCTGAAAAGTAGCTGGTGCATTATAAGAACCAAAAGGCATCACTGTAAATTGCCAAAGACCATCACCGACACTGAAGGCTGTTTTCTCTTTATCTTCCTCCTTCACCTCAACTTGCCAGTAGCCGCTTTTCAAGTCCAGTGTGGAAAACCATTTCGTACCAGATAGCGAGTCCAGAGTGTCATCAATTCTTGGCAATGGGTAGCTATCCTTTTTCGTAACGTTATTCAACTTCCGGTAGTTCACACAAAACCTCATTTTTCCATCCTTCTTCTTTACAAGTACTACCGGTGAGCTCCAGGGACTAGCTGATGGTTCGATGACGCCGCTGTCGCTCATTTCTTGTATAATTTGACTCACAACTTCCCGCTTCGCCAGTGGAACACTACGTGGAGCTTGACGTATCGGCCTCGCGTCTCCAGTGTCAATTTGATGTTTCACAACATTGGTGCGGCCTGGTTTGGAACCATCCTGGTCAAATATGTTTGCGTACTTTAGGAGCAGTTGTTTTGCCTTATTCTGATAGGCTTCCTCTAGCCCCTGCGTCCATGCCGTGATGTCATTTGAAAGATCAGTATTACTAAATTAAACGTGTTCCTGGAGCTGTTCACAGTTAATAACTACTTCAGCCTCTTGGCATCTTCCCAAAATAGCTCCTTTGGTCAAATTAAATGGTGAATTGAACTCATTGAGTACTCTTACCGGAATACGTCCATCTTGTTTTGTCATAGCCAGGGTTTTTCCTACAAGTATGTTCAGTGCTGATTTGTTTGCTGTTTCGACAACCCACAATTTGTTTGTCCCACAATCTCCATCAACCTTTTCCCAGATGACTGCTTCGGATTTTGGTGGTATTTGCCGACTCTCTTCCACCAGCACTCGTTTACTGCTGTAGCCTCTCGTAGCCGAAATTGAGCGGCACATCCATGTTCTTATATCGCATCGTCTTGCTTTGCATATCGATCTTGATGCCTTGGTTGATTAAGAAGTCCACTCCAATTATGATTTCATCAACAATATCTGCGCTGCACAATTTTTGTATCCTGTGCTTCCAGCTTATCTCCTGTGCCTCCAGCTGCGAGGATATGCGGGCCTCCTGTGCTTTCAACTGCTCAGCCAACTGAGATGTGATATATGTCTTTTGCTCTTCCAGTTGAGTTTCCATCTGGGATGTAATCTGTGTCGACATTTCTGACATACGCGTTTCTTGTGCTTCAATCTTTGATGTTATTCGTGTCTCTTGGGATTCCAGTTGGGATGCCATATTTGTAGATATTTGTAATGACATTTCTGTTATGCGTGTTTCCTGGGTTTCCATTTTTGCCGATATCTGTGATAACAAAGCCAATATCGCATTATTCTCGCTGCTTGCGACTGGACTCGGACTTCCGTTCTTCTCTTCAATTTTTGTTGTTGTCTCGTCCCCATCAGGATAAAAGACATACTCGTCCACATCAATTCCTTGCGACTCCATTACCTCTCGTAGCCGTGCTTGAAGTTCGATCTTATTGCCGGTTGTATTCAATCCACGGCTCTCCAACTCCTTCTTCAATTGCTGGGTCCTCAACTCACTCGATTTTGCCATGTCCCAGTTGTCCTCTGGAATTTATTCAACAATTCCTCTTCTGACACCAATTGTAACGAATTTACTTGCAAATCCTCTTATTTGCAATCTTCTGCTAACGTTCGTATCGCTAAATTGTTGAATATATAACTCCAATATTGAATAATGGAAAAATGGCCTTTATTAAATTCACAATAACACTTATACTTTACAACTAGCTGGCTTAATAACCAAACTGATAGCTTAAATGAAACTGACTTTCAAAATAATACTGCTATGGCTCGGTAGATAGCGTCTTAATCGAAAATGCTAGATAGCTCAAATCAAACTGAATTCCAGCGCCTCTACATTTGCTGCCTTTTATACTCTCTGATTTCAACGTTCGCATCTTCTAGGCGCTTCTATTTCCAGAACCTACTAGATGCCATCAGCTCTCAAACTTCTCAGCTGTAGCTACAATTGCACGATTTTATAGCTTCTCTCATTGCATACTTTCAGGAGTATCTCAGATATATGCATGTGTTTGTGCATTGATCCTCCGCTGCTCGTATACGTACATGGTACATATGTGTAGACGCAATTCGTTTATGTAGATACATAATGATTGATCTATGGATGTGCATGATATCACTGTTTAGCATCGGCTTAGAGATAGCAGCACCCCTTAGTTTTGCTAATATTCGTAACAATATTTTTCAATTCAATATCCGGCAAAGGACCATCAATAAACTTCGGGGAGTGTCTTTATCGTTAATACAGCATAAAAAAATAAAAAAATACTTTATTATAAACAATTTTTTCTTGTTTAAAAAAAACTTTAGTTTTTGTTGCTTTACCCGGGACATGAATCTAGGACCTTCGGTGTGGTAGGTGGAGCACCCAACCACCACTGCACGGTGGCCGTAAGTACAAGAAAATGTAGACTTATAAGTGTACACCTAGCCATTACATGATCGAATCGATTCAGAAAAATTCAATGAACGCAACGCGTACCGAAAACAAGTTTTTTATTTTCGTTCAAGCCTCGTAATATGTCACTCATGATCCGGTTTACAAATTAAGCATGTAAATTCCAGCTTAAAACGATCGAGCGCAGTGAACAACAACTTATGGGTATAAGGATCAGGTAAATATGTGCTGAAACGTCAGATAAAAACCCGGTCTGACTTAGCAATGGTAGAAATCAAATGCTTAAGTCGCGAAAGAAAATTTCGAATCGAAAACAACTCCTTTACCTCTTTAAGGGATGCGAAGAGGGACATTCAAATAATATACAAATTGCGGATTATCCTATTTGGATAAGCATGAAAGATCAGATTGTACCATATCCGTCAAGAGGAATTTGTGATGGTGGTAAATATCTTTAAATAATCCCCCAGCGGGTTAGGGGGGGTCAGAATATACCCGCGGTAGGTATGCCTGTCGTAAGAGGCGACTAAAATACCAGATTCAAGGGGCTGTGTAGCGCAACCCTGCTGGTTGCCAGCGCTACATATAGCTTCTCCAGACCCAATTGTCAACCTCACCTATCCGCGGCGAATCCTGTTGCACTAACAGACGAGGCTCTGGCGACCCTAAGCTCCTTATGGAACTTGGGGTTGGGGAGGGAGGGGATGGCCTGAATGTTTAATGTGGCCACATAAATCTTTCCCGAGATGGTCGGGCCAGCACCTTAATGGTGCTGTGGTACCGGAGCGTACCGGATCTGTATCCGGCAAAGGACCATCACATCGATAACACTCCCCAAAGCCTTCGGGGAGCAACCTTATCGCTACAACAACAACAACATCTTTAAATAATAGGCGCACAACAGAAATTTTGTGGAAACGGCCCTGAATTTCGCTTAGAAATTTTACAAACAGTAGTGGTACCAGGAAGGGCCCTTAAGGCACCCCGGAGGTGGCCGTAAAAGGATTGGATTGAGTAATATCAATTACTATAGCGATTTTACGTTGGTGAATATATGATTTTATCTATGTCAAAAATATTGAGTGGAAGCCGAATCAAGCCCATTTTTAAATCAGGATTGAATGACTTACTTTATCAAATCTTTTGAGAAACAACACCGGACTCAAGTTCACATTGTAAGAAAATGTGCAAAAAGAAAATTGATAGATTTGCAAACGGAGGATTTACCGGACATGAGCCTATGGTGATTTTTAATAATTATATGCTTAACGACAAAATGCAGTTTCTGTCTCACAATATACTCAAATAGTTTTGTAATAGTTGACTACTTTGCGGCAATGTTTTGTTAGTTTCGAAAACTGGGCCAACGAAGGTTATATTCCATGCCCCTCTCCATCTTACTGTACTAATTTGAAATTTAAAGCAATCTTAGGAGTCCCTGTTACAATCAAAGCTGCTTTTATTGAGGATATCTCCACTGAAGCACTCAGTTGTCGAAGTGATATTAATTATCATTTATTCAGTCCCCCAGCGGGTTAGGGGGTCAGAATATACCAGCGGTAGCTATGCCTGCCGTAAAAGGCGACTAAAATATCAGACTCAAGGGGTGTGTATCGCAACCCTTTCAGGTTGCCAGCGCAAAATATAGCTTCTCCAAACCCAATTCTCACCCTCACCTATCAGTGGCGAATCCTGTTTCACTAACAGACGAGGCTCTGGCGACCCCAAGCTCCTCATGGAACTTGGAGGTGGGGAGGGAGGGATGAACGGAAGGTTTAATGTAGCCTCGTTCCCGAGATGGTCGGGCTAGCACCTTAATGGTGCTGTGTTACCGGAGCGTAGCGGTTCTGTATCCGGCAAAAGGCCATCACATCGATAACACTCCCCAAAGCCTTCGGGGAGTAACCTTATCGCTACAACAACAACAACATTATTTATTCAGAACACATTCAGGCATTGTTTGGCCAAATAGCGCAGTTCTGTACTTTCTTCTGGAGCCAATTATTGATTGTTGTTAAATTTGTCGATATTCTATTCACACCAATTTCTTAAGAGGGATGATAGCTAGCCCATTTCTGCTTGGCGAAATTAAGTTCAATGTGCCAGTCAGACCGTCTAGATATTTTCGACAACTGCATATAATTACATGCCGATCGAACTTCGAATTGCATGACCCACTTCGGGGCATTTTTCAGGATTTCAATAATCACTGCAAAGACTTAAGATGCTTGCGACCCGATTTTCAGAATTGAAAAGTACCTGCTTTCTACGTTAAATATGTAAGGTGTAACCCCCTATACCTCTGTGCGTCTTTTACACTTTGAATTTGAATGATTTAATAAGTACACATTATACTTTGTAATTATTATTTAAATGTATTTAAGTCACCAAGACTTTTTGTTTGTTTTTTTTTTTAATCAACTCCTTGTATTGTGTAATTATTATTATTTTATTTTATCTTGTTTTGATGTATTGTGTCTATCTGTGGGGACTATGTCGTGTAGATATATATATAAATAAATAAATAAATAAATATCTTTTACGAAGCATCTTGCAACTTCTTGAAGTTTCGTCAGTATATCACGGCCCATACTTTGAGAGCTAATGTGTTCTAGTTGGGCATTCGCAAAAGTAGTGTTTCAGTTTCTTTGCAGTGCTCCTCGTCGCAACTTCTGAAAATGCTGTTGAAAGGAGTCTTGTTGTTGTTGTAGCGATAAGGTTTCTCCCCGAAGGCTTTGGGGAGTGTTATCGATGTGATGGTCCTTTGCCGGATACAAATCCGGTACGCTCCGGTACCACAGCACCATTAAGGTGCTAGCCCGACCATCTCGGGAACGATTTATGTGGCCACATTAAACCTTCAGGCCATTCCCTCTCTCCCTACCCCATACAGGATTCGCCGCGGATAGGTGAGGTTGACAATTGGGTTTGGAGAAGCTATATATTGCGCTGGCAACCTAAAAGGTTGCGCTCCACAGCCCTTTGAATCTGGTATTTTAGTCGCCTCTTACGACAGCAATCCCTACCGCGGGTATATTCTGATCCCCTAACCCGCTGGGGTTTGAAAGGAGTCTCCACTCCTTCAGCGTACAGGCGTAGCTATCATGTTTGTTTGGTTGTTCTGTAAGTACCCAGTTGCAGACTTATGTTAGTGGATAATGCCCTTGTTGTTGTGTTAACAGTGCTTCGCCACATTTAATGATCACGAACACTCACAAATTGTCATCGAAGTCCTCTAACAGGAGTCCAAGGAAATTGACTGTTTCAACAGGGGCGGACCATTTGTGTTAGAGGCGTCTGTTCCATATTACAATTGAAAAGATGATTGGTGTCATATGGGGACACATCGCATGCAGGACATACATTACGTACGTCGGGGTTGATTCTGGACCAGTAAGTTTAACCTGTTACAGTATCCAGAACGAAGTTGGGCCAGAGTGACTGTGTTTTTGTTGTTGTCGTTGTTGTTGTAGTGATAAGGTTGCTCCCCGATGGCTTTGGGGATTGTTATCGATGTGATTGTCCTTTGCCGGATACAGATACGGTACGCTCCGGTACCACAGCACCATTAAGGTGCTAGCCCGACCATCTCGGGAACGATTTATGTGGCCACATTAAACCTTCAGGCCATCCCTCCCTCCCCAACCCCAAGTTCCATGAGGAGCTTAGGGTCGCTAGAGCCTCGTCTGTTAGTGGAACAGGATTCGCCGCGGATAGGTGAGGTTGAGAATTGGGTATGGAGAAGCTATATATTGCGCTGGCAACCTGAAGGGTTGCGCTACACAGCCCCTTGAATCTGGTATTTTAGTCGCCTCTTACGACAGGCATACCGTGTCTGCCTTGGTAATATGCTTTCTTCTTCTGCAAGGGTAGGATATTGCATATTAATAACAGGGTTCACTGGGCGCGCCCTGGAAAAAGAGTTTACCGATTCTGTTTTGATTTGGCTCAGGGCCTGCTTCTGCTTGTCTGGATGAAACGGCTGCGTTGGCAGGTGCCGGATCTCGTCATAGTGCTTATGGAGTGGTTCCCTTAACCCCCGTGAAAGCGGGGCTAGATCAAGCAGTTGTTTGCTAGGATGTCCTGGTTCGTGACAACTTAGCAAAAACTGCCTGTTCAGCATTTTGTTGTACTCTTTAATGTTGAGCTCGTTGGCCTCACTATGTAGATGGTGTTCGGGGGTCATAAGGAGACATCCGGTGGCAGTCCTGAAAGCAGCAAAGCCCTTCTTTTTCTTGTTCGTATGCCTGAGACTATCGAAGATAGTCCAGATATACCTGGTTAAAGACCACGTTTAATGTTTGAGTTAGGCATGAGTACTCCTTTCACTCCTCCAAAGGATGCTCGATATACTGTTCTTTTCAGGTTATTGACAAATTATAGTTCGTTCAATGCTGGCCACCATAGCATTGACAAATATATTGCTATAGGTATGATGGGCCAACATGGGAAACGCTTTTGAAACGGATCACTTGGTAACATGCCATAATGCGTTGATGTTGTTGTTGTTGCATTGCTTCGCTCCACCTAACAGCCGCGACCGATCACAAATTGTCATCAATATCCTCTAACGGGAGTCCAAGGAAACTTGCTGTTTCAACAGGGGTGGGGGACCCCAGCGGGTTAGGGGATCAGAATATACCCGCGGTAGGTATGCCTGTCGTAAGAGGCGACTGAAATACCAGATTCAAGGGCCTGTGTAGCGCAACCTTTCCAGCGCAATATATAGCTTCTCCAACCCCAATTGTCAACCTCACCTATCCGCGGCGAATCCTCTTTCACTAACAGACGAGGCTCTGGCTAACCCAAGCTCCTCATGGAACTTGGGGGTAGGGAGGGAGGGAATGGCCTGAAGGTTTAATGTGGCCACATAAATCGTTTCCGAGATGGTCGGTCTAGCACCTTAATGGTGCTATGGTACCGGAGCGTACCGGATTTGTATCCGGCAAAGGACCATCACATCGATAACACTCCCCAAAGCCTTCGGGGAGCAACCTTAACGCTACAACAACAACAACAACAACGACAACAACAACAACATAAGTAAAGGGGTGTTACGAGGCGTTGGTTCCACATTACAATTAAAGAGATGGTTGGTGTCATGTGGGGACACATTGCAAGCGGGGCATACATTTTGTATGGCGGGGTTGATTCTGGATAGGTAAGAGTTTAACCTGTTACAGTATCCAGAACGAAGTTGAGCAAGAGTGACACGCGTTTCCCTGGGGAGCATGCGATCCTCTTCCGCGAGTTTTGGATACTTTTCTTTGAGTACTGGATTCACCGGGCAATTCCCGGCATAAAGATCCGACGCCTGTTTATGGAGATCGCCGTTCACGTTTATCCCACGTTTCAGTTGGAAATTTGGTTGATGTCATGTGCGAGCACATTTCATGCAGGACATACATTGCAAACTTCAGGGCTGATTCTGTATAAGTAAGGGTTTAACCTATTACAGTACCAAGTTCAAAGTTGTGCAATAGTAATGCCCTTCTACTTCGGAGGTATGCTTTGCTCTACTGCGACTTTAGGGAATTGGGCGCTGAGAACTGGATTTGTTGGGTAAATATTGTCATAAAATCTTAGCGATACTCGCCGGTGATAGAAAGCAATAGATAATACATTTTGATGAGAATTTTTTCAAAAGCATTTCTTGAGGGGCTTGATCCGAAAAGAAACATAGCCGTTGTTTTTTGCAGAAAAAAAGCTTTTTTTTCAGCTGTAAGTACCCCTGCAAAGTAAAAAAATATATTTTAGAAATCTTTCACATTATATTTATTGTGTATATTTACCATAATAATTCGATCAAAGGAATTCCCATTGTATGCCCTGAATATAATGCTATTATTATTTTTACCTAAAACTACTATTAATTCTAAAGTTTTCCGCCTCTTTGCCATGGAGCACATAACCTAAAATATGGCTAAAAGCCTGCATGACAAACACCACTACGCATTGGAAAATGTGAGGTTTAACTTAAATAGTGGCGTTGTTGTTTCACGGAGTTTGACATATCCAAGACGACACCACTCCTACATACACACACCTTGTATATATTATTGGATTAAATGTAACAACAGCTGCTACAAAATAGTAGCTAACCATATTTATACACAGCTATGCGTACTCTTATTTGCTACTCCGCTGCTTATCAATTCAAGTGTAAAGTTAGCTAACAGCACGGCAAACATCCAAGTCATCACCACATAACCTCTTTTGGAATCGATCGGGCAACTGCTGTCGATAGACCGCAAACGTCAACGATAACGCCTTAAAGAAATGGGAAGAACGCATACAAAATAGCGAAGACGATAACGAAACCACCAGCTGTGCTTTCCATAGTCAGTCAGTCAGTTGTCGTCGATGCAACCATGAACGACAGCCAGCTCCCAGCTAAAGCAAACAAGACTGTGTATCAGAGACGGCAATAACAATGATGTGGTTAAGCACCACTACCATTACGTGCACCGCAACCACCGCCGTCTCTTTAGAAAAGTATATATTGGAAGCATAATACAGAAAGAGATAGCGATGCAGCCAACACCAGAGATATCCAACAATTATTAGTGTTTTTAAATGAGCCAACCTTCCAGATAACCAAAGTTGGATGCAGTCTTTTTAATTTTATCGATCATATGGTATTATTGTTAAATTTTCCGCAGCACAACGTTAATATTTTTATTTCCCAAGAGATGTGTAGCCTTGACGGTGGCTTTGAGCATGTTCTGAATAATCCGTCAGTTAAGTTTTTGACCACATTGTCATTGCACAAATATTCGTTGCTGTCAATTTTTGCCATTTTACCTTCTCCTAATTCGTCTATGTCAATAGGGATGTTACGAATGTGATATTTTTCAGCAAGAATCCCTCACCATTCTGATGTACACCATGCTGCAAAAAACTGGCTGACGCTTGGCGAAGAAATTTCATAAACAGATACGTGGTCATAATAAACCGTTCCGGAGATGGTTGGGCTATTACCTTAATGGTGCTTGTTACCGGAACGTACCAGATATGCATCCTACAAAGTACTGTATACATCGATAACACTCCAAAAAACCTTCGGGGAGTATCCTTATCGTTACCACAACAACAACAGCAAGAAGAATTTAAAAACACTAAACAACCCATGTAATATTTTTATGAAATGTTTCGTCCGCAGTGGAACATAATGAATAATTCTGTAACTCACGAATTTATAAAAAATATTTTACATTTTATGAATATGTAATTAAAAAGGAAAATACAAAAGGGCATACGCAGATAGCAAAAAATTTCCACCAAGGATGTTCCAGTTGGCCCAGCGGTAAAGCATCTGACGACCCATGTTGGACCGCCATAACCGTTTTAACGGCTAAGCGCCATAAATCTATCTACATAACCATTCGCAAAATATACACATAATTTGGTGCTAATGACAAATGGGCCAAATCTTTTACCTTTACGAAGACGAATATTTGTAGCATCCCCAATAATTAGGTTTGTGAATAGTTGGACAGCGGATTTTGTGTTGCTATAGTAACAAAGGAAAGGTAGCTCACATTGTAGCACATATATTTCGCATACCTGCTTAACCAACCAGGTCGAAGGACCAGAATGATGCGCATTCATATATTACCAAAGAAATCTAAACCAACACTACTCCGCAAATCAACTGTAACAAGAGGAAGCACTGCTACAACAACAACAACTGAGAATTTGCCAACTCCTCAACAAACGAAAAATACTATTTGTAGTGGAAACCGTAAAAAAAGCCTTAAAGCAATCATATATTTGAAGTAATATCTTATCAATTTAAATTATTAAATTCACATGATTAAAATTAATTGGAAGAAGTTTCTATTGCCACATAATAGAACAACGTACGCACATGTATTCATGGAACAATAGATAGCCATTTGAATATACAGCTGCTCATGCATCAGGTTCTCTATATTACCACTACATACATAACCATATCGAGTCTAACGCAGCTATAGCTGACGACTGCCTCAATGAGGCCGTAATAGTATTGATTAAAAGCACACAACTGTGGTCGTAGCCAAACAACCGACCGACTCTACGCGGAATCGTGAACAACGCGCGGAGACTGCATAGCCATGACACTACATCTATACATATTGAGCCATATCATGTAGCTACTCAACCACCATTTAGCTCTACATAAAAGCCAGCAAAGTAGCCAACGTAACAACCAGCTAACGACGAGTCTTGTGATTCTCGTTAGTCAGCCAACGCGAATGCTATAACGCTATTATTCCGGATCCGAAATGGAATCGATTCCACACAATGCGCGCTTATACTTTCTGAATAAGAGCTGGTGTACTTAGCCTATCCCTATACCGTAGCTACACTCGCTGATACTGCCATGTCACGTCGAGAAGAAAAGAGAGCGCGCACACACCACAGTATAATGCATCAGGCCAGACCCCATCATCATTGATTGCGTGCTCATGGGAGCTGGCAACGCCACAAAATACCAGCAACTCTACCTAACCAACAAATACAACACATTCATCATCATTAACCAATATGGTGACTTGGCAATTCCACATGGCGTAGCGTGGCATGTCATGACATGTGGGAGCATACGGACGCAAAACTTGCACAATCAAAAGCAATCATTCATTTACCTTATCCTAACCTCAAAAAATTTTCATTTCTATGTACTGTTCCAAATTGACAAATTGAGTTACGCTTATATATCTTTAAATTATGTGTATACTCGCTTTCCAATGAAGAACCTTTCATACATTTATGCATATATAAATGTATGTACACATATAGAAAAGCTCCTAGGTGATCCGTTGTATAATTAATTGGACTACCTAATGCAAATTGTTTCTCAATATTATGAGTATTATGTACGCATTACGAGCTCTTACCTTGATGTTGACGCAATTCTGTATTTTCGTAGCCAACGGTTCCTTATCCGCCGCATAGCTGTTCAATATCGATATGCATTCACTGCCCGGAGCCAAGCAGAGGCGACAGCAATTTTGTCGCGTACGCACTGGGCTGCCATCCGACATTTTGTATTAACCAGTGAAGAAACCTCCGTCTAAAATCTGACACCGCTGCTACTCTTCCCTCCAAGAAATTTCACACACATACACACTGCAGCCTTTTCGGTGCCTAATTCTCTATAGATAATGGTTGGTTTTAATTAGTTTGGAATTTGTTTTTCCAACGTTCGATGAAGTTTAGAGTTCACTTTCTGTTTTTAAACTTCGTGCTCCTCTTTTATTCATTCACTTTTATTCCAAGTTTTTTTTTTTTCAATTATTTACTTCACATTCCTACCAATATTCTACACTCTTTGTTTTTATCTTCAAATTTTATGCGCCTGCATAAAATTTCGCAAGTGAACTCGTTGGGATTTTCTGCGAAACTGAAATTAAAATTGGTATTTTTGTCCCTTTACGGGGATTTTCGGTTAAGAAAATGAATACCAAAGCAAAACGTCGATTGATGAAAATCCATTTGTTTCCAAATCACTGATGATAATCATGGTACATTTGTACTTTTTTTGGTACATTTCGCTTCACGAAAGTACGTTATTACTACATTGACATATTTGGTACATTTTTGTAAAATACTGCACTACACTTCAAGTCATTTGCAAAGCAGCTCTGAATGTACAAACAAATTTTAAATTTTTCGAAGAAAATATATAGTTAAGTTGTTTTGTTGCCGAGCACAATTTGCCATTTGCAATTATGGATCATTTAAATATGCTTATGAAAAATAGCATAACTGATTCTAAAATTGTGAACAAATTTTGCGTCAAAGAATTAAAGCACAGGAACTAATAACTCAACTAACAGGGCCAGAAAATTATAAATCCATAATTGCATTTTGTCAGAAGAATTATTACTCTCTAATAACAGATGAAACGACTGATATATGTGTATCAAAAAATTTGGCAGTTTCGGTTCGAATTTTTGATAAAAAGTGCATTGATAGCTTTTTAGATTTGATACCTTTGACCGATAGTAGGACGGGGGGCATTTTTAATGCCATTATTAAATCTTTGAAAAAACATTCAATACCACTTGGAAAATGTATTGGTTTCATTGCCGACAATTGCTCGGTTATGATGGGAGCAAAGAGCGGAGTACAAGCAAGGCTGAAGCAAGCTATTCCAAATCTGCATGTTAATGGATGTGTTTGTCACATTTTAAATTTAGCTTCAATGACCGCTTGTTTTGAAATTGATAAATTTTTAAAAGACGTAAACCATCATTTTTGTAACAGCCCCCTTAGGAGGGCATACTTTCAGAGTTTTCAAGAACATTTCGGTACAGAAATGCATGTTATACTAAAGTACGCCCCCACAAGGTGGCTTTCTAGACAAGCAGTCATAGATAGAATTCTTGAGCAATGGAATGCCCTCAAGTATTATTTTAAGTTTTACGTATTGAAAATAAAAGCAGTAATCAAAATATTAATCTTATATCTAAAATTTTTCAAAGTCCTTTTATAAAGTATATTTTACATTATTACATTTCTTATATTTTAATTGAAATAAATAATATGAATATAGAAATGCAGTCTGATATTTACTTATTAACATATTAAAAATTTTATAAAAAAAATCTTATTTATACTCCAGTCCTATTTGGATGTTAAATATTGATTCAGACGAAAATCACTTAACCCCAGATGAAGTGCAGTGCAGTGATTGAAACAAGAGTTATTAGTATAGACGTAGGCGACAATTTGTTAACTTTTATACCTGAATCTAAATATTTTGTACCTAAAATGTTTTTGCATTGAATGTAGCTGTTATTTTTTTTAAATATTAATTTTATGTTCCTTACTGGTACACAGTAAAGAAATTTTGTACATAATTGTACGCTTCAATCGATAAACTTCTTATATTATTTTTACTGGAAAAGTATTTCTTCATAAATGATATTTCCCTGTTATACTACATTTAATTTGTGTTAGAAAGTTTCCTGACTAAAAACAGTTTTTGGATAAAGAAGCAGCATATAACTCTAATTTGGTTCAAATTCGCATCCGAATACTTTTGGTACATTTTTTACGTCTTTTGGTAAAAATGAAAAAATGCCTTTATCAACCCTGTAAGACTACAAACAATAACACGGGCGACGTCTGGTACATGGTTCAATTATGTACAGGTTGGCTCATCTCATCAGCCGATTTTATTTATGCCATTGCAAGGTCGAAGGGATTGTCAAAAGCAGATGGCAAACTCAAAATGAAACCAACACATTGGTAACATTTTACTTACACATACAAAAACTGCTAAGTTTTACGTTTCCATTCCATACCATTCGCACCAACATCGATACACAGATTTTGACAACTTGAACAGACATATTTTGTTGCTTTACAGATGAGCCAACTTCCCTACAAAAAATTTGGTCACAAAACTTACCCACGTCCATGCAAATGTGACTATGAATATAACCTATGACTGTAAAATGACTAGTCAAATGACGTGGATTGACGCGAGCGTTTTTGCAGGGTTGTATATAGTTGAACCATGGTCTGGTATGAAACTTGATGGGAAATTATTGCACTGGGCTGCAATTTGGTGATATTTGTTACGTTCCAATGAAGCATGATCCAGATATGGATAGAGATTTAAGGTTCATGCACATTATACGACGCGACATGTAGCAACAAAATATTCTTTGCATGTATTCTTATGGAGCCATGCATTTCTAGCGACAGTCGTACGACACGACACGACAAAGTTGAACAGCTCGAAACGTGTCGCTACATGTCGCGTCGTATAACGTG
The DNA here is from genome assembly GCF_040869045.1 of Eurosta solidaginis. Taxonomy (NCBI): domain Eukaryota; kingdom Metazoa; phylum Arthropoda; class Insecta; order Diptera; family Tephritidae; genus Eurosta; species Eurosta solidaginis. The sequence continues at coordinate 153,849,481 of NC_090322.1, read as the reverse complement.
CATGAACCTTTAACATGCAAATGCAACAATATATGGCTCACTCGGCGATCTACCGCTACTGAAAAACGCACTTTCATCAATTTAAAAAAAGGAGAGTGGGAAGATTACAAAACTTATACTGATAATCGTTTTACTGCCCTCGCTATCCCGACTGATGCCCGTTAAAGGCAGCGTGCTTTCCGCAAGGTCATTGAAACCGCTTCGTCTCGTTTTATTCCCGCCGGAGGAATCCCGGTAATCCCGCCGCATTTTCCAGCGGAGGCCGCAACTCAAGCGAGTAACGTAAGCTTATAAGACAGCACGACCACGGCATCCCCCAAATAAGGGACATAAACCAAATCCGATTGCTTGTGGATGAACACAAGCAGACCAAATGGGAGGAGCACTTAAAGAATTGTAACCTCTCTGCCGGTTTGGGTTATATATGGTCCACCGTGAAGTTCCTACCGAACCCGACTAGGCACAATGAGAAAATTTCCATCGCTTTAGCGATAAAGTATTGTCGAAAAAATGCGCGAGCGCTTTCTGCCGAAAATATGTAATGCATTCTACGGTTGACAAAACCAGACGACGCACACACAAGCATAAACACAGCGCGTCCCCAATTACCATCACCGCTAAAGAGGTTGAAGATGCCATTGTTCATGCTAAACAATTTAAAACAGTAGGCCCAAACGGCATAGCCATGCCGATGACTAAAAACCTAGGAAAAGTGGGATTTAATTATCTAGCGCATATCTTCAACCTGTTCCTGTCCACCTTCGCCATCCCCGAAAAATGGAAATTGGCCAGGGTGGTTCCGTTATTAAAGCCTGGGAAACCAGCTAACATAGGAGATTCTCATCGTCCGATATCTCTCCTATCGCCAGTAGTCTATAGTCATTCTGCTGCCCTATTTTACTGCAAATTTGCGTCTTGCCAATCATCAACATGGCTATCGAACTAAATTAAATTGTGGACTAAATCAAAAACCCCATCATAGGACAGTACACATTGCGCTAGACCTATCAAAAGCTTTTGATACTGTCAACCACGACACGTTACTGCAAGCTTGGAATGGTCCTCCCTTCCTAAAAGTCTCAAAAGCTGGTCCCCAAATTATATGTCTGGTCAGCAAGCATCGGAGCAATTCAGGAACATAACATCTAAACCCAGAAGAATTAAACAAGGGGCACCGCAGGGTGATGTTCTATCCCCGCTTCTGGTTAGCTTCTACCTTTCGAAGCTTCCTTCGAACACCTTCACCTTGACTAAGCAGTAATGGCGACAGGTCCAGGCCCACACATCGTTCAGCTTTGTAATAAAATAAACAGCTATCTCCCTGATCTCTCCAGTTTTTTTCGGCTCGCTAAACCTAGCAACGTCACCGAATAAATCATCGGCGACTTATTTACAACATGGGCATGGCAAATGTCGACCATATTGGACATCCATGTCGATGACATTACGCTACCGACTGTCTTACACCTAAAACATTTGGGTGTGATGTTCGATCAGGATCTACATTTTGAAGAGTATGCAACCTCAATTGTACCTTAAATCCAGAGCCGTAATAAAACCCATAATCTACTGGCACATGGGGTAAAGACAGAGAAAGCTCATTACCACTTACAAGGCAATTGGCCGGCCGATTGCATGCTATGCGTCCCCGATATGGTCGCCAAGCCTAAAGGTTACTCACTTGAAGAAAATACAGGCCTGCCAAAACACTGCCCTCCGAACCGCTACGGGCTGTCTTCTTATGTCCCCAGAACACCACCTACACAATGAGGCGACAGTACTCCCCATTAGGGAAAGAAATGAAATGCTGAACAAACAGTTTCTGTTGAATACCAAGAAACCTCGACATCCCAACAGGTATCTGATTGATGAGGCCACCCCTCCCAGGGGCTTAAGAGGTCATCTCCGTAAGCATTATGAGGAAATGCGGCACCTGAGAACACAGGCGTATGAAGCAACAAAGCACAAGCAGGTCCTCAGTGGTATACGTAAACAGGCGTCGGACCTCTATGCCAGGAATTGCCCGGCATATCCAGTTCTTAAATAAAAATATCCAGAACTCGCAGAAGAGGAACGCATTATGAGGAAATACGGCACTTGAGAACACAGCCGTATGAAGCAAAAACCACAAGCAGGTCCTCAGTGATATCAACAAACAGGCGTCGCACCTCTATGTCAGGAATTGCCCGGCGAATCCAGTTATTAAAGAGAAATACCCAGAACTTGCAGAAGAGGAACGCACTCTCCCTAGGGAAACGCGCGTCACTCTAGCTCAACTTCCATCTGGGTACTGTAACCGATTAAACTCTTACCTATCCAGAATCAACCCAAGCATACAAAATGTATGTTCTGCTTGCAATGTGTCCCTACATGACACCAACCATCTCTTCAATTGTAATGTGGAACCAACGCCTCTAACACCCCTATCACTATGGTCCACCCCTGTTGAAACTGCAAGTTTCCTTGGACTCCCGTTAGAGGACATTGATGAGAATATGTGATCGGTCGCTCCTATTGTATGAAGCATTGCTACAACAACAACACCACTTCCCGAAGGTTTTGGGGTGTGTTATCGATGTTGGTGGTACTAGCCCAAACATCTCGGGAACGATTTATGTGACCACATTAAACCGTCTACGCCATGTGTCCTTTGAAATACCCCTAGACATTGACTGACTAACCAAATGTTCATTGTGGCACTTCGCCAGCGGTCGGAAAGACACACAAGAGACCATGATAGTAACTTTGCAAATCACGGCATTCAGGGCTTCTGCACATCTATTTTGATATTTAATGGGATAGCACATGAAGGTACGGAAAATTCCTTCATATCAACCGGATAGCGAATGACGTGTATGGCAAACTCCACCTAACTGACGATGTCTATTAACGGGAAGTCGTTAAGCCCGAAATATATAAACGCTTTTGTTACGTTTCTTCGCTAAAATAACAATGGAACGCTTTGCCGCTTCCTTCGCTTTGACGCGACGAAGGGTGCTATGAAAATTCAGCCATATAATTTTATGTTTCAGATGGAGGGCAGTGAAGTGGCAGTACTAAGCTATAGCTGTACACCATCTCCAGCATGTATGCTATTTGGCACTGTTGTACTTCTTAGGTCCAAGAAAAGTCTAGTAGCTGCTAACGAAAACTTTGTAAAATTTTTATTGTAAAATTACGAAGAAATATTCTTATTTACTTTCAAATGAGCACTTAATTACACCTCTTTTTAAAATCCATATGTTTTGGATAATTTTAATTAACAAATTGTGATACTTTATTACCGAGGACGATTGCTAAAACATGACCAAAACCGTTGTGGGAAGAATGAATAGACACGCTTTTGCCTCGCTTCCAATAATTCGAATACTTTTTCGCTTTGGATTATTGATAACAGGACAAAACGCGTCTTTTCATTTCTCTTTCTACATTTTTTGACGGGTTATTGCAGTCGACCTCGGTTTCAAACTGTTTTTCGGGGAGAACTTTTGAACGGGCAGAAAAACTTAGCACCTGTGTTTGTATTCTTAATACTGGAATAACTACGCGCCCTCAGATACCCCAATTCAAGACTTTTGTATAATTTTGTGTAGGACCCATATAGGTGCACTAGATTTTCATACTAAATTCGTTCAAAAAAATTTACCATCACAGCAACCCATATCTGATATTCCACGCCCTTTTTTGTTTCCCTGCGTCGCTTTCCACGACAGCAACCCCGGTAATTTTGACACTTCGTTCAGTGTCAAACGCATGTTCCACGCAGGTTCCACTGAGTTCCACAATAGTTTGACACTGACTGAAGTGTCAAACGGCAGTGTGTTAGAAAGAGAAAGGAAATGTTTCCCTCTCATACATATCATACTTGTAAACCTGTACTATGATCTCCAGGCCAATTGTCAACCTCACATACGAGGGTCCTTCAAATGGCCATAAGTTTAATTGAAACTACGCAAGAGTATCAATGATCGATTACAATGCAATAATTTGATGGTGAGGTGACATCAGGCCAACAAGCATAAAATCAATTGACCTTATTTAGAATGGCTATAAGGTTAATTCAAACTTTGCACACGTTTCAAGGATCAATGACAATGCAAGAATTTGATGGTGGGTCGACATAAGCTCAGAGGACATAAAGTCAGTTGACCTTGTGACCATTTCAAATGGAAAAAAGTTTAATTAAAACTTAGCAGACGTATCGAGTACCGACCATAATGCAATAATTTAATGGTGGGGTGACATGAGGTCAACGTACATTAGGCCAGTTCACTTATGACGAAAGAGATAATAAGGCCAATTTACCTTGCGGCCAATTGACTTAAGGGCTCTTCAAAACTTGGAGTAGTGACCATATAGGATATTTCCGTTTGAACATGTGACCATTTCGAGAAAAAGACTATAACCATATTTTTACTGAAGTGAGACGAACACAAAAGCAAACAAGCGCCACAGGATCAACTTTAAGTTAATTTGCGATTTCTAATTTGAGTCAAGTAAGAATATATAGGAAAATTAGCGCCGCGGAATTTTTTATTCAAAATTTTCTTTAGGCGTAAACAATTATTATAATTTTTGATTATAATCAGTCAAACAGTGAAGGTCCCTCACGTACAGCAAATGCCTGACGTCTGGACGTACTGGAAACATTGAAATCTACAAACAAAATACATCGAACTAAAAAATTAAATACAAATAATAGTTTGAAAAACAAAAATCTACGTTTTTATAGCTAACCGAACTTAAAATTACAAAATAGTTCACAAATTTTTAAATTTTTATACTCAGTTGAGCAGAGCTCACAGAGTATATTAAGTTTGATTGGATAACGGTTGGTTGTACATATATAAAGGAATCGAGATAGATATAGACTTCCATATATCAAAATAATCAGGGTCGAAAAAAAATTTGATTGAGCCATGTCCGTCCGTCCGTTAACACGATAACTTGAGTAAATTTTGAGGTATCTTGATGAAATTTGGTATGTAGGTTCCTGAGCACTCATCTCAGATCGCTATTTAAAATGAACGATATCGGACTATAACCACGCCCACTTTTTCGATATCGAAAATTTCGAAAAACCGAAAAAGTGCGATAATTCATTACAAAAGACAGATAAAGCGACGAAACTTGGTAGATGAGTTGAACTTATGACGCAGAATAGAAAACTAGTAAAATTTTGGACAATGGGCGTGGCCCCGCCCACTTTTGAAAGAAGGTAATTTAAAACTTTTGCCAGCTGTAATTTGGCAGTCGTTGAAGATATCACGATGAAATTTGGCAGGAACATTACTCCTATTACTATATGTACGCTTAATAAAAATTAGCAAAATCGGAGAAGGCCCAATTTAAAAAAAAAAAAATTTTTTTAAAGTAAAATTTTAACAAAAAATTTAATATCTTTACAGTATATAAGTAAATTATGTCAACATTCAACTCCAGTAATGATGTGGTGCAACAAAATACAAAAATAAAAGAAAATTTCAAAATGGGCGTGGCTCCGCCCTTTTTCATTTAATTTGTCTAGGATACTTTTAACGCCATAAGTCGAACAAAAATTAACCAATCCTTTTGAAATTTGGTAGGGGCATAGATTCTATGACGTTAACTGTTTTCTGTGAAAATGGGCGGAATCGGTTGATGCCACGCCCAGTTTTTATACACAGTCGTCCGTCTGTCCTTCCGCATGGCCGTTAACACGATAACTTGAGCAAAAATCGACATATCTTTAATGAACTTAGTTCACGTGCTTACTTGAACTCACTTTATCTTGGTATAAAAAATGAACGAAATCCGACTATGACCACGCCCACTTTTTCGATATCGAAAATTACGAAAAATGAAAAATATACCATAATTCTATACCAAATACGAAAAAGGGGATAAAACATGGTAAGGTAATTGGATTGTTTTATTGACGCGAAATATAACTTTAGAAAAAACTTTATAAAACGGTTGTGACACCTACCATATTAAGTAGAAGAAAATGAAAAAGTTCTGCAGGGCGAAATAAAAAACCCTTAAAATCTTGGCAGGTATTACATATATAAATAAATTAGCGGTATCCAACAGATAATGTTCTGGGTCACCCTGGTCCACATTTTGGTCGATTTCTGGAAAACGCATTCACATATACAACTACCACCACTCCCTTTTAAAACTCTCATTAATACCTTTAATTTGATACCCATATCGTACAAACTCATTCTAGAGTCACCCCTGGTCCACCTTTATGGCGATATCTCGAAAAGGTGTCCACCTATAGAACTAAGCCCCACGCCCTTTTAAAATACTCATTAACACCTTTCTTTTGATACCCATATTGTACAAGCAAATTCTAGGGTCACCCCTGCTCCACCTTTATGGCGATATCTCGAAACGGCGTCCACCTATGGAACTAAGGAATACTCCCTTTTAAAATACTCATTAACACCTTTCTTTTGATAACCATATTGTACAAACAAATTCTGGGGTCACCCCTGGTCCACCTTTATGGCGATATCTCGAAAATGCGACCACCTATACAACAACCACCACTCCCTTTTAAAACCCTCATTAATACCTTTAATTTGATACCCATATCGTACAAACACATTCTAGAGTCACCCCTGGTCCACCTTTGTGGCGATATTTCGAAACGGCGTCCACCTATAGAACTAAGGCCCACTCCCTTTTAAAATACTCATTAACACCTTTCGTTTGATGCCCATATTGTACAAACAAATTCTAGGGTCACCCCTGGTCCACCTTTATGGCGATATCTCGAAACGGCGTCCACCTATGGAACTAAGGATTACTCCCTTTTAAAATACTCATTAACACCTTTCTTTTGATACCCATATTGTACAAACAAATTCTAGGGTCACCCCTGGTCCACCTTTATGGCGATATCTCGAAACGGCGTCCATCTATGGAACTAAGAATTACTCCCTTTTAAAATACTCATTAACACCTTTCATTTGATACCCATATCGTACAAACGCATTCTAGAGTCACCCCTGGTCCACCTTTATGGCGATATCTCGAAAAGGGGACCACCTGTACAACAACCACCACTCCCTTTTAAAACCCTCATTAATACCTTTAATTTGATACCCATATCGTACAAACACATTCTAGAGTCACCCCTGGTCCACTTTTATGGCGATATTTCGAAACGGCATCCACCTATAGAACTAAGGCCCACTCCCTTTTAAATACTCATTAACACCATTCGTTTGATGCCCATATTGTACAAACTAATTCTAGGGTAACCCCTGGTCCACCTTTATGGCGATATCTCGAAACGGCGTCCACCTATGGAACTAAGGATTACTCCCTTTTAAAATAGTCATTAACACCTTTCATGTGATACCCATATCGTACAAACGCATTCTAGAGTCACCCCTGGTCCACCTTTGTGGCGATATCTCGAAAAAGCGACCACCTATACAACAACCACCACTCCCTTTTAAAACCCTCATTAATACCTTTAATTTGATACCCATATCGTACAAACACATTCTAGAGTCACGCCTGGTCCACTTTTATGGCGATATTTCGAAACGGCATCCACCTATAGAACTAAGGCCCACTCCCTTTTAAAATACTCACTAACACCATTCGTTTGATGCCCATATTCTACAAACAAATTCTAGGGTCACCCATGGTCCACCTTTATGGCGATATCTCGAAACGGCGTCCACCTATGGAACTAAGGATTACTCCCTTTTAAAATACTCATTAGCACCTTTCATTTGATACCCATATCGTACAAACCCATTCTAGAGTCACCCCTGGTCCAGCTTTATGGCGATATCTCGAAAATGCGACCACCTATACAACAACCACCACTCCCTTTTAAAACCCTCATTAATACCTTTAATTTGATACCCATATCGTACAAACACATTCTAGAGTCACCCCTGGTCCACCTTTGTGGCGATATTTCGAAACGGCGTCCACCTATAGAACTAAGGCCCACTCCCTTTTAAAATACTCATTAACACCTTTCGTTTGATTTCCATATTGTACAAACAAATTCTAGGGTCACCCCTGGTCCACCTTTATGGCGATATCTCGAAACGGCGTCCACCTATGGAACTAGGGATTACTCCCTTTTAAAATACTCATTAACACCTTTCTTTTGATACCCATATTGTACAAACAAATTCTAGGGTCACCTCTGGTCCACCTTTATGGCGATATCTCGAAACGGCGTCCACCTATGGAACTAAGGATTACTCCCTTTTAAAATACTCATTAACACCTTTCATTTGATACCCATATCGTACAAACGCATTCTAGAGTCAACCCTGATCCACCTTTATGGCTATATCCCTAAATGGCGTCCACCTATAGAACTATGGCCCACTCCCTCATAAAATACTCTTTAATGCCTTTCATTTGATACGCATGTCATACAAACACATTCCAGGGTTTCCCTCGATTCATTTTCCTACATGGTTATTTTCCCTTATGTTGTCACCATAGCTCTCAACTGAGTATGTAATGTTCGGTTACACCCGAACTTAACCTTCCTTACTTGTTTATTAAAGTATTTAAAACTTTCGCAGTAAATTGAAGCTAATGTTGAAAGCTTCAAGTTTAGAAGCGTTTTTTGACTTCATATGCGGATCGCCCTAGTACACCCTAGTGATGATGGAAGAAACCAAAAAAAAATCGTTAAAGTCGGAGATTAAATTAAGAATTAGTATAGCAAGAATTTTTATCGGCAAAAGCGGATATAATGTTCAAATATTTGAAAATAATAATAAGAAAATTATGTTTGCGTTGAATTCATAACAATTATTTAAATAATAAAACCATTTTCACTTTTTGTTTTACATATGCAAGTGTGTATATATGCTACGGATGCAAATCTCGATATTTTTTAAGTACGGAAAATCCCGTAAATTTAAACATCTTAGGAAATATAAGAGAAGAAAGACAAAAAAGTCACCTTTTGTAGCAAATATGCAACATTTTAAACCGATTTGTTCGAAATTCTTAAGTGATTTTCAAGTAAGCAGTTATATAGCCGAATTTGAATAAAATGTGCAAACGCCAAACCAGTAACAAAATTATTAGAAGTTATCGAAAATTTTGAGCAGTTTTGCTCTATTTTACTAAACTTCAAAGGATAATGTACTTAAAAAGCCTCAAGAATTCTGAATAAAAAGTTGAAGCAATTATTGAATCGAATGCTGTTGATTTTACACGGCGAGCAGGTATACAAGGCCGAGTACGCTAGCTTTCGCATAATCACCCGTATACGGCGCAATTACTGTCGAATTTGACTGCTCATAACTCAGAATGTAATAATGATATCGATCTCCGGTATTTGCCAATTTCGAGAACGAACTTTCATTTGTAATGAATCGTTAAAAAAAATTAACCTTTTCGAGTCAGGGGCCTTTCTCGCGAATCCTCATATATTTTTGTCCTTTGAAGAAGTTTCGCGAACTGCGCGTATAGTTTCAAACTCTGTTATTTTTAAGTTGTAGAATGAATAATTTTTTCAAAGGCGTTTAAGAAAATATGGCGAATATTTTATTACGCAGACTTTCTTTCAGCAGCGTATTTGCTTTTAACTGTCTTACATAATTTTTCTTCAATATTCTATAACTATTTAAAAACTTAAAACTATGCGCGTAGTTCGCAAAAATTTTTTAAAAGTGAAAATTTATAATTTAATAATATTCAGAGATTCCTTATTCAAGAACAAAAATTATCAAACAAATCAATCATTTTTTTTAATGAAACAATATTATAAAAATATTCTTGCATTTATTTAAAATTTTAAAAATATTTTTGTATTGATTAATCTTCTTCAAGTCAAGCTTCTGCAAAATAATGAATATCTAAATCGCGAAAGATCCTTGCATTGTAAAAACCTAAAAAATTTGCAGCCCTAATATGTACCCGCTATTACGAATACTTAACAATACTTGACACTCTTAATATACATCCAAAAATATCGGTAGGAGTGCCAAAAGACGGGTTTTGAACTCAGATTCGCGAAGCCGAAAACGGAAATAAAAAGTTTTTCGTCTGTGAGGAGATATTTGCAAAAGAAATTGCAACTTTTCATGTGGTTGTTGAAATGTTGTTTTATACAGAACAAAATTTTGTGTACAAAGGGATTTTATTTTGATCCCACCCCACGGGTGGACCGGCCAGGGTAATGTTTTATAAGCGCGGCCGAAGGTCGCCGACGCTGAAAAGTGTTCTGTCCAAAAATACTAAGGTTTCAGAGGGACTTGGGGTCATTACTCCGTTTTTCGTTAATATCTTTTGAACGACTCTAAATTGTTGTTTCCCTTTTTCGGATTTGCGATCCTGGCACCAAAGCGCGTCTTTTGATATTGGACGTGTATTAAGAGTGTTGTATAGAATTACCATTATTTTATTTTATACGTCTGAAGAAATCCTAAGTGGTACGTAGATATTTCCACAGTGACTTTAACAAAGTTCGGGGACTTGGAAGCTGCGAAGTATTATAAGTGTACATGTACTTACTGTTCTTAACGTGTAACTATCGCAAATGATGGTTTTCATTAAAAGATACAAACTGTCTTTCACGAATTTAAGATTTTAAAAGAATTTCTGAAATCGATCAAGTGTTTTTTCCTTTTGAGATTATAGTCCAATTCTGTATGATGTCAAATTCAATCACACTTTGTTCAATACACTTTGGGTCATCCACTTAATAGGTCATATAAGAGGGACTCATGTAACCGTATAAATGCCTTATAAAGTGTGTAAACGTATAAATTTATCTAGTGCGTAAACTGTCAAATTTTGTATGAAAAATCATTTACACAATTTGTATAAATTTACGCGCACATTTCATTGTGTAAACGAGGTAAACTCAAAGGAATGCAACCTTGCAGACATTACAGCAGGCATTTTCATCAGAAATCTCCAACATCAGCAAGTAAAGGCGTTTTAGTTTTGATTTTTCACTTAATTTTGGCATTTTTTAATTTGTATAACAATCAAAAAAAATTTGTTTGGCAATAATACAGCTGATAAACAATCAAGTTTATCAAGAGTATTACTAGGTGCGTTTATATAACAGCGTGTGTAAATGGATATAATTTTACACCTTATAAGTTTATATGCTTTCATGAGTCCCCCTATTGTGTACAAATAAAGTGTTTAAAAGTAAAGTGTTTTATCTTATCTGTCTGGGAGTATATACAATATGACGATACACATGGTCGGCTATTTTAAGCGGGTCACGGAAAGAGATACAGGATGAGATCTCGATAGTCGCTTTAAAAATCATGTGATCTATTCTATTTGATTTTTTGAGGAAGATATTACACTTTTCTTATACACACTCATGTAGGTATTTGATTCCTGGTGACATATTATTTGCCTCACACTTCGTGAGGGACATCTTTCAGACTCCACACTAGTAAGGGAAATTGTAATTATACTCTATTTCCACCACCTCTAGTGATCCATCGGATAGAAAAATGTTTGTTTCCTCTGAAATCGGATCATTGAGATTTTGTAATGCCTGAAGAAGCCTTACTTTACTAGAAAAAGAATATTTCCTGTGGCTTTAAATTGATACCTACAAAAATAAAAACAGGGACACCATTCACCAAACAGAGCGATTCAAATTTGCAATATGAGATCCCGAAGTCCCGGGATTTTGGTATGGGAAAATGGATCGGTGTCTTTAGATACATATACAAATTTTACCATAATCTCAATACACAAGTGGCAAGTTCAAATGATACAAAGTATTGATGCATGTATATATATGTATATATGTAAGCTTATCAAAAGAAAGCCAGCTGTATTGAAGGTTGTCGGCATACGCAAAACTTTAAATATGCTACATTATTATGTATTACAAAATATTCATAATTATCCATAAGGGGGTTAGCAGCCCTGCGTTGGTCAACGCGAAAATATCAAATGAAACTAACTTATCTCTTTCTATCCTCCAGTTAAATGCCTGATAAACTTGCTATATCCACATCCAAATAAAATAGCTGATTGAACCAACCTTATGGAAATCAATGCAATTGGCCAATGGTGACATACAATAATACCCTAGCCATACAAATACCATAGCTAACCAATTATGTGTTGGCTTCTCATCATATCGATAGCCTATAAATATTTATTAGCTGTTTTGTTATTTTATTTTTATACTCAGCTGAGAAGAGCTCGCAGAGTATATTAATCTTGTTCGCATAACGGTACCCCGTAACGGCATAAACTAATCGAGATAGATATAGACTTCTATATATCAAAATGATCTGGTCGAAAAAAGAAATTCATTTAGCCATGCCCGTCCCTCTGCCCGTTAACACGATAACTTGAGTAAATTTTCAGGTATCTTAATGAAATTTGGTATGTAAGTTTCTGGGCACTCATCCTGAGAAAATTGAAAATGAACGAAATCGGACTATAACCACGCCCACTTTTTCGATATAGAAAATTTCGAAAAACCGAAAAAGTGCGATAAGTCATTACCAAAGACGGATAAAGCGATGAAACCTTATGACGCAGAATAGAAAATTAGTATCTAAAATCTTTGGCAATGGGCGTGGCACCGCACACTTTTAAAAGAAGGTAATTTAAAAGTTTTGCAAGCTGTAATTTGGCAGTCGTTGAAGATATCATAATGAAATTTGGCAGGAACGTTACTCCTATTACTATATGTGTTCCAAATAACACGCCCACTTTTTAAAACAAAAAATTTTAAACGTCAAATTTTAACAAAAAATTGAATATCTTTACAATATATAATTAAATTATGTCAACATTCAACTCCAATAATGATATGATGCAACAAAATACAAAAATAAAAGAAAATTTCAAAATGGACGTGGCTCCGCCCTTTTTCATTTAATTTTTCTAGAATACTTTTAATGCCATATTTCGAACAAAAATTTACCAACCCTTATGAAATTTGGTAAGGGCATAGCTTCTATGACGATAACTGTTTTCTTTGAAAATGGGCGCAATTGGTTTGAAGCCACGCCCATGTTTTTATACACAGTCGACCGCCTGGCCTTCCGCTCGGCCGTTAACACGATAACTTGAACAAAAATCGATATATCTTTACTAAACTGGTGCAGTGAAATAACTCCCAGTTGAAATAACTCCTATGAAATAACTCCCAATGAAATAAGTCCCAATAAAAATGAAATAACTCCCAAAGAAGGAAATGAAATAACTCTCAATATTTGCCAGTTTAATGAAACCACAAGTCCCAAAAAAAAAATTAAATAAGTCCCAAATGAAATAAGTCCCAAGAAAATGAAATAAATCCCAAATCAAAATTTTAAATGGTATCTTTATACCAGGCATGCTTAACCAACGAACCAATATCATTTCGTTACGATAATTAACGTTAATAAACGATACAAAGTCATTTCGTTTCGTTTATTATACTCAGTTGAGCAGAGCTCACAGAGTATATTAAGTTTGATTGGATAACGGTTGGTTGTACATATATAAAGGAATCGAGATAGATATAGACTTCCATATATCAAAGTAATCAGGATCGAAAAAAAATTTGATTGAGCCATGTCCGTCCGTTCGTCCGTCCGTTAACACGATAACTTGAGTAAATTTTGAGGTATCTTGATGAAATTTGGTATGTAGGTTCCTGAGCACTCATCTCAGATCGCTATTTAAAATGAACGATATCGGACTATAACCACGCCCACTTCTTCGATATCGAAAATTTCGAAAAACCGAAAAAGTGCGATAATTCATTACAAAAGACCGATAAAGCGACGAAACTTGGTAGATGAGTTGAACTTATGACGCAAAATAGAAAATTAGTAAAATTTTGGACAATGGGCGTGGCACCGCCCACTTTTAAAAGAAGGTAATTTAAAACTTTTGCAAGCTGTAATTTGGCAGTCGTTGAAGATATCATGATGAAATTTGGCAGGAACTTTACTCTTATTACTTTTTGTCTGCTTATTAAAAATTAGCAAAATCGAGGCGAAATCGGTTGATGCCACGCCCAGTTTTTATACACAGTCGTCCGTCTGTCCTTCCGCATGGCCGTTAACACGATAACTTGAGCAAAAATCGATATATCTTTACTAAACTCAGTTCATGTACTTATCTGAACTCACTTTATCTTGGTATGAAAAATGAACGAAATCCGACTATGACCACGCCCACTTTTTCCATATCGAAAATTACGAAAAATGAAAAAAATGCCATAATTCTATACCAAATACGAAAAAAGGGATGAAATATGGTAAGGTAATTGGATTGTTTTGTTGACGCGAAATATAACTTTAGAAAAAACTTTATAAAATGGTTGTGACACCTACCATATTAAGTAGAAGAAAATGAAAAAGTTCTGCAGGGCGAAATAAAAAACCCTTAAAATCTTGGCAGGTATTACATATATAAATAAATTATCGGTATCCAACAGATGATGTTCTGGGTCACCCTGGTCCACATTTTGGTCGATATCTGGAAAACGCCTTCACATATACAACTACCACCACTCCCTTTTAAAACTCTCATTAATACCTTTAATTTGATACCCATATCGTACAAACTCATTCTAGAGTCACCCCTGGTCCACCTTTATGGCGATATTTCGAAAAGGCGAACACCTATAGAACGAAGGCCCACTCCCTTTTAAAAATACTCATTAACACCTTTCATTTGATACCCATATCGTACAAACAAAGTCTAGAGTCACCCCTGGTCCAGAAAGGCACACTCCCTCTTAAAATACTCATTAACTCCTTTCGTTTGATACCCATATTGCACAAACGAATTCTAGGGTCACCCCTGGTCCACCTTTATGGCGATATCTCGAAACGGCGTCCACCTATGGAACTAAGGATTACTCCCCTTTAAAATACTCATTAACACCTTTCATTTGATACCCATATCGTACAAACGCATTCTAGAGTCACACCTGGTCCATCTTTATGGCGATATCTCGAAAAGGCGTCTACCTATAGAACTAAGGCCCACTCCCTCTTAAAATACTCATTAACTCCTTTCGTTTGATACCCATATTGCACAAACGAATTCTAGAGTCACCCCTGGTCCACCTTTATGGCGATATCTCGAAAAGGGGTCCACCTATAGAACTAAGCCCCACGCCCTTTTAAAATAATCATTAACACCTTTCATTTGATACCCATATCATACAAACAAATTTTAAAGTCACCCCTGGTCCACCTTTATGGCGATATCTCGAAAAGGCGAACACCTATAAAACGAAGGCCCACTCCCTTTTAAAAATACTCATTAACACCTTTCATTTGATACCCATATCGTACAAACAAAGTCTAGAGTCACCCCTGGTCCACCTTTATTGCGATACCTCGAAAATGCGTCCACCTATAGAACTAAGGCCCACTCCCTCTTAAAATACTCATTAAGTCCTTTCGTTTGATGCCCATATTGCACAAACGAATTCTAGAGTCACCCCTGGCCCACCTTTATGGCGATATCTCGAAACGGCGTCCACCTGTAGAACTAAGGCCCACTCCCTTTTAAAATACTCATTAACACCTTTCGTTTGATGCCCATATTGTGCAAACAAATTCTAGGGTCACCCCTGGTCCACCTTTATGGCGATATCTCGAAACGGCGTCCACCTATGGAACTAAGGATTACTCCCTTTTAAAATGCTCATTAACACCTTTCATTTGATACCCATATCGTACAAACGCATTCTAGAGTCACCCCTGGTCCATCTTTACGGCGATATCTCGAAAAGGCGTCCATCTATAGTACTTAGGTCCACGCCCTTTTAAAATACTCATTAATACCTTTCATTTGATACCCATATCGTACAAACGCATTCTAGAGTCAACCCTGATCCATCTTTATGGCTATATCCCTAAATGGCGTCCACCTATAGAACTATGGCCCACTCCCTCATAAAATACTCTTTAATGTCTTTCATTTGATACACATGTCATACAAACACATTCCAGGGTTTCCCTCGGTTCATTTTCCTACATGGTTATTTTCCCTTATGTTGTCACCATAGCTCTCAACTGAGTATGTAATGTTCGGTTACACCCGAACTTAACCTTCCTTACTTGTTAACGTTAAGAACGTCAAATTAACGCAGTAGTTTGTTTCGTTTTCTGCCATATCAAAACGAAATCAAATCGTTTATGTTGATTAATAATTTCAAACTATGCTGGCAAAGCTGATTGATGGCGGAGTCATTAAAGGTGAAAGCGTTAGCCAAGCTGATTGCAACTTTTCTCATGAATTTTGACAGTACGAACATTTGTCAGAGTTGTTTTGACATTACCACCAACGAATTACACAAACAAATTACACGGAGTTTGTGTGTGTATGTCCACTCGCTGTTACCACCTTACGGCTTCACCATGGCTATAACATTGCCAGTACAATTCAAACAAAAAGTATCACGCTTTTGTTAACGTTTTTACCGATAACGAAAGCTTTTCGTTTTGGTTAAAAACGAGATACAATTTATCTTGATAATTTCTTTATCGATAATATTTCGAAGTGTTTCAACGGAAACGGTGGAAATTTTTTGATAAACGATTAGCTTAACGTTAAGGTGCATCCCTGCTTTATACTATATAATCAGTTACAATGAGATTTGAAAAATACAGCAAACTATTGTGTACATATGTAGAAGTTCCAATTACAAGAAAACTTGAATAGTGTCGTCGAAGTAAACGTAATTTATTGTAAAAAATCGCATTTTTTTTTATGAAATTAACATAATTTATTAAAAGTAAAAAATAAAAGGAACAAGTCTGCGTAGAACACCTTTCTGCATAGGCGGCCTTCGGCCGCGCTTATAAAAAATAACCCTAGGCTACGCCATGCCAAGTCCGCATGTGTGGTATAACCGTGGCTACCGCCTATGCAGAAAGGTGTTCTACGCAGACTTGTTCCTTTTATTTTTTACTTTTAATAAATTATGTTAATTTCATAAAAAAAATGCGATTTTTTACAATAAATTACGTTTACTTCGACGACACTATTCAAGTTTTCTTGTAATTGTAACTTCTACAAATGTACATAATAGTTTGCTGTATTTTTCAAATCTCATTGTAACTGATTATATAGTATAAAGATACCATTTCAAATTTTGATTTGGGATTTATTTAATTTTCTTGGGACTTATTTCATTTGGGAGTTATTTCATTTTTTTTTTTTTTTTGGGACTTGTGGTTTCATTATGAAATAACTGGCAAATATATGCAGAAAGGTGTTCTACGCAGAATTACTATGCATCGCGCGAATTTTTATTCCAAATTTTCTATTTTTTTGTAAAATAAATAAATATAGTTGAATGAAAAAGGTCCATTTTCCTCGTTGGTACTATTTAAAAATTTTTCATTCGTTGGAACAATTTAAAGCATCTGGTACCACCAAGCAAGCAGTGAATTAGATAAAATGGCTGTATGCTTGTGCTCGCGGAAAGTAAACAAATAATTCATTAAATTTTACAATAATACGCAAATTTAAACAAATGAAAATAGTTGATTGTGGTTTTATAAACATAAAGTGTACTTATGTATAAAATTCTTGTGAAAGTGTTCGTATGTAGATAAAAAGTGATAGTTATACCGTGGTAACTTTAACTACTAATTACTAGTAAATTGTTAATAACAATTAAAAATTACTTACTGATTCTCGTTGGTGAACTCCCTGAGAACCTATGTGCAAAATCTCAAAGTTCAAACCCCTTTGGTTTACGAATAAAACCAATTGGTCCCTTAAAGTATAGCCGACCCATAGAAACTGTTTGAAGAAGGTAAAAGTTTGATAAAATTGTATTTTTAAGAAAATGAAATAACTACCAACAAAAATGAAATAACTCCCAATGCCTGAATTACAAACAACGAAGTAAGTCCCAATAAAAATGAAATAACTCCCAATCTCAAAAACTATGAAATAACTCCCAAAGAAATTTTATTGGGGATTATTTCATTTGGTAGTTATTTCAATATGAAATAATTACCAGCGAATATTATGAAATAAGTCCCAATTTGTATGGAAAATATTTGGGAGTTATTGCATTTGGGAGTTATTTCACTGCACCTACTAAACTTAGTTCACGTACTTATCTGAACTCACTTTATCTTAGTACTAAAAATGTGCGTAATCCGACTATGACCACGCCCACTTTTCCGATATCAAAAATTTCGAAAAATTAAAAAAAATGTCATAATTCTATACCACATACGAAAAAAGGGATGAAATATGGTGATTGGATTGCTTTTTTTGACGCATAATATAACTTTAGAAAAAACTTTGTAAAATGGGTGTGACACCTACCATACTAAGTAGAAGAAAAAAAGTTCTGCAGGGCGAAATCAAAAGCCCTTGGAATAATGGCAGGAATACTGTTCGTGGTATTATTACATATATAAATAAATTAGCGGTACCCGACAGTAATGTTCTGGATCACCCTGGTACAGATTTTGGTCGGTATCTCGAAAACGCCTTCACATATACAACTTAGGGCCCCTCCCTTTTAAAACCCTCATTAATACCTTTAATTTGATACCCATATCGTACCAACACATTCTCGAGTCATCCCTGGTCCACCTTTATGGCGATATCTCGAAAAGGAGTCCACTTATGCACGAACTAAGGCTCACTCCCTTTTAAAATACACATTAACATCTTTCATTTGATACCCATGTCATACAAACACATTCCAGGGTTACCCTAGGTTCATTTTACTACACGGTGATTTTCTTTTATTTGGCAAAGGACGAAGGAAATTCGTTCCAAAAAACGTCACCCCTGGTCTACAATTTGGTCAATATTTCCCAAACTTATGTGATATGGAATTAAAAACCACTTATAAAATACCTACGAAACCAACGCAGCTATAATTATTATGTATCCATGAAAAAGATAATTTTGTTTCCAAAGCTCTCAGCTGAGTATGTAATGTTCTGTTACTTATTAAATATGCAATTTGTTATTAATTGTTTGCATTTACTTCTTTTTTGTGAAATTATCACATATTTTAGGTTAAGGCACCAAAAACCGATGCCAATAGGTATGGTTAAGTAAAAATGTGGTTATGACTAAGGCATTATGACTATGTCAACATTGCTTAAATTGTAGCATAATCAGAAAAGGCGAAGCCGGCCATAAGACGTTTACGACTTCTATGTATACATATATCAGCGGACAAGTCAATGTCTAACGACTGAATTTTGTTAAAGACTTAAAAGTTGCTCATTCGCCCAGTGGGACTAATTGGAGTACACTATAAACTTATTTATGACTAGAATACAACCCCTACGACTCGAATACAAACGTTCTATTTCTATCATAATAACAGCTGAATTTTGTATGTAATTTTCTGTTCCCTAATAGTCAATTTGTTTAAATGGCAAATTTTAAGATTAAGAGACCTACGTCAAACTAATCTCCATCATTCCGGCCTTAACCCAACCTTTGCAGGTATTCGTAAACTGTTGTAACAAGGTTAGTATTTATAAGAATAAAGTGTTCCCATACGGTAAAATCGCCACTAACTTCCATGATTACATATCCTCAAGTGACAGCGATATTCGCCAAAATTTCTCTGCATAGGTCACTCGCTCCAAGACCTTCTGCAGTCTTTTGCCTTATTGATCCAAGAAATCTTAAATTTAATTAGCGGTGATTATCTGAACCTTAATCAAGCAATTATGAGTTTATATGTACTTCAACCCACCCACGTAATTGACCGACACACTAATAATGCCATCTAAATAATGTGTAGCGCATACATGTTTTATCGGTATAACGACTATATAAAGATCGATTTTGCTTACAGAATTTCAGTATTGTTATGTTTGTGACTACCATAGTATCCATATACTGCCAAACGTACATTCCTTTAATTCCTGAACTAAAACTCGATAAGAGGAATCAAATTTTCGTAAAAGGTACGATTATTTAAATTTAAGAAATTTTGTGAAGTGATGTGTTTTTTCTTTGTTTTGAAGGAAAGTTTAGTTAAAATTTTTTTTATAAAAAAAGTGATTTTTCTTAGTGTAACGTTAGCAAGGAACCAAGAATATTTTTTGTTTGTTTATTTTTTAGTAAGTACTTTTATTTTTGTTGCCGTGATCAAAAATGTTAGCTTATAACTTAGCTTAAAGCTAATATCTTTTAACTTCTATTCAATTAGCTGTAGTTATTCTATTAGTTTCAATTAATGCCGCATAACATTTATTTATTTTTTTATACTCAGCGTGCTTTGCACACAGAGTATATTAACTTTGATTGGATAACGGTTGGTTGTACAGGTATAAAGGAATCGAGATAGATATAGACTTCCATATATCAAAATCATCAGTATCGAAAAAAAAATTTGATTGAGCCATGTCCGTCCGTCTGTCCGTTAACACGGTAACTTGAGTAAATATTGAGATATCTTCACCAAATTTGGTACACGAGCTTATCTGGACTTTGATAAGATTCGTATTGAAAATGAGCGAAATGGGATGATAACCACGCCCACTTTTTATGTATATAACATTTTGGAAAACACAAAAAACCTGATTATTTAGTAAATAATACACCTAGAATGCTGAAATTTGACATGTGGACTGATATTGAGACTCTTGATAAAAATTTGAAAAAAAAAAATTAAAACGGGCGTGGCACCGCCCACTTGTTATAAAATCTATTTTACAAATATTATTAATCATAAATAAAAATCGTTAAACCTATCGTAACAAAATTCGGCAGAGAGGTTGCCTTTGCTATAAGGAATGCTTTGAAGAAAAATTAACGAAATCGGTTGAGGACCACGCCCTCTTTTATATAAAATATTTTTAAAAGGGTCGTGGACGAATCATATAAGCTATATCTTTGCAAAAAAGAGCTTTATAACAATGGTATTTCATTTCCCAAGTGGATTTATAACAATAAATAGGAAAAACTTCAAATTTAAAAAATAGGCCTGGCACCGCCCCTTTTATTACTAAGCAATTCTCTATGTTTCGGTAGCCATAACTCGAAGAAAAATTTACATATCGTAACAAAATTGGGTACACATATTTTCCTTATAGCAGAAAACCACGGTAACTTAGATATAAAACAAGTTTAAAAGGTTTAAAAGGGTCGTAGACTAGAATAATAACCTATAACTTAGCAAAAAATAGTTTTGAATCACTGATATTTCACTTATCAAGTTTTATTGTAAGAGGAAATGGGGAGACATTTTTTTAAACGGGCGGTGCCACGTGTTATGTAGAAAAGTAATTTATCTGAAATGAAATGTGCAATTGAAGCTTACGCTGAGTATATAATGTTCGGTTGCACCCGAAGTTAAACACCTTTACTTGTTTTTTTATTAAGTTGGGCTAGAACAATGCTGAAGAGTATTTCAATTTATAATGTTAATTCTTTCAGTAATTGCAATGTGATTAAAATTTGCAAAATTGCCTATTTTCAAGTGCAGTGATTCTCTCTTCATTTTTGTAAAAGTAACGCATACATAGCAACCTTTAAGGGCTGCCACTGCTATAAGTTTTAATTAAATTTTGGTTAATAACAACCAAATCTCCTTTTATTTATTAAATAACAACGCTGTGTATTCGAGTGCATTTTATAAAAAGTTTGCCAAACATATTTACATTACTTCAATAGTAGTAAGTCATCTTAAGTTACTTAAAAGTTGTCGGTTCTTAAATAAAATAATAAATACTTTTTTTTTGTATTACAAATACTTCTTCTAGAGATACTTTCCTATGGAGATATAACTTGAACTTTAAGTATAAAGGTTTAGAAAAAAATATATTTTGAAATCGATAGCGTAGTAAAATAACGAAACATTTGCAAAAAAAAGTACAGTCCTAGAGCTAGATAGTACTGAAATCAAAGTTCTTGAGTTTTGTTTTTAGTAAGTTAACGCGTTATTTATCTAAGCGAAACATTCGAAATGCTCAGCGATCATTTTCCTACAACGATTTTATACCCCAATAAGTTTCAAGACTTTCATTTATTAAAAATTCTAAATGTTCATTAAATTTTCAAATTAAAAAAAAGTAAGGAAGGCTAAGTTCGGGTGTAACCGAACATTACATACTCAGTTGAGAGCTATGGAGACAAAATAAAGAAAATCACCATGTAGGAAAATGAACCTAGGGTAACCCTGGAATGTGGTTGTATGACATGCGTATCAAATGGAAGGTATTAAAGAGTATTTTAAGAGAGAGTAGGCCATATTTCTATGGATGGACGCCATTTAGGGATATCGCCATAAAGGTGGACCAGGGCTGACTCTAGAATTTGTTTGTACGATATGGGTATCAAATGAAAGGTGTTACTGAGCATTTTAAGAGGGAGTGGGCCTTAGGTCTATTGGTGGACGCCTTTTCGAGATATCGCCATTAAGGTGGACCAAGGGTGACTCTAGAATGTGTTTGTACGATATGGGTATCAAATGAAAGGTGGTAATGTGTATTTTAAAAGGGAATGGGCTTTAGTTCTATAGGTGAACGCCTTTTCGAGAAATCGCCATAAAGGTGGACCAGGGGTGACTCTAGAATATGTTTGTACGATATGGGTATCAAATGAAAGCTGTTAATGAGTATTTTGAAAAGGAGTGATCCTTAGTTTTATAGGTGGACGCCGTTTCGAGATATCGCCATAAAGGTGGACCAGGGGTGTCTCTAGAATGTGTTTGTACGATATGGGAATCAAATGAAAGGTGTTACTGAGCATTTTAAGAGGGAATGGGCATTAGGTCTATAGGTGGACGCCTTTTCGAGATATCGCCATTAGGGTGGGCCAGGGGTGACTCTAGAATGTTTCTACGATATGGGTATCAAACGAAAAGTGTTACTGAGCATTTTAAGAGGGAGTGGGCATTAGGTCTATAGGTGGACGCCTTTTCGAAATGTCGCCATTAGGGTGGGCCAGGGGTGACTCTAGAATGTGTTTGTATGATATGGGTATCAAATGAAAGATGGTAATGAGTATTTTAAAAGGGAGTAATCCTTAGTTCTATATGTGGACGCCTTTTCGAGATATCGCCATAAAGGTGGACCAAGGGTGACTCTAGAATGTTTGTACGATATGGGTATCAAACGAAAGGTGTTACTGAGCATTTTAAGAGGGAGTGGGCATTAGGTCTATAGGTGGACGCCTTTTCGAGTTATCGCCATTAGGGTGGGCCAAGGTGACTCTAGAATGTGTTTGTACG
Organism: Eurosta solidaginis; assembly: GCF_040869045.1. Lineage (NCBI taxonomy): Eukaryota > Metazoa > Arthropoda > Insecta > Diptera > Tephritidae > Eurosta > Eurosta solidaginis. Next base: position 153,826,317 of record NC_090322.1, on the reverse strand, counting down.
ATATGGGTATCAAATGAAAGGTGGTAATGAGTATTTTAAAAGGGAGTAATCCTTAGTTCTATAGGTGGACGCCTTTTTGAGATATCGCCATAAAGGTGAACCAAGGGTGACTCTAGAATGTTTGTACGATATGGGTATCAAACGAAAGGTGTTACTGAGCATTTTAAGAGGGAGTGGGCATTAGGTCTATAGGTGGACGCCTTTTCGAGATATCGTCATTAGGGTGGGCCAGGGGTGACTCTAGAATGTTTGTATGATATGGGTATCAAACGAAAGGTGTTACTGAGCATTTTAAGAGGGAGTGGGCATTAGGTCTATAGGTGGACGCCTTTTCGAGATATCGCCATTGGGGTGGGCCAGGGGTGACTGTAGAATATGTTTGTACGATATGGGTATCAAATGAAAGCTGTTAATGAGTATTTTGAAAAGGAGTGATCCTTAGTTCCATAGGTGGACGCCGTTTCGAGATATCGCCATAAAGGTGGACCAGGGGTGTCTCTAGAATGTGTTTGTACGATATGGGAATCAAATGAAAGGTGTTACCGAGCATTTTAAGAGGGAGTGGGCATTAGGTCTATAGGTGGACGCCTTTTCGAGATATCGCCATTAGGGTGGGCCAGGGGTGACTCTAGAATGTGTTTGTACGATATGGATATCAAATTAAAGGTATTAATGAGGGTTTTAAAAGCGAGTGGCCCTTAGATGTATATGTGAAGGCGTTCTCGCGATATCGACCAAAATGTGGACCAGGTGATCCAGAAAATCATATGTCGGGTACTGGTAATTTATTTATATATGCAATACCACTAACAGTATTCCTGCCAAGATTCCAAGGGCTGTTGATTTCGCCTTGTAGAACTTTTTCATTTTCTTCTACTTAATATGGTAGGTGTCACACCCATTTTACAAAGTTTTTTCCAAAGTTATATTTTGCGTCAATAAACCAATCCAGTTACCATGTTTCATCCCTTTTTTCGTATTTGGTATAGAATTATGGCATTTTTTTTCATTTTTCGTAATTTTCGATATCGATAAAGTGGGCGTGGTTATGGTCGGATTTCAGCCATTTTTTATACCAAGATAAAGTGAGGTCAGATAAGTACGTGGGCTAAGTTTAGTAAAGATATATCGGTTTTTGCTCAAGTTATTGTGTTAACGGCCGAGCGGAAGGACAGACGGTGGACTGTGTATAAAAACTGGGCAAGGCTTTCACCGATTTCGCCGATTTTCACAGAGAACATTTACCGTCATAGAATCTACGCCCCTACCGAATTTGAGAAGGATTGGTAAATTTTTGTTCGACTTATGGCATTAAAAGTAGTCTAGACAAACTAATGAAAATGGGCGGAGCCATTTTTATCATCATCTCATTACTGGAGTTGAATTTTGACTTAATTTACTTATATACAGTAAAGATATTAAATTTTTTGTTAAAATTTGAATTTACAAAAATTTTTTTTTAAAAAGTGGGCGTGTTCTTCATCCAATTTTGCTAATTTTTATTTAGCACATATATAGTAATAGTAGTAACGTTCCTGCCAAATTTCATCATGATATCTTCAACGACTGCCAAATTACAGCTTGCAAAACTTTTAAATTACCTTCTTGTAAAAGTGGGCGGTGCCACGCCCATTGTCCAAAATCTTACTAATTTTATATTCTGCGTCATAACGTCAACCCATCTACCAAGTTTCATCGCTTTAACCGCCTTTGGCAATGAATTATCGCATTTTTTCTGTTTTTCGAAATTTTCGATATCGAAAAAGTGGGCGTGGTTATAGTCCGATATCGTTCATTTTAAATAGCGATCTGAGATGAGTGCCCAGGAATCTACATACCAAATTTCATCAAGATACCTCAAAATTTACTCAAGTTATCGTGTTAACGAACAGACGGACGGACGGACATGGCTCAATCAAATTTTTTTTCGATACTGATGATTTTGATATATGGAAGTCTATATCTATCTCGATTCCTTTATACCTGTACAACCAACCGTTATCCAATCAAAGTTAATATACTCTGTGAGCTCTGCTCAACTGAGTATAATTATACATGTATGCATTGGTGTATCCAACGTAACGACTCCATCCTGGCATAACCTTATTAAGATTCAGTTGTTCTTATATATGACTATTAAGCTGGGTCGATTTATTAACTTCTATCGCGCCATCGATTTTTCGATAGATTTTGGGCTCAGGAAAAAAAGTTCCACTAAGCATACCCAAAAAAATAATTTTCGAGCCTGCAAAATTTGAGTTTTTGACTTTTTTTCTTTGATTTTAAGGTTTTTTTCATAACCTACTTTAAAAATTTTCATTTGATTTGTAAATTTTCATGTATACCCTGTCCGACTCAAAATTGTCCTCTAAAAACTTTGGCGATAACAGTTTTTTGAAAAAAAAAAATTTTTTTTGGGTTTTGAGGAGTGTTTTGGTGAAACAATTTATTTTTTCGCCATTTTTTTTAAAGGGTTTCTTCAAAAACGTGCAAAAGTGTTGCCGATGAAAACGAATTTGTCTCATAGTTCCTATCCCACTTAAAATTATGCGATAAAAACGTTGGCATTACCAGTTTTAAAAAAAAAATATTTTTTTTGATTTTTGGGACTTGTTTTGGTCGAAATCGATTTTTTTCATTTTCAAGGCTCCAAATCATTTTTTATGTATATGTTTCCGTTAGACCCACCAATAAGTATACCAAAATGATCAGGGGACGAGCTAAGTTGATTTAACCATGTCCGTCCGTCTGTCCGTTTGTTTCAACGCAAACTAGTCTAGTGCAAACTATCTTGATGAAATTTGGTAAGCAGGCATATTTTGATGGGGATTTGACATTTGTCGGAATCGACCGGATCGGACCACTATAGCATATACCTCCCATACAATCGATTGTTCAATAAGAGGGTTTTCGCCATTTCTGCCCCATTTCTGCCTCATTTTAACAGCTAGCAATACCACAAGCTTACGTATTGGGCATAGATGGTTGTCTGAAAAAATCGTCAAGATCGGACATATATATAAGATATATCCCATACAACCTTTTGTTGAGATAAGAGGATTTTCGCCATTTCTGCCTCATTTTAACAGCTGGAAACATAAAATTTCACCAGGAACATATCTGGCATTGATTGTTGTCTGAAAACATTATCAAGATCGGACATATTTATAATATATATCCCATACAACCGACTGTTCAGGTAAGAGGATTTTCAATCATTTTTGTCGAAATCGATTTTTAGTCCCAAGTGAATTCATGCGCTAAAGTAAGCTAAGTACAGTTCAAAAAAATATTCTTTAATGGAGTTTTAGAAGAATTTTGGTTAAAATGAGGAAGAAACGACGAAATTTCTCTTATCTGAACAATCGGTCATTAATTAACACACAGTGAAATTTTTGTTTTGTTGTTTGAACTATTTATTGAAATTATGAAAATGACAGTTTGCAAATATTTTCTAATACAAAAAAGTGTGAAAAATGTGCGAATTCATTTTAAAGTTCAGATATTTCCTTGCAAATCCTGCTTAGATTCCATTCGGCTCACTTTACTTCGGCTTTCTACTGTAGTCGCCATGATCCCTTCGCGATTTTTATGAATGGCACGTTTAGATACGTTGGATACTAGCTGAACGTACCGCTCGGTGCCTTGAATATGGCATGGAATATTCGGATATGGAAGCGGTGGATCTTCCTCGTCTTCGTCTTCAAAATAAGCTTTCAAATGTTCATACGGTATACCTCTCTAAAATTATCACGAATATATACAATTTTTTCCAGTGCATACTTCCAAATATGTTTTCGTTCGTCGAAGAGCATGCTGAGTAAAACATTTTCACAATGTGCAAAATAGGAATTATTATCAATTGTGTTGTTGATCACTCTACGTAAATTGTCTGGCAAATATTGCGTCCATCGTATGAATTTTCCAAGCAAAGCACTACCGTATAGAACCGACTTCTAATATTTGACGTTAAAATACATGGGAACGTACACGAACATTATGTATGTTGCCAAGATTTTCAAATTCTCGGATGGAGTGTTGATTGTAGCGTAAAGACGAAAGATTCTATAGGCTTTTGTGAGCCATCTAGCATGAATTATAGGGCCCGGTGTAATCATAGCCAGTGAAGGTGGAACGTAACCATTCGAAATAGCATTAGCAATTTTGTATAGATACTTCGAATCCGTTGATAGTTTCTTCTCTTCATCTTCATCCAAGGGTGGTGGCATGTTTTCAAGTGGAATCGCTTCAAAATTCGTAACAACCTGGAAAATATATTGTTTTTTGGAAATTTATTACTAATTTATGTCGCTTACAGGGAAAAGTTTCAAGAAAAGAGTGATAAGTACCTGTTGGTTATGGCAATTGTGAAGATCTTTTTCAAGTGATCCAGTTGAGGTTCTTGGGCCAGTCGATCGCGATTTTTCCAGTGTTTCATACAAATGACGAAACGGCAATTCATTGAAATGTAGTAAACAAATCCACCAGTGTAATTCTCTGTTCAGTTGCTTTTCAAATCGTCGCAATATACCTCTGCCCAGGTTTTTTTGTGTTCTATCGTTGCGCTGGTCAAAAATGAAATGTTTGAGGTTATCTGGAATTTTACCACAGTTGCAAAGATTTGTTTCCAGTGGGCATTTGCATTGTGCGATGAAAAATATTTTCATGATTTTTAATAATCGGGGATTGCCCATATTGCTTTTTTTTTTAAATGTATGAAAACATTTATTTGAAGCAATTTTTTTAATTTTATAATTTATTTAATAATTTGGGAAAAATTTACACAACGTGACCTGATGTCACGTTGTGTAAATTTTTCCCAAATTATTAAATAAATTGAAAAATATTTTCTTTGTACCATCAACGAAACTTTCAAATTTTTCCAAATATCGTCCGGCCGTAGACAATTCCTTGTATTTGTAAAGTAATGCATGTAGTTTTTTGTGACGGCTCTTTTATCCAATAAATCGATATTCAGTTTGCTCCAAATTTCTATAAGTTTATCGTAAACATTTGGTGTGAATGCCTTGTATGTGAATATTTTATTTGCCTTTCTGATCTGATCGGCCAAAAAAAAGTAAAATTTCAGAATATCGAATGCAGTTGGCAAAGAAAGTTCATCTAGATCCATTGCTGGATCGAATAGTTCCACATTATGAGAATGCAAGTTGCCTAACGGCGGTACTGACGTTGATGCTTCTTCTACTTCGCCCTCATTGTGCTCTACATTTCTTGATGATGATAATGCTCCTTCGTCCATATTGTGTTCCTTATGCCTCCTAACAAAACAAACACATTGTGGTAAAATTTGATGTTGCTAGCTGTTAAAATGAGGCAGAAATGGGGCAGAAATGGCGAAAACCCTCTTATTGAAAAATCGATTGTATGGAAGGTATATGCTATAGTGGTCCGATCCGGTCGATTCCGACAAATTTCGAATCCCCCATCAAAATATACCTGCTTACCAAATTTCATCAAGATATCTCAAAAATTGAGGGACTAGTTTGCGTTCAAACAAACGGACGGACGGACAGACGGACATGGCTAAATCAACTTAGCTCGTCCCCTGATCATTTTGGTATACTTATTGGTAGGTCTAACGGAAACATATACATAAAACATGATTTGAGCCTTGAAAATGAAAAAAAATCGATTTCGACCAAAACAAGTCCCAAAAACCATTTTTTAAAACTGTTAATGCCAACGTTTTTATCGCATAGTTTTAAGTGAGATAGGAACTATGAGACAAATTCGTTTTCATCGGCAACACTTTTGCACGTTTCTGAAGAAACTCCTCAAAACCCAAAAAATATTTTTTTTTTTTCAAAAAACTGTTATCGCCAAAGTTTTTAGCGGACAATTTTGAGTCGGACAGGGTATACATGAAAATTTTAAAATCAAATGAAAATTTTTTAGGTAGGTTATGAAAAAAAACCTTAAAAATCAAAGAAAAAAAGGTCAAAAAACTGAAATTTTGCATGCTCGAAAATTATTTTTTTGGGTATGCTTAGTGGAACTTTTTTTCCTGAGCCCAAAACCTATCGACAAATCGATGGCGCGATATGGGTTAACTTTCGTCCATGCAAATCAACCCAGCTTAATGACTATCAATAGAAGTTTCACGAGCCCAACGCTTTTATTTAATTGTCTGATCAACGCCCTTGATTGATGAGGAGTGTGATGACTAGTACCTAGGACCTACCTAATTATTTTCTAGCTTTTATTATTATTATTACTTCATGTAAGTATGTTTTCAATAAAACCGTTTAACTAAAATTTTTTTTTAATTATTTTATTTTCAAGTTTTTAGTCTTTATTTAATTGCCTTTTATTTCTCATTCTATTTAGTTCATTTAGTGACTCATTATTACAAGGACTGTTTCCTGACAATTTGTTACAATCTAAGTCCTCAATACATAATCCTTCCAAAGACTGTACTGGACTCAGCGCCACGTATCTTTGCCCCTCCTCCGACTCCAAAATATTTTGATGTCACCTCTACCGGACTCCATGTAATATTTGTTCCAAATATGAGCCAAATCGGACATCATAGGTCGCTTCCTATTCATGTATGTATTATGTGCTCCAAATATCGACCAAATCGGACCACAAATACGATTTTTTTGAATATCTTGACCCTTGCGCCACCTGCGGCGATTTTTTTATAGGTCGCTTTCTGTTCTTGTATGTATTATGTGCTCCAAATATGAGCCAAATCGGACGACAAATACGATTTTTTTGAATATCTCGATCCTTGCGCCACCTAGCGGCGGTTTTTTCTTATTATTGCATTGCCATCGGGTTCTGAACTATATTCCAAGTTTCAAGCTTGTACCTTATAGGGAAGTTACTTAAATTTCAATCACAAAATTCGTTCACAACGTGCAGCCGTAAAGTAAAACATGTAATTTTACTTTGAAACAAATTTATAAAATAATGGTAGCTCCACACCATAGAAGTCTATATAATTTATGCCGTTTATAATTCGTTTATGCCGTTACGACGTACCGTTAAGGAATAAAATTAAACCCCCTTAAAGAAATTTAGAGCTGAACTTTTAGCAACTTTTTAACCCTGTATAATGAATATAATCATCGTTTTTGAATTAAAATATATTTTCCAAAAACATTCAATTGTTTCAAGAATCGTGCTTACGAATTTTACCAAATTATTGCTGATAAAAAGTTGTAGTGTAAGTTACATATCAGCGGCTTTTACGCCAAACATATTCTTTTTTAAACGGTTTTATTCTATTGTTACAGTCAAGTCGAATTTGCACAATGTTATTAGTTCTTCTATGACATCTGAATTGAATGGGATTTATTTTGAAACATAAAATTTCATCAATAAAGTGGTTTCGCCATAATTTCATGAAGTGTGGGGTATCAGGAACACAGAAACTAAATTTGAACTGTCAGAAGCATGTTTTAAAAAAAGGTTCGCCAATCTCGATTTGCATCGTTCACGACATTCTTCGGTTCTTTCAAGATCATTTCTTTAGCAGTCGTATAGTCAATTACGTGCAGCTCATGTATGTATTATTAGATTAAAAGTATGTACTTGAGGTCATCTTCGTATCAAAATTATAAAATATTGGGTGTTTCTAATTTCCACGCAATGACCGCAACCAAGTGACCTGAGCCTTTCGAGAAGGAGGCAAAATTGCGCCATAAGTCCAATCAAATGCCCCTTTTGCTTAGTTTATCATCTCGTCAAATGACAAACCACTTTTTTTTAGACTGGGATTTCGTATTTACACATTTCAAATACACGAAGCTCATTTTTCCTTTTTTATTTAAAACTAGAAGACCCGGCAGACGTTGTCCTGCCCTAAATTTGGCCTATCTGCATACATTTTAATAAGCTTTTTCCGTCTGACTCTGCCCTCCCCCCTCTTCACTTTCTCCTAATCCTTTTATTCACTCCTGCCTCCGTCTTTTTCGCTTCACCTATCTCCATCTTCGTCTCAGTCTATCTCTTTCTCAATCTCCTTCTCTCTTTTCTCTTCTCTCAATTCCTTCTCATTCTTCTGCATCCCTTATTGCCTGTCCCAGACGTTGGTATGTATTTTATTCCAGCCCCAGTCCCAGTCCCACTCCGAGTCTCAGTCCTAGTCCTAGTCCTAATCCCAGTCCCAGTCCGTCTCTGGATAATATATTACTCTGTACCAAAGCACTCATCAACAGCTTTCATTTGATATCCATATTGTATGAACACTGTCTAGGCATTCACTGGCCCACCTTTTGGCCTATATCTCGAGACCTTGTACCTGTAGTAACCACCGCGTGAGGTTTACGCAACTTGTGTGAAAGTTTGAACAAAATCGACCGACGCATATCTTCAAACACCGGCGACCAACTAACACACATTTTAGCCTTTCTTTTTATATATATAACATATATAAAATCTATATATATATAGATTTTTATTTTTCACACTTCACTATAATATTAAAACGAAATGCAGATTTTCGTTGCTTTTGAAATTCGGCTTAAAAATTGCACATGGAACAACTAAAGACTCTCCTGTATTAAAAAAAATGTTATAGTACCTCTAAATCGCAGGCCCCCTCAGAAACCCCCTCCCCCCACTCTCGGCGGGCATGGTGATGTGCTATACTTGATATCATTCGCTATAATATTTTTTATTGATAAGCAGGTTGTTTAGTTAAACACCAAGCAATTACACGGAAGTATATCCGCACCACCTGAAAATATGAGTGCCACTGCGTATACGTAACATTTTAATATTACGTATAAACAAATAAAAAACTTGCAATAAAATAATATTGCGACTATAAACTGAGATAAAACCTATCCTATATTTCAAGTTAGATCAAACTACACACGGGGTGCTAAACAAATTCAAAGTCGGTTCAGTAGTTTAGGAGTCCATTGGCCTCAAACTTGTGACACGTGTTTTTTATATATTAAGATAACAATGAAAAAGTTTGACTCGTACCCGTTAACGTGAAATTGATCAAAATCAGAAAAAATCGCAATACTTTTCAATCTGGTAGGGAGAATTTTATGAAATTGTCATTGTGCTCGCAAAAGTCAAGTGGTTAACGTCACAATAAGTGGAACTACCTCAATATGATCCTGGTACACATTTTTATACTCAGTTGAGCAGAGCTCACAGAGTATATTAAGTTTGATTGGATAACGGTTAATTGTACATATATAAAGGAATCGAGATAGATATAGACTTCCATATATTAAAATAATCAGGATCGAAAAAAAATTCGATTAAGCCATGTCCGTCCGTCCGTCCGTCCGCCCGTCCGTTAACACGATAACTTGAGTAAATTTTGAGGTATCTTGATGAAATTTGGCATGTACGTTCCTGAGCATTCATCTCAGATCGCTATTTAAAATGAACGATATCGGACTATAAACAGCGACGAAACTTGGTAGGTGAGTTGAATTTATGACGCAGAATAGAAAACTAGTAAAATTTTGGACAATGGGCGTGGCACCGCCCACTTTTAAAAGAAGGCAATTTAAAACTTTTGCAAGCTGTAACTTGTTAGTCGTTGAAGATATCATGATGAACTTTGGCAGGGACGTTACTCCTATTACTATATGTATGTCTAATAAAAATTAGCAAAATCGGAGAAGGACCACACCCACTTTAAAAAAAAAAAATTTTTTAAAGTAAAATTTTAACAAAAAAATTAATATCTTTACATTATATAAGTAAATTATGTCAACATTCAACTCCAGTAATGATATGGTGCAACAAAATACAAAAATAAAAGAAAATTTCAAAACGGGCGTGACTCCGCCCTTTTTCATTTAATTTGTCTAGGATACTTTTAACGCCATAAGTCGAACAAAAATTAACCAATCCTTTTCAAATTTGGTAGGGGCATAGATTTTATGATGTTAACTGTTTTCTGTGAAAACGGGCGAAATCGGTTGATGCCACGCCCAGTTTTTATACACAGTCGTTCGTCTGTCCTTCCGCATGGCCGTTAACACGATAACTTGAGCAAAAATCGACATATCTTTAATGAACTTAGTTCACGTACTTACTTGAACTCACTTTATCTTGGTATGAAAAATGAACGAAATCCGACAATGACCACGCCCACTTTTTCGATATCGAAAATTACGAAAAATGAAAAAAATGCCATAATTCTATACCAAATACGAAAAAAGGGATGAAACATGGTGAGGTAATTGAATTGGTTTATTGACGCGAAATATAACTTTAGAAAAAACTTTATAAAATGGTTGTGACACCTACCATATTAAGTAGAAGAAAATGAAAAAGTTCTGCAGGGCGAAATAAAAAACCCTTAAAATCTTGGCAGGTATTACATATATAAATAAATTAGCGGTATCCAACAGATGATGTTCTGGGTCACCCTGGTCCACATTTTGGTCGATATCTGGAAAACGCCTTCACATATACAACTACCACCACTCCCTTTTAAAACTCTCATTAATACCTTTAATTTGATACCCATATCGTACAAACATATTCTAGAGTCACCCCTGGTCCACCTTTATGGCGATATTTCCAAACGGCGTCCACCTATAGAACTAAGGCCCACTCCCTTTTAAAACCCTCATTAATACCATTAATTTGATACCCATATGGTACAAACGCATTCCAGGGTCACACCTGGTCCACCTTTATGGCGATATCTCGAAACGGCGTCCACCTGTGGAACTAAGCATCACTCCCTTTTAAAATACTCATTAATACCTTTCTTTTGATACCCATATTGTACAAACAAATTCTAGGGTCACCCCTGGTCCACCTTTATGGCGATATCTCGAAACGGCGTCCACCTATGGAACTAAGGATTACTCCCTTTTAAAATACTCATTAACATCTTTCGTTTGATACCCATATTGTACAAACGCATTCCAGGGTCACACCTGGTCCACCTTTATGGCGATATCTCGAAACGGCGTTCACCTGTGGAACTAAGCATCACTCCCTTTTAAAATACTCATTAACACCTTTCTTTTGATACCCATATTGTACAAACAAATTCTAGGGTCACCCCTGGTCCACCTTTGTGGCGATATCTCGAAACGGCGTACACCTATGGAACTAAGGATTATTCCCTTTTAAAATACTCATTAACACCTTTCTTTAGATACCCATATTGTACAAACAAATTCTAGGGTCACCCCTGGTCCACCTTTATGGCGATATCTCGAAACGGCGTCCACCTATGGAACTAACGATTACTCCGTTTTAAAATACTCATTAACACCTTTCATTTGATACCCATATCGTACAAACGCATTCTAGAGTCACCCCTGGTCCACCTTTATGGCGATATCTCGAAAAGGCGACCACCTATACAACTACCCCACTCCCTTTTAAAACCCTCCTTAATACCTTTAATTTGATACCCATATCGTACAAACAAATTCTAGGGTCACACCTGGTCCACCTTTATGGCGATATCTCGAAACGGCGTCCACCTGTGGAACTAAGCATCACTCCCTTTTAAAATACTCATTAACACCTTTCTTTCGATACCCATATTGTACAAACAAATTCTAGGGTCACCCCTGGTCCACCTTTATGGCGATATCTCGAAACGGCGTCCACCTATGGAACTAAGGATTACTCCATTTTAAAATACTCATTAACACCTTTCTTTTGATACCCATATTGTACAAACAAATTCTAGGGTCACCCCTGGTCCACCTTTATGGCGATATTTCGAAACGGCGTCCACCTATGGAACCAAGGATTACTCCCTTTTAAAATACTCATTAACACCTTTCATTTGATACCCATATCGTACAAACGCATTCTAGAGTCAACCCTGATCCACCTTTATGGCTATATCCCTAAATGGCGTCCACCTATAGAACTATGGCCCACTCCCTCATAAAATACTCTTTAACACCTTTCATTTGATACCCATATTGTACAAACAAATTCTAGAGTCAACCCTGATCCACCTTTATGGCGATATCCGTAAATGGCGTCCACCTATAGAACTATGGCCCACTCCTTCGTAAAATACTCTTTAATGCCTTTCATTTGATACACATGTCATACAATCCCATTCCAGGGTTTCCCTCGGTTCATTTTCCTACATGGGTTATTTTCCCTTATGTTGTCACCATAGCTCTCAACTGAGTATGTAATGTTCGGTTAACCCGAACTTAACCTTCCTTACTTGTTGGTTATAAAAACTACAGTAGGCATTGGATTCGAAAATTTTCTTTTGTCGTAAACGACATTTTAAGGCCAGTATCCAATACAATTACTTTATAGCGATCTAAAGCTGCTGTTCGGACGTTCCGAAAACGTTTCTCATATTTGAGGTGACATAATATTTTCTTATAATATAATGAAATGGTTTATGCTTCATGAAAATGTTGGAGGAATGGTAAATAAAGGAATATTCATGGATTACAAATAAGAAAAAAACTGTCGATAAACATTCGCACGTTCCGGTTTTTAGCATTCAAAATCTAACAAATATTTTTTTTCGTTTAGCGCCGATTTTATTTCCTTTCCCACCGAAACTCATTTTTCGAGTACCGAAACAGGTATGAAAAGCTTCTCTACTAGCAAAAATGGAGTACATTTGTCACATGTCAACATTTCATTAATGCTCGTTTTTTCAGTGCAAGCTTAAACTACAGTGAAAGTTTAACCTTGCCACTTTGTTCGACAACATAAAATTTTGCTGCTCATCTCAGCTTAAGCGGCCGAAGTGGCAGGGTTAAACTCTGTTCAACTTTAACTGTAGTTTAAACTCGCACTGAAAAATCGGGTACAAGTCATGTTAACACGAAATTTTGAGTACATATCTTATAACCTTACTTAAATTGTTTATAGTTTCACTACTATTCGACATTTTTATCAATATTTGACATAAGGATTGTGTTTTTTAGTCAATATGTAAATAGTGTTTCAGAGAAAAGCTGTACTATGGTCCATTGAAAAGAAATCGACTGGTTTCTGGCTCAACCACTTAACTCCCATTTCCTAAAATTTTGGTTTTTGGTATCAAAAGAAGCATTAACATGTATTACAAATGGGTAAACCTAGAAAAATAATAATTTTTACTTATTTTAGAACAAAAATCCTTTTTACGTAAACTCGTAACTTACAAGCCAACCTAATAAAACCGCGCTGCGTTTTTTAGCTCACGCAAACGACCGGCGTTTTTTGCCCTAACCCAAATAAGCATGCGTTGCGACAATGTAAAGCATGTGTGCAAACGTCAAATCTAAATGTCACGCAGAACAAAAATTGGAAATCGAGTTAGGTTTTTACGCAGCAAATTCAATTTGGGTTGCTCTCATACAAGTTGTATGTGCATGAGAAATTTTTGACAGCAATTTACTTGCGTGCGTTTATATTAGGTTGGCTTGTTAAACATGAAATTTCATGAATACAGCAACCCCGTAAAAGACTTACTTTTAATGCACTCCTTAAATTGATAACTTGGCAACAATCGCCATACATCAGTTTTAAGTTCAGTTATTTCTATTTCATATTATTCTTCTTTTGTTTTAATAAAAAGTATTAAAAATGAATCCAAAGAAAACAAGTAACAAGAACATTACATACTCAGTTGAGAGCTATGGTGACAACATAAGGGAAAATAACCATGTAGGAAAATGAACCGAGGGAAACCCTGGAATGTGTTTGTATGACATGTGTATCAAATGAAAGGCATTAAAGAGTATTTTATGAGGGAGTGGGCCATAGTTCTATAGGTGGACGCCATTTAGGGATATCGCCATAAAGGTGGATCAGGGTGGACTCTAGAATTTGTTTGTACGATATGGGTATCAAATGAAAAGTGAGTGGTGGTAGTTGTATAGGTGGTCGCCTTTTCGAGGTATCGCAATAAAGGTGGATCAGGGGTGACTCTAGACTTTGTTTGTACGATATGGGTATCACATGAAAGGTGTTAATGAATATTTTAAAAGGGAGTGGGCCCTCGTTTTATAGGTGTCGCCTTTTCGAGATATCGCCATAAAGGTGGGCCAGGGGTGACTCTAGAATGTGTTTGTACGATATTGGTTTCAAATTAAAGGTATTAATGAGAGCTTTAAAAGGGAGTGGTGGTAGTTGTATATGTGAAGGCGTTTTCCAGATATCGACCATATTGTGGACTAGGGTGACCCAGAACATCATATGTTGGATACCGCTAATTTATTTATATATGTAATACCTGCCAAGATTTCAAGGGTTCTTTATTTCGCCCTGCAGAACTTTTTCATTTTCTTCTACTTAATATGGTAGGTGTCACACCCATTTTACCAAGTGTTTTTCTAAAGTTATATTTCGCGTCAATACACCAATCCAATTACCATGTTTCATCCCTCTTTTCGTATTTGGTATAGAATTATGGCATTTTTTTCATTTTTCGTAATTTTCGATATCGAAAAATTGGCCGTGGTCATAGTCGGATTTCGTTCATTTTTTATACCAAGATAAAGTGAGTTCAGATAAGTACGTGAACTAAGTCGGGTAAAGATATGTCGATTTTTGCTCAAGTTATCATGTTAACGGACATGCGGAAGGACAGACGGACGACTGTGTATAAAAACTGGGCGTGGCTTCAACCGATTTCGCCCATTTTCACAGAAAACAGTTAACGTCATAATATCTATGCCACTACCAAATGTCAAAAGGATTGGTAAATTTTTGTTCGACTTATGGCATTAAAAGTATCCTAGACAAATTAAATGAAAAAGGGCGGAGCCACACCCATTTTGAAATTTTCTTTTATTTTTGTATTTTGTTGCACCATATCATTACTGGAGTTGAATGTTGACATAATTTACTTATATACTGTAAAGATATTAAATTTTTTGTTAAAATTTTACTTTAAAAATTTTTTTTTTAAAAGTGGGCGTGGTTCTTCTCCGATTTGGCAAATTTTTATTAAGCGTACATATAGTAATAGGAGTAACGTTCCTGCCAAATTTCATCATGATATCTTCAACGACTGCCAAATTACAGCTTGCAAAAGTTTTAAATTACCTTCTTTTAAAAGTGGGCGGTTCCACGCCCATTGTCCAAAATTTTACTAGTTTTCTATTCTGTGTCATAAGGTCAACCCATCTACCAAGTTTCATCGATTTAGCTTTCTTTGGTAATGAATTATCGCACTTTTTCGGTTTTTCGAAATTTTCGATATCGAAAAAGTGGGCGTGGTTATGGTCCGATTTCGTTCATTTTAAATAGCGATCTGAGATGAGTGCTCAGGAACCTACATACCAAATTTCATCAATTTACCTCAAAATTTACTCAAGTTATCGTGTTAACGGACGGACGGACGGACATGGCTCAATCAAATTTTTTTTCGATCCTGATTATTTTGATATATGGAAGTCTATATCTATCTCGATTCCTATATACCTGTACAACCAACCGTTATCCAATCAAACTTAATATACTCTGTGAGCTCTGCTCAACTGAGTATAAAAATTTGCAAAAAGTCGACTAATATAAAAGAATATCCTAAGGTAAGTTATAAATTTATCAACATGTGCTTTCATATAATCTACATAGAAGTTATTCAAACTCATATTGTATTTTAGGAAGCAAATGCTGAAATTCACAGAGTTCTTGATGAAAAAACGGGCAATTTCATTTTCGCTGAAAGTTTCGAAACTAATAACAGCTTTACTCCCAAGAAATTAGACGAAAGAACCGAACTTTTTATAGATGCCAATTCGAACGTCGAAAGTAGTTCAGAGGACACATTCTCCATTGATTCGTCTAGTTGCTTTGAAGTAAATTCTATTGAAAGTTCAAGTAATACATCAAGTACTCCAACGAAGCATAAACTGGATGAAACATCAGGCTTGATATCACACACGAGAGCAAAGAAAGGGCAGAGCAAGCGACACCAGTGGAAAAGAGAAAAGGTTAAAAAAGCGCGGCAACAGGGAGAATGCTACTATAGTTTGGAAAGAATCAGTGGAGAAATGGTGGGTATGAAAAAGAGAAGTGAGAGAAAATTAAAGCAGCGATGCCGATGTAAAACCGATAGGGGCGGCAATAAGTGTGTAAGCATATCTGATTGTCAAAGAGCTGAGCTCTTTAAGTCCTTTTGGAGGGAAATGTTATGGGATCAAAGAAAGTCGTGGATTAGTCCACTAGTTCATGTTGTTCCAGTTGGGCGTAGAAGAAGCCAAACCATAAAAAGATCGTGTACTCTACGTTATCACCTAAAAGTTGAAGGTGAATCAATTCAAGTCTGCAAAAATATGTTTTTAGGTACACTTAATATTGGGGAATGGTTTGTTCGAAATACACTGAAAAATGCCAATGACCATGGTATAGTAAAAAAAACAAGTAATTCAAGAAAGACAAATCTGTTGAACTCAAGAAAAATAGAACACATTAAATCCTTTTTGGACAATATTCCAAAAATGATATCTCACTATTGCCGACAAAATTCGCAAAAAATATATATGGAATTGACTTACACATCCATTAAACAGGTTTACAAAATTTTTAAGTATGAATAATATTTCCGAATCTGAAAGGGCTGGCTATAAAACTTTTTTAAACGTAACGCATGAGCTGAACATCGGATTATACAAACCAAAAAAAGATCAGTGCAGTATTTGTTACGCTTATAAAAATAAGAATGTTGATACGAACACTTTCAGTACGTACATAAGACTTAAAGATCGTGCTCGAAAAGAGGAGGAGCAAGATAAAGAGAGAGCAAGGAATGGAGAGATTAATTGCTTCACACTGGATGTTCAAGCTGTTCAAATGGTTCCATTTATTGCTGCTGGGGCCCATTGCTTCAAACAAAAGTTATCATGTCATCAGTTCACAATTTTTAATTTGAAAAACTCGGAGGTAGTTTGTTATGAAGGTGAAGGTGGAATGGACGCTAATATTGTTGCCTCATGTTTATTACTTTTTTAGAAACTGAAGTAACTGCAAAGGATATTCCTATATGTTTGTTCAGTGATGGATGTAGTGCACAAAATAGAAATGTGACTTTATCAAATGCGTTGACGTATTTTTCCAAAAAGTATAATACTACAGTTTACCAAAAGTATTTGTCCGTTAGTCATACCCAAATGGAATGCGATTCCGTCCATGCGAATATTGAGAAAGGAAAACAATAAAGAACTGTTTGTTCCTGCTGATTTTGTAAAGCTCATACGGGAGGCAAGAACAACCAATGGACCATATAAAGTGCACTATGTTGGGCACACATTTTTTAGAAAATAATCCGAATTAAATTTTTACAAATCCATAAGACCCGGAACAAAATCAGGCGGCGCTTGTGTCACTGATGTAAAATATCTAAAGCATACCTCAGTTGGAATTTTTTACAAACTTGATTACGACGATGAATGGGTACAATTACCACACCGATTAAAAACTGAAAAGGCATTACCCGAAGTCAGAGGCCTTTATATACAGCCTTTAAAATTACCTTTAAAAAATTCCGAGATTTGCAGAGTTTTAAAGAGTTCATTCCCACTGACTATCATGCTTTTTATGATAATTTGATCCACGAAGATTTATAAAATTAAATTCCATAAAAAATTTAACTTATAATCACATGTATTAATGTACTATGTATTTTTCAGTAATGAATACTGCTTGTTTATTTTAAATTGTCATTTCACATGAAAAAATCTTATTTTCGCTTTAAGATTAAACCAATTTGAGAATCTTTAAACAAACTACGTACATTACATACATAAAATAAAAAAACAACAACCACGCATATACAACATATATTTTCTTTTCGTAAGAACAGCAACCTCGTAAGTATTTGTAAATTATTTAAAATACTAAATCAGCAAACTATTTGTGTATATTTTTTCTTATGTAACAGAACGTCCTCTATTTAAAATTTGGTTATCCTTAGAATTTCGAAAAAACTGATATCTCTAATAAAAATCAGTTTATTGGTTCTCCTGTAAACTTAAGTTTTTGCCATTACGTGGTTGAGTCAGTAACCAGTCGAAATACGATAATGGTTTTCCTAACGGCAACTCTAGCAAATTTGTTAATCTTTCAGCCGCTTTGTTGTGGGCCACCAACTCTCACATTGGTATACCGCAGAGTACCATAATGTTAAATCGAATGTTGTTTTCAAACCAGACAGCAAGTTTGTAAATAAATTATGATTTGTTTAATCTCTCAATTTTGTATATCACTGATAGTTTGTTGATTGTGTAATTTGGCTTATACTCATTTTGATGCCGTTGCTCAATGAGCTTCTCATTCAAATAAAATGTCAATGCAGTTCAAATCAAGGTTTCAGTAGTTTCTTGTATTTGAGCGGTTTATGTATCTAATTATTAACTGAAAAGTGCATTATAACGTTAAGATTCGTAATACAAGTGTAATAAAGCACTTGTATTAAAAATAATACAAATAACAAACGTATATTTGCGCAGACAAAAAATGTTTCTCCCAAGTTTAATATTAATCTCTCTTTTACTTGGCTTAAATGCAAATATACAAAATGCCGTAGAAAAAGCTACAACAAATAAGCCAGAAGAAGTGGAAGTGTCCATTGAAGTGAATATACGTGGAGATAATATAACGGTATATAGGAATATCCTAGTTTTATATTTTTCATCTAGACTTCAAAGCAATTTGTCAACATTAGATGCATTTTTTTACCAAATTGACGTATTTTTTTAATTTTTAGAGCTGCAAACTTATTTTGTTTTAGTGTGGCATTCTCATGCTCATTGGGTTTTTTTAGTGAGAGAGAGAATATTTCTGAACTATCTGGGCTTAAAGTGAAAACTGGGAGGTCATTTGAGTTCTGTAGGTCAATTTTAAAATGTTCACACCAAATCTTTTCTTTTTTAATTACAGTCTCAGTTATAAATATAAGATTCTTCAGTGTAAGTTTATACTACAGTTAAATTTGGCTAGATTTAAACCTTGCCACTTTGGCCGCTTAAACTTAGATGCGAAGTAAAACTTTATTTTATAAACCAAACAGGCAAGTATTTAGTCAATTTTAACTGATGTTTAAAATCACGCTAGACACCGGGCCTTATATTTACATTTACATTTAAAATATTGACTTAAAAAATTTTTTTTTTAAATATATACCACCCCAATGTATAATTTACAGCCATCATTATTGTTTTATTGAATGCCTAATGGATTCAAAAATCTAGTACGTTTTGCTTGGTGGGTCGGATTTTAATATCAATAAACAAATAAGAATGAAAAACAAGTAAGGACGGGACTGTTTTCGGCTATGCCGAAGACTTCATCCTTTCATGAATGGGGCTGAAAAATAACCTTAACCCATTCGTAATATCCAAATAATAGGCTGTATAAGATATGAAATATATAGTGAACAGATGTACATACCTTATCGATTTTTAAAACAACTATAAAATAAAAAAGTAAGGAAGTCTAAGTTCGGGTAAAACCGAACATTACATACCTAGCTGTACACTTGAAATGCTGTTGTTGTTTGTTTTGTGTGCTTAATAGTATTGTTAGAAGGCTGCGCAATAATACATATTCATATGGTTCTATTCTGAACAAATTTTCTTCGAGTTATGGCTCCCGAAACATAGAAAATTGCTTAGTCATAAAACGGGCCTATTTTTTTAAATTTGAAGTTTTTCCTATTTGTTGTTATAAATCCACTTGGGAAATGAAATACCATTGATATAAAGCTCTTTTTGCCAAGATATAGCTTATTTTATTCGTCCACGACCCTTTTAAAAATCGTTTATATTAAAGTGGGCGTGGTCCTTAACCGATTTCGTTAATTTTTCTTCAAAGCATTCCTTATAGTAAAGGCAACCTCTCTGCCGAATTTTGTTACGACAGGTTTAACGATTTTTGATTTATGATTAATAATATTTGGAAAATTTATTTTATCACAAGTGGGCGGTGCCACGCCCATTTTAACAAATTTTTTATCAAGAGTCTCAATATCATTCCACACGTCAAATTTCAACATTCTAGGTGTATTATTTACTAAATAATCCGGTTTTTTGTGTTTTCCAAAATGTTATACATATAAAAAGTGGGCGTGGTTATCATCCGATTTCGCTCATTTTCAATACAAATCTATTCTGTGTCCGGTAAGATATCTCAATATTTATTAAAGTTATCGTGTTAACGGACGGACGGACGGACATGGCTCAATCTATATTTTTTTTCGATACTGATGATTTGGATATATGGAATTCTATATCTATTATCTCGATTCCTTTATACCTGTACAACCACCTGTTATCTAATCAAAGTTATAATACCCTGTGTAAAAGTACAGCTGGGTATACAAATCGGCAGGTAATTTGTGTGAGGCTGCAAAGTTTCACGTTTTTGTGGTCTGCATGTAAAAACTATGACCACGAATCACTTATTTCAACAATATATGACGTAAGTGTAAGTATTTGATGAAATTTGATGCTTCTAGCCGTAAAAAAGGGGTCAGAAATTAAAGTTTATATGGGGTATACACTATATATGCCACCGGTCTCAATGATTTTTTCAGACAACAATATATGCTGTATATGTAAGCACTTGGTGAAATTGGAAGCCTCTAGCTGTTAAAATGGGGCAGTAATTACTAAAAGCTTCTTATCTGAACAATCGGTTGTGAGGGATATATGGTATATAAACGACCGATCTCATTCATTTTTTCAGACAATAATATGTGCAGAATACGAAAGCTTTTGGTGCAGTTTGAAGCTTCAATCTCATAAATTGAGGAAGATATGACAAAAATCCTCTTTTCTGAAAAATCGGTTATATGGGGGATATATGCTATAGTGGTCCGATCCGGCCGGTTCCGTAAAATGTCTAATTGGACACCTAAATATACCCGCTCACCAAATTTTATCAAGATATCTCCAAAATTAAAGGACTAGTTTGCATAATAACAGACAGACGGAAAAACGGACATGGCTAAATCAACTCAGCTCTTCATCGTGATAATTTCGGTATACTTAATGGTGGGCCTATTTATTTTCCCTTAAGGACTTACAATTTCATTTTCATGAAAGGTATAATAAATCATTTTTATTAATTTACAAAAATAGGAAAACACAAAAAAAAAAACAATCAAAATTTTATTTTCGCTGCATTTGCAACAAAAGATAATATTTTTTGGGGCTACTGGCAGATGTTTGTTTAATGAAGCAAATTACCAGTTGTGAAAAGGATAATTATTTCAATGAGTTAAGCGGGGACTGCCCTTATTGCTTTAAATGTATGAAAACATTTATTTGAAGCAAATTTTAATTTATATAATAATATGGGAAAAATTTAAACAACGTGTCGCCTTGTCCGTCCTGATGTCACGTTGTTTAAATTTTTCCCAAATTAATAAATAAAGGATAATTATTTCATTATACAAAATTGAGATTCGATTAAGTTTCTGTGTGAAATCGGTATAAGCTTGTAACATAAAAATGTTCGTCCCCATTGAAGACAGATTTAAATATTAATCGTATTTCTTTATCTGAGTAAATAAATTACTACCTTTATAGTATCTACCATAGTGCCAAAGTGAAAATCGAAAATAAGTTACAGAAAACATAGAGAAAATATCAATTTTGCCGTTTTTACAGGGCGCCAAAAATTATTATTATTTTTTTTATTTTTTCATAAACAAAGTGTTCAAACCTGGGACAATTTTTTTTACTCCATATCGGTAGCTTAATGTGAAAATACGCTAAGTCACCTTTTTTGAAAAATTTTATTTTAATGCAGTTTTAAAACTGAATTCAAAATACATCGATCACAAAAAAAAAAATATTTAAATTTTTCATTTTTACGTGCTGTGGGCAATGATGTGTAAATGTGCTAAGTCGTCAGGTGTTAAAAAAAAATGTGCTAAGTCAACTTGTCAATAATATCAATCTGAATTACTAGTCATTTCTTTGTACGCGCATTTTATTTATATATTTAATTCATTCAGTCTTAAAGTACATGCTTTGTTGTTGTTGTTGTATTAACGATAAAAACACTTCCCGAAGGCCTTGGGGAGTGTTACCGATGTTGATGACCCTTTGCCGGATACAGATCCGGTACGTTCCGGTAACAAAGCACTATTAAGGTAGTACTGGCTCGACCATCTCGGGAACGATTTATATGACCACATTAAACCTTCTAGGCCGTCCCGCCCTCCCCACCCCCTAGTTCTATGAGGAACTTGGGATCGCCAGAGCCTCGGCTGTCAATGAAACAGGATTCGCCACGGTTAGGTGAGTTGACAATTGGGTTGGAGAAGCTATATATTTACCCAATTGAGACATGCCTTTGGTGTATTATAAATGCTTTGCGCTGACTATAATCTACTTCAATTCTTACATGTCGATAACTACATGCTTTCTTACAGACTAGTTAAAAACAGAAAACAATTCAAGCTTACATGTCGATAACTACATGCTTTCTTACATACTAGTTAAAAACAGAAAACAATTCAAGCTTAAACCTATATAAGCTGTTATTAAAATTAATAACACTACTGAATCGATTTGCTAGACGTATAGTGCTAGTTATAGGTTCATTCATAGCATAATTCGTTTTATGAGTTATTTCGATAAATAATCTATTATGCCGAAAATCACGCAGTGGAATATATGGAATGAACAAAGTAGATAAATCAGAGCAATTCGTGCTAAAGTTTATTACATTATCGGCAAGCATGAGTGAGATAAAATTCTTCTGTCATGCAAAGCCTGAAGACCAAGCAATTTGTGACTACTGGTATATGATGGGAGGCCGTCTGGCCAGTGAAGCATACGTAAAGCAATTTTGTAAAATTTTTTGGAACTTTCTCAATTTTATAGGAGTTAGATTCATAGAAAGGATTCCATATTATTGAGAAATATTCAATACCACTTCTGACTAAGGATATATAAAGTGCCTTCAACGTCATAATCAATGTGACTAAAAAAAGAGAGTTTGGAGTAAAAAATTACGCCCAAGTCTTTACTCTCTTGACACCGATTAAGGGATTTAGTTTATTGATAAAGTATGTTGCAGTTATAGTAAACAATGGTTGCAGTTGTCTTTATGGAATAAGACACAACACAGCATTTGTTTGAATTTAAAAATAAGTTATTGTCTGCGCACCATCCGGCTAAAGTGTCCAGATCAGAACCGTTAGAAATAAAATAAAATAAATGTAAGGCGCGATAACCTCCGAAGAGATTTTAGGCCGAGCTTATCTTCCAGTTTACGTCATGCTGCTTTTTTTTAATTTTTCCCACAAATTGACGGGACGGGACCTACTTGTTTTATGCCGACTCCGAACGGCATCTGCGAGGCAGATGAGTTTTCACTGAGAGCTTTTCATGGCAGAAATACACTCGGAGTGCTTGCCAAACACTGCCGGGGGGTGACTCCGCTTAGAAAAATTTTCTTCTAATTGAAAAACCTTATTTCTAAAATTTTGATGTTGCTTTGGCCGGGGTGTGAACCCGGGGCATTCGGTGTGGTAGGCGGAGCACGCTACCACCACACCACGGTGGCCGCCAATAGTTAGAAATAGTTTGACAAATAAATAGTATTTTTTGTGAAATATATATGTAGTTTTAGTGTTATATTTCAATCATTAAAGGGGAGTAGTGATGGGGAAACATATTGTTAGGAATGTTAGCAACACTAAGGGGTACTGCCATCTCTATGCCGATGCTAAGCAGTGACGTGAATGCACATCAATAATTTAATCATTTTGTCTACACCTATGTATGTACGTACACGCAGCGGAGAAGAGATGCACAAACACATGCAGATATCTTATCTGAGATGCTCCTAAAGGTATGCAATTATGATTGTGGAAGTGTCGCTCACACATACAAGCGCATGGGGTATGAGAGAAGCTATAAAAATTATACATCTGTAGTTGTAGCTGAGAAATTTATAACTAACTAGTAAGTTCTGGAATTAGAAAAGCCTAGAAATATGCAACGAGGAGGTCGGACAGTTTAAAAGGGCGACAACAGTGGAGGCGAGAGATCAGTTTCATTTAAGCTATCAGTCAGTTTGGTTATTAAGCAAGCTAGTTGCAAAGTATAAGTGTTATCGTGAAGTACTTTAATAAAGGCCATTTTTCCATTATTCAATATTGGAGTTATTTAATCAACAGTTTAGTGATTCGAACTTAGCAGAAGATTGCAAATAAGAGGATTTGCAGTAAATTCGTTACAATATTGAGTAAAAAGTGCTAAGTCAGGAGAAAAAATTTGTTTTGAGTGAGGAAATTGTGCTAAGTCATAAAATAGCTGCTGGGTTAGCATACATGATTTTTATTTATCTTTTTAAAAGCTTCTACACTCAAAAGTATAGCAACTAAGGTATCCTCATTCACAGTTTTGAAAAAAAAAACGTTATTTCAAAAATTATTCACTTTTTTTCGTCTCCTGTAAAATTCGTAAAAAGTGACTTAGCATATTTTCACATTAAGCTAACGATATATCATTATACATCGCTTCCCAAGGCAGTCGGTTCTATGTACCGGAGCGACTCGGGATTTTTCCCGACCAAGGACTGTCATTTCAGTGTGACCCCATTTAATTTGTTTCGTCCCTCCCACAAATTGTCATCCTCCCAGCAGCTCCTTGCAGCAGGACTGCTACATATTCTCTTACTCCGGGAAGGTATCGAACCCAATCCGGGTCCGTCTCCTGACCCCGGTCCTGAGAAATGGTTTTGCTGCATTTGCCAGAAAAGAATCTTTTTAGGACGGTCATACTCTGTTCAGTGTGTCTCGTGCAAGGGATGGTTGCATCGGACAGGTTGTTCTGGGCTTGATCCCAAAACTCGACGTCCACGTAACTTTTATAAATCTTTTGTGGCTCCTTGCTGCTCACGCCCAAGGGCGTCCCGTAGTCTACGCCTAAGCGCCCCTCCACTACCTTCCAGCAGCCTCGCTGCTCAGCAAGCCACAACAAGTACCCGCTGCTGCTCGCGCCCCACGCCGCCAACAACTCAAACAGCTGATACCACTCATAACTACTACCTTCGTAGTAGAGCTGGTAGCAATGCTGAGCATCAGCCCCTGCCCCCGTCTTCTTCTCCGCCCCTCTTTTCTGGCAGCAATCGTGCAGGTCAGGGAAACAGACTCTTAGTCCCTACCTCCGTTTGCACCGTCTGCCAGCACAGAATATATAGGTTTGCGACATCCGCTCAATGCAGCTCCTGCCTTGGGTGGTGCCACTTTCCTAGATGTTCTGGTCTCCGCGACGGCAACCCCTCGACGGGTTTCATCGAGCCATGTTGCCAGGTCGCAAACCCAAATCATCCGGGTACCCCAATGCTTGCCCAAGGGCGCCCAGTCCCAAGGCCACAACAGCAATTGCGTCGTGGCCTTCCACAACCTAGGCGTGGTCACCCGTCACTTACCCCTAGAGTGGTGGCGTCACCCCTCATGCACTTCAGAATTCTGCAGTTAAACTGTAATGGACTAACTGGGAAGATTACGGAGATAGTCGATTTCATGAAGCGGCACAACATCCGCATTGCTGCGATTCAAGAGACTAAACTCACAGCAAGATCTGCATTGCAGACCTGCTCTGGGTATAATGTCCACAGGAAGGACCGCGAGAGCGGAAATGGAGGCGGCCTCGCGTTTATTATACACCACTCTGTGCAATGTCATATATTTGATCCTGGCATCGACCGCAGGGACAATGTCTTAGAACGTCAAGGCCTATCTGTCCGGTCAGGCGATGCAAATCTAGAAATCATCAACATCTACATCCCTCCTGTCACCTGTTGCCCCAGTGGATACCGCCCTAAAATCGAGGCCTTACTCACTGGCAACAATCGCATTATCTTAGGCGATTTCAATGCCCATCACGACCTATGGCATTCAAACTTGCGGGCGGACAGTAGGGGTGAGATGTTGGCGGATCAAATAGAAGAAACGACGTTCTGCACAATAAACGGAGACGCCCCCACACGTATGGTAGGAAGCTGTCATAGCTCGCCAGATATCTCAATCGTGAGCGCAGAACTCGTAAACTGCATCAACTGGCAGCCGATGGTAACATTGGCATCCGACCACCTGCCCATACTTATTTCGTTCGAGCGTACCGCCGACTTCATCGTCACCGAAAAACGCACTTTCATAAACTTCAAAAAAGGAAAGTGGGAAGAATATAAATCTGCAAAAGACAGCAGCTTTGCTGCCCTTCCTATCCCGACTGATGCCCGCAAAGGGGAGCGTGCCTTCCGTAAGGTCATTGAATCCGCCTCGGCACATTTCATTCCCGCTGGGAGAATTCCCGAAATCCGGCCCCACTTCCCGGCGGAGGCCGGGTCCACCGTAAAGTCCCTATCGAATCCGACTAAGCACAAAGACAAAGCTTACATCGCCTTTGCCGATAAGGTGCTGTCGGATGCGGAAAAATGCGCGAGCGCTTTCTGCCGACAATATATAATGCATCCTACGGTCGACAAAGATAGACGGAGAGCCAATAGACACGCACATAAACACAAATTCAGCGCGTCACCAATCACCATCACCGCTAGAGAGGTTGAGGACGCCATTGGTCGCGCTAAACCATCCAAAGCAGTGGGCCCAGACGGCATAGCCATGCCGATGCTTAAAAACCTAGGGAAAGAGGGTTTCAAATATTTAGCGCATGTCTTCAACCTGTCTCTCTCCACCTTTGCCATACCCGAGAAATGGAAAATGGCCAAGGTGGTCCCGCTACTAAAGCCTGGGAAACCAGCTAACGTAGGTGAGTCATATCGTCCGATATCTCTCCTATCGCCAGTGGCAAAGACGCTTGAAGCCATTCTGCTCCCTTATTTCCAAGCACATTCGCAGCTAGCCCCTCATCAGCATGGCTTCAGAAAACTCTATAGCACTACCTCCGCGCTAAATGTCATTAGCACCCAGATAAATTGCGGTTTGAATCAATACCCCCACCATCGAACAGTACTCGTAGCGCTAGACCTATCAAAAGCCTTTGATACGGTCAACCATGGCTCATTACTGCAAGACCTGGAAGGGTCTACCCTTCCCCCATGTCTTAAAAGGTGGACCGCAAATTATCTGGGTGGTCGGCAGGCATCGGTGCAATTCAGAAACGAAACATCAAAACCAAGGAGAATTAAACAAGGGGTGCCACAGGGTAGTGTCCTATCCCCACTTTTGTTTAATTTCTACATATCTAAGCTACCTTCACCACCGGAAGGAGTCACAATCGTTTCCTACGCCGATGACTGCTCAATAATGGCCACAGGCCCAGGCCCAGAGATCGATGAGCTATGCAATAAAATAAACGGCTATCTCCCTGATCTCTCCAGTTTTTTCGCCTCGCGAAACCTGGCATTGTCACCGACTAAATCTTCCGCGACCTTATTTACAACATGGACGCCCCAAATGTCGACCATATTGAACATCCACGTCGATGGCACTACGCTACCGACTGTCCTACACCCCAAAATCTTGGGTGTGACGTTTGATCAGCATCTACATTTTGGTGCGCACGCAACCGCAATTGTTCCGAGAATTCAGAGCCGTAATAAAATCCTCAAATCCCTTGCTGGCAGTACCTGGGAAAAATATAAAGAAACGCTCATGACCACATACAAAGCAATTAGCCAGCCGATTACGTGCTACGCGTCACCCATATGGTCGCCAAGCCTAAAAACTACCCACTGGAAGAAACTACAGGCCTGCCAAAATACTGCTCTCAGAATCGCCACGGGCTGTCTTCTTATGTCCCCAGAACACCATCTGCATAATGAGGCGAGAATACTCCCCATCAGGGAGAGAAATGAGATGCTGACCAAACAGTTTCTGTTGAATACCCAGAAACCTGGGCATCCCAACAGACATCTGATTGACGAACCAGCACCGCCTAGGGGCCTAAGGAGTCATCTCCGTAAGCATTTTGAGGAAATACGGCACCTGAGAACCCAGCCGTATGAAGCGAAAAAACACAAACAGGTCCTTGGTGAACTCCATAGACAGGCGTCGGACCTTTATGTCGGGAATTGCCCGGTGAATCCAGTACTTGAAGAAAAATATCCAGAACTCGCAGAAGAGGAACGCATACTCCCCAGGGAAACGCGTGTCACTCTTGCTCAACTTCGTTCTGGATACTGTAACAGGTTAAACTCTTACCTATCCAGAATCAACCCCGACATACAAAATGTATGCCCCGCTTGCAATGTGTCCACACATGACACCAACCATCTCTTTAATTGTAATGTGGAACCAACGCCTCTAACACCCCTTTCCTTATGGTCCACCCCTGTGAAACGGCAAGTTTCCTTGGACTCCCGTTAGAGGATATTGATGACAATTTGTGATCGGTCGCGGCTATTAGGTGGGGCGAGCATTGCTACAACAACAACAACAACAACAACACCGTAATGTACATTAAAAAAACGCGGCGCAAGTTCGGTTTTTTCTGGATGGAACTTGCGTAAATGAGGACAAGATGAAGTGCTTGCTGCCATCCAAGAAAGAATCGGCGCATTCGTTCCATGGCAGCCACGTCATTGTTGACGGATACTACATTACTCGGAACCCTGAAGGACTTCGTCTATTTGGAACCAGCATTATCAGCGAAAACAATGTCAGCTTGGAAATCAAAAGGAGCTCAAATGCTGCTTTGGACTAATTGGGCAATTGAGAAGGAAAATCCTCCCTTGATGAACCAGAAACACACTCTCAGAGTCGCTCATCGACCTATTCTGGTGTATGGCTTGGAATCAAGGGCAGTGTCGAAAGAAAATGAGATGGCTCTTGTAGTGTTCCAGAAAAGAGTTCTGCGGAAGATCAAGAGTCCTGTATGTGCGGTGGACGGCGAGTATCGAAGAAGTTATAATAATGAGTCAAATTTTTTATAAATACGACGTGAAAACTTTCCATTATTTTGACCCATTTGTTTGCTCTCGCTCCAATACGAATTGCATTTCGTTTAGTTTTTATTCTTCTATTTATTCCACTCTAAAACAGGACGTAGCTCGCAGAAGAGCATGAAATGGTATCACTTTTGTATGCTACGGCCCTACTCTATGCTCTGGTCATGTTCAGAGCCAGAGCAATAGCAAAACGAAAAAATTCCAGAGTAATATAGCATTTTCAATCACTGGTTTAGTGTGTTTGCGTCATTCAAAGTTCTACTTGAAAAGTAAAAGGTTAACATATTTTCATATTTGCACGTTAAAATGTGGGCAACATTTACCTTAATATTGCCTATGAATTGTAATTCCGTACCATTAATACAATAAATGGCGTAACTAAAATACTGAATTATTAAAAAAAAACGAAAGGGAAACACTTAATACGAATAAAACTAAGAGGACTCATTAAGTAGTATACCTACATATATGTAAATTTTTAAGACTGGCGAACGGCCGTGCCGCTCTTTAGAACCCTTCGTTCGGATATTTTTTTTTTAATTTAACTTCCTAAATTTTCGCTATTTGCAAAATACATGTAACACTAGTTTCCGCTAACGGCAGCTGCAAGGCAGATGAGTTTTCACTGAGAAGCTTTTCATGGCAGAAATGGACTCGAAGTGTTTGCCAAACCACTGCCGAGTGGCGACTCCGCTTAGAAAAACTTTTTTCTAAATATTTGATGTCCAGGAAATTGCATAACTATTGAACGTAGAGCTTCAATGGCCCTTTGGTTGTTCCCGTATATATTTAGATCACTAAATGTGAGAGCTCTGAACAGCATCATACCTGGAAGGTGCTTCAGTGATTGAGCAATCTATAATCATCCTTGCACTTTTTGCCAGCTTATATTCAATCATATGTATGGGTTGCCAACATCCACTCGTCCCTTAAGGCTATGTATGTGGTGAAGCTGGCAAATGGAAAATTTTAATGTTCTTATTTCCCAAGTTTATAGCACGGAATGTTTGAGGTAATATTTGCAATGAAACATATCGATCCTAAGTGTAATAACACCCTATATCGTAAGCCATTATTATACCCAGCTGTACTTGTACACAGGGTATTATAACTTTGATTGGATAACGGTTGGTTGTACAGGTATAAAGGAATCGAGATAGATATAGACTTCCACATATCAAAATCATCAGTAACGAAAAAAAATTTGATTGAGCCATGTCCGTCCGTCCGCTCGTCTGTCCGTTAACATGATAACTTGAGTAAATATTGAGATATCTTCACCAATTTTGGTACACGAACTTACCTGGACCCAGAATAGATTGGTATGGAAAATGAGCGAAATCGGATGATAACCACGCCCACTTTTTATATATGTAACATTTTGGAAAACACAAAAAACCTGATTATTTAGTAAATAATACATCTAGAATGTTGAAATTTGTCGTGTGGACTAATATTGAGGCTCTTGATAAAAATTAAAAAAAAATTTTTAAATAGGCGTGGCACCGCCCACTTGTGATAAAATCAATTTTACAAATATTATTAATCATAAATCAAAAATCGTTAAACCTATTGTAACAAAATTCGGCAGAGGTTGCTTTTACTATGAGGAATGCTTTGAAAAAAATTTACGAATTCGGTTAAGGACCACGCCCACTTTTATACAAAAGATTTATAAAATGATCGTGGACGAATAAAATAAGCTATATCTTTGCAAAAAAGAGCTTTATATCAATGGTATTTCATTTCTCAAGTGGATTTATAACAATAAATAGGAAAAACTTCAATTTTACAACTAAAAATTATTCAAAAAAATTCTAGCACTGAAAAAAATTTTTAATCAAAATTGATTCATAAATAAAATTAAAATAGATAATTGACCGCGGAGCTGAAATATATGGGGCATATGACCAAATTATGTAAGCAAAACTGTACCAAAAGAAGAGGAGCCTATTCTAACTTCATATGATATTAGTTAATTACCCTCAAGGGAAGTCAGTAACTAGTGATACAACATTCTGGTTCCGAACTGGACCTAGAGTGCCATATAAGTATTAGTTCGTTAATAGCTGGATTTAGTTATAAAATTGACACAAAAACTTCTACCAGCTTTAACGAGCTGCGGCTACATATGAGTATGCCTCTTTCTGAACACTATTCCACCATTACGTAACTATCGAAAAAGTACCAAAAAGAAATTTGTATATAGTCAGGAACTAGTGAAAAGTTAAGGCAGCGGGGACAATTTCCACTGATAGATGGAGCCCTCTAATTAAGCATTTCAAAAGTTTTAAAATTCAATTTCCAATGCAACATTCGCGGGAATCTCTACATTCACTCTTAGTATGATTATTGAAACCCAAATTTCGACGATATATGTATGTATATAGAATATGTTCCCAGAATTAAATTTCAGAATTAAATTTATTGGCTGTTGTATGTTGGTGATATAACTATTGGCGTAATATTTTAAGCAAATATTTTGCAACTTGAAACCAAATATTCAACTTTTTCCGACCTCAAACAATTAAATTTTTTTAAATACAAAAAAAGTTTCAGTGCACATACAATTTTGTAGATGTATTGTGATTCGTAATTCCATATAAAAAATTTTGAGCAACACTGTACATAAGTATGTATAGAATACTTTGAGCATAAATAAATTAATCGGGTTTCAAATTTGCCTTTCCTTCCACAGATGTCTTACAAAGTTGAACCCTTACCCAAAGGTTATGCCCATCTCGGCGAATCGCCACATTGGGATATCGAGAAACAGAGTCTCTACTATGTAGACATTGAAGCTGGAAAGTTGCTGCGATACGACTATCAGCAAGATAAGGTGTATGTTGCCAAGGTGCCCGGTGTAGAACTTGCTTCATTCATTGTACCCGTTGAGGGAGAAGATGACAAATTTGTCATTGGTGATAAACGTCGTGTGTTAGTCGTATCATGGGATGGTATTTCCGACTCAGGCAAAATTGATCGTGTTTTGTTTGAAGTGCAACCTGACGAAAAATATGTTGTTAATCGTTTCAACGACGGTAAAGCTGATCCACGTGGACGTCTGTTTTGTGGCACAATGGTTTATGTGGGCGATGAGTTCAAAAACCGTTGGGGTGAATTGTACAAATACGAGAAGGGTGGTAAAGTAACGGTAGTTAAGACTGATGTGGGTATTTCCAATGGTCTGGCATGGAATGAAAAAACCAACAAGATGTATTACATTGACACAGCCGATTATGAAGTGAAGGAGTACGATTATGATTTTAATGCCGGTGTACCTAGTAAGAAGTGAAACGCAGATTTGTACTATAGGATAAACTACTTACATTTTTTTCCCTTCTGTCTCTTTTTCGTTTAAGGCAATCCAAAAGTTATCTTTGACCTACACAAGTCGAGTCCTAAGAATAATTTATTACCCGATGGCATGACCATCGACAGTGATGGCAATATCTATGTAGCCACCTTCAATGGACACACCCTTTATAAGGTCAATCCAACGTAAGTACTTCAACAAGCTTGAGTGACCAGAATGTGAACTAATTATTATTATTATTTTTTTTTTCATTTGTAGCACCGGCAAAGTCTTGCTAGAAATCAAATTCCCTTGCAAACAAATCACCTCAGCGGCCTTTGGTGGTCCAAATTTAGATATTTTGTACGTCACGACATCGGCTAAATTTGATCAACCTTCTCCAGCTGGAAGCACCTATAAGATTACTGGTTTGGGCGCTAGGGGTTTGCCAATGTCCAAAGTTCAACTTTAATTATTGTTTGTATATAAGGGTTCATTTGTAAAAATTTTTTCGCTTGTAATGAAAATAAAGTAAGATTTTTTAAAATGTAACGGCGGTGTTGAAAAGGATGTTAATGCATCATTGGATTTTCTTTCTTACCTCATCTTGCAGAAAGTAACCATGAAAAGTGAAGTATCTTCGCCACCGGTGATAATGGTTGGCGGGACGGGACCTACATGTTTTATGCCGACTCCGAACGGCATCTGCAAGGCATATGAATTTTCACTGAGAAGCTCTTCATGCAAGAAAAACACTCGGAGTATTTGCCAAATCACTTCCGAGGGACGACCCCGATTAGAAAAACTATCCTCTAATTGAAAAAGAAGGTATCCAAATGTTGTTGTTGTTGTTGTAGCGATAAGGACACTCCCCGAAGGCCTTGGGGAGAGTTACGATGTTGATGGTCCTTTGCCGGATGCAGATCCGGTACGTTCCGGTAACAAGCACCATATAGGTACTAGCCCGACCGTCTCGGGAACGATTTAATATGACCATATAGAAATTTCTAGGCCATAACGCCCTCCCACCCCCTAGATCCATCAGGAGTTCGGGGTCGGCAGAGCCTCAGCTGTTAATGAAACAGGATTCGCCACGGGTAGGTGAGGTTGACAATTGGGTTGGAGAAGCTACATATTACGTTGGCAACCCCTTGAGAGTGTTGCGCTACACAACCCCTTGAATCAATTTGGTATTTTGGTCATCTCTTACGACAGGCATACCTACCGCTGGTATATTCTAAGCCCCCTAATGCTGGCTGTTACTTCACCCGTGAGTTGAAGTCAAGACCAACAGGAATTACATTGCATAGGTCGTTGTTCATTCTGGATTAGTAAGACTTTAACATATTACAGTATTCAGATCGAACCTATGCCAGACTGCCGCGCACCTCCCGAGGAAGTCTGTTTTCTTTAACTGCGATTTTCGGGTATTGTACTGGCGACATAAGAAGACATCCCGTGGAAGTTCTTGTAACGTTGTTTTAGCAGGCCTGCTGCTTACTTTAGTGTGTTTCATTTAAGCTCGGCGCTGTACACAAGCGACTGGCTAATTGTTTTGTAAGTAGCTATGGTCGTTTCTTTGCCTATGTCTCAATTTTTTTGAGTTCCGGACAGTCGGTAGCGTAATACCATCGACTTAGATGTCAAATATTTCGTACATTTGCAACGCACAACTCATAAATAAGGTCGAGACACTGACCGAGTTTCAAGTTACGAGGGACGAAAAATCCAGGAAAATAGGGAGATAGCTGCTTATTTTATAGCATAGCTCAAAAATGGAAGGGCCACAACCTGTTGCCGTTATCGTGCAGTCATTGGCGTAGGAGACAAATCTAACTCCTATTGGTAGGGAAGGGAGTTTTTGTAGGTAAAAATTAAAAAGATATTGTTTAGTTCTTCTTGGTTGTGGTGTTACGTTCCCGAATTGTACCGCTGCTTGCCGACCACTCAAATAGTTTGCGGCCCAACTCTTGAGACTAGGTGGTAGAGTAGATCCTTCCGAGCCTTGCAGTAACGTGCAATGATTGACCGTGTCAAAAGTTGTTGGCAAGTCTAGTGCTATGATTACTGTCCTCTTGGAGTTTTTGGCTCAATCCGTAATTTATTCAATGGGATTCAATGTGGTGCTACATAATTTTAGAAAGCCATGCTGGTGGTTGGCAAGAAGCAGGCTCATTACCAAAGGTTTTCAACATTGGGTTGGCAATCCATCCGCCTTACAGCTTATGATTGTTTAGCATATTTGATGACTTCTTCAACCTCTTGGGCGATGATGGTAATTGAGTATACACTGTGTTTGTGTTTTTGTGCGCTTCTGTTGTGCTAGAGTGATGCGCACCTCCCAGGGAAAGCTACTTTCCTGAACTGCGATTTTAGGGTATTTATCTCCAAAAACGGGGTTCATCGGGCAATTCCTGGCATATTTCCCCCAGTGGGTTTTTCTTTTAGGTTCGGTAGCAGTGATGCGCCCCATCCAATAGGTGCGAGTGCGACCGGTGTCATGTAGGGACACATTGCAAGCAGAACATACATTTTATATGCTTGGGTTAATTCTGGATAGGTAAGAGTTTAATCGGTTACAGTACCCAGATGGAAGTTGAGTTAGAGTGACGCGCGTTTCCTTAGGGAGAGTGCGTTCCTCTTCTGCGAGTTCTGGGTATTTTTCTTTAACCCTTAAATGCATAGCGTACCATATAAGGTACGCCCTTTTACTTCTTCATATCTCCTTCAAATTAACATGTACTGCATTTTTATTTAGTCTAGATTGGAATTAAAAAATCTAGCTTTTTTGTAAATATTATAACAGCCTTCAGAAATTTATAGTTAGTTGTCGTTGAGCAGATGTGGCAAAGGGACGTGAATTTTGCAATAAAATCAAAGTGGGAATTGTATACCTCAATAAAATTGAGTTATGTAGTGTTAAATAAATATACCAGGTAAGTACATTAGTGTCTATTTTAGCGAATTAAAATGAAATGTAATCAACTGAAACGGTATTTATACTTTATTGGCTTTTTTGCGTATGTACCATATATGGTACTTCATGCATATAAGCCAAATAAAAAATTGCACTTTGTACGTCCTTTTATTTCAATCATGAATGAATATATAATTGGAGGAAAGAGGTATAATGCAGATGAAGTGGCAAATATGCTATGTGATGGTTTCGAAGATCAGGTACGATCAGATATACCCAAAAACCGAAATGTGTCTTTTGATGAATATGAGCCCGAAGATGCATTCGATGATCTAATGGATGAAACACCAGGACCAAAGCGAATTAGAAATCAAGCCGAAACCGACTATGAATTGTTGGAAGAAGATTCGATTAGTGATTCATTAAAAAAAATGAACAATGACGATGTGAACGTCATTTTATTAACCAATATCTCCCCAACAAACCCAAGAAATGGGGGTTCAAGCTCTTTGCCCTTTGTGACGTATCTGGTTTTATATACAAGTTTGAAATTTACACTGGCGAAACTCATTGTTTACTATCTGGAGAACCTGATTTGAAGGCCTCGGCTAATATTGTTGTGCGCATGACTCGTGGGGTTCCACGTTTCCAAATTTATATTATTTACATGGATAAATATTATACCACCATACCGTTATTGATTTATTTACGAACCCAAGGTATACACAGTATTGGGACCATCAACCGAAATAGGATCAAAAATTGCAAACTTCCAGAGACAAAGAATATAGAAACAAGGTTAAACGTCTTCATGTAACAAAGAACTTTATTAACTGAATTCAATATCACACTCTTCTTAATCTAAAGCTTTCTTAGAATTATGATACATTTCTTGTGAGTAAAGCTAGGAGTGTATGTATGAACAGGTGTATGTCGTATCCGTTGTATGTATATATGATTTGTGTGAGAGAAGTCTTCAATAAATGAATGTCGAGTGTGAGAGTGCTTCTCAATAAGTAATATGTATATGTGTTATAAAAGTAGGTGGGATCGTAATGTAACTATATGATGAAAATGAATCGAGGAGTATCAGCAGAGTTCTTAAACACAATACATTGTATACTAATAATATCTATATCAGGGAAGGATAATCGGGTAGTTAACCTTGTTTCCACTTTCGTTGGGATGAAACTGGTGTTAAGTCCACATACTGATAATGTTGTAGATCAAACTATAATAGTGGTAGGATAAGAAAGAGAAGAGAGTGATTAATATCTCTTGCCCCCATATAATTAAAGAGTAAAATATGCATATGGGAGGTGTGAATCTTATGGATTCCCACCTTGGTCGCTTAAAAATTGTGTTGAAAGCCGAAATTGGTATCTTAGAATATTTTATCACCTATTGGGTATATGCTCAAAAGGCGTTCCGTCTGGAAATATCTTACATGCTGACGAATATGGGAACAAACCAAAACCGGTCTGGTGTATACACAACAGCCTCTCGTGCGCAAGATGAATGTGGACTCCCAAAAATTTTACGATTCGACGACATCCATGATTATACCGTAGTTGAAGGTCGTGCCAAATGCACAAACGAAACGTGTACTATTGGTGATAAGAATGTGAACAATAGATCTATATTCAAATCTGAAAAGTGTAACGTACATCTCCGGCTGAATGATAAACGTAATTGTTTTCTTGCTTATCATAAAAAATAAAATAATTATACGAAGTATATTTATAAGTATTTTCACTAATTGACTTTATTTATGTAAATATGTACACGTATTTCCTTTGATTTGAAAACACTGAAATATAATTTGCCTATAAAAAATATTCACCATTTTTCACTCACAATGCATAGCGTACCATATACGTTACAAATAAAAAAAACACATTTTCCGCTTTTTCCGGAAAACGACTCATTTATTTTTAAAATGGTGATCCATTTCGTGTTCAGGGGGTTGTTTTACATAGGTGAAACTGGGTCTTCATATTTGGTGCTGACCTCATGCATTTAAGGGTTAAGTACTGGATTCGCCGGACAATTCCTGGCATAAAGGTCCGACGCCCGTTGTTGTGAATATCACTGAGGACGTGCTTGTGCTTTTTTGTTTCGTACGGCTGTTTCCAGGTGCCGTATTTACTTCTAATGCTTACAGAGATGACCCCTTAAGCCCCTGGGAGTTGAGGCCTCATCAATAAGATGCCTGTTGGGATGCCCAGGTCTCTTGGTATTCAACAGAAACTGTTTGTTCATCATTTCATTTCTCTCCCTAATGGGGAGTATTCTCGGCTCATTGTGTAGATGGTGTTTTAGGGACATAAGAAGACAGCCCGTAGCGGTTCTGAGGGCAGTGTTTTGGTAAGCCTGTATATTCTTCCAGTGAGTAACCTTTAGGCTTGGCGCCCATAACGGGGACGTTCAGCATGCAATCGACCGGCCTATTGATTTGTAAGTTGTAATGAGCGTTTCTTTGTCTTTACCCCAAGTGCTGCCGGCAAGAGATTTGAGGATTTTAATAACAAATGCCGTTGCATGCTCTCCAAAATGTAGATCCTGATCGAACGTCACACCTAAGATTTTTGCGTGTAAGACAGTCGGTCACGTTCTCTCGCTAGAGTCGAGTTGAGTTGAGTAGAAAATATGGCCGGTTTTCCGGGATTCTTCCGGCGGCAATACAACGAGCCGGAGCGGATTCAATGACCTTGCGGAAAGAAGTCTCCCCTTGACGGGCACCAGGAAGGGCAGCAAAACGATTGTCAGTAAAAGTTTTGTAATCGTCCCACTTTCCTTTCTTAAAATTAATGAGTTTTTCCGTAGTGATGAAGTCGACAGGTCGCTCGAGTGAAAAGAGTATGGGTAGGTGGTAGGATGCCAATGTTACCATCGGCTGCCAGTTGACGCAGTTTACGAGATTTGTAAAAGTTACTACGACGTCGGGTTTTGGGGCCTAGCCCAGAGCATGCCGTCCGGTGCAACCATCCTTTGCACGTGACCCACTGACAAGAGTGTGACCGATCTAGAAAGATTTTTTTCCGGCAAACGCAGCAAAACCATTTTTCTGGACCGGGATTAGGTACAGGTCCCGGATTGGGTTCGATACCTTCCCGGAGCAGAATATGGCGCAATCCTGCTGCAAAGATCTGTTGGGAGGATGGCAATTTGTGAGAGGGACTCAACAAATTAAATGCGATTACGCTGAAATGGCAGCCCGTTGTCGGGAAAAATCCCGAATCGCTATCAAGGGTTGATAAGCGCAATACAAAGCTTCATAGCTTCAAATCTTCCGCGACCCAATTGTCAACCTCACCTACGCGAGGGGAATCCTGTTACAAATATGAATGTATAATACACACATTCAGCAGGCGAGGCTCTGGCGACCCCAAGTGCTTCATGGAAGTATGGGGTGGGGAGGGTGGTATGGCCAGAAGGTTAAATGTGGTCATATTAGTCGGTCCCGAGAAGGTGGTGCTTTGTTACCGGAACGTGCCGGATCTATATCCGGCAAAGGACCATCAACATCGATAACAATCCCCAAAGCTTTCGGCGAGTCTTTATCGCTAATACAACAGCAACAAAACCTTCTTAGAGTGTGTTAACAGTACAACAACAACAGAATTTGCTAGCCACTTCCAAAATTTCATCATTCAATTTATTTGTGTGACCTTAAGTGTATAAAATCAGGAAAACTTAATATACTTTCTAATAAAAATAAAATTTGTTTATAAAGCTCTTTTAATTGGGGTTTTTTGCAAATGCTATTTGAAGCCCACTTTTAGAACTTTATTAACTTCTTTTAATTTTGATGATTAATCTTTACTTGTATTTTGAAATTTAGAGTAATAGTGGGTAATTTCACTGTCTGGAAACTTTATAATCATATATAGAAGTATGTACATTAAAATAAAAATTGTTCTACTTTGGCTATTATTTTGATTTGGTTAATAATTATGCAAAAAATTTATTTAAATATGCGCGACGACTCGTATAATTCAGAACAATTCCTCCCAATTCAGGGTTCCAAAATAGTTCGTCATAAAAGCAATAAGATGCTAAGGTCGTCACAACATATTAACGTACTGAAGATGTTTATATAGCCCAAAACTTGTTTGCCAGTGCTATGTAGGTCTGCTGTGTCCAAGCATGCAGAAAGAATATAGTTTGCTGAAAAAATAATATCTGCATTCTTCGCTGGGACACATTACCGTGATCATCCACCACCAGGTATGTTACAATCCATTGATGTATTCACTACACGTCCTATGCGGCGATTCGGACGGAGACCTTGATTGAATCCACCCCCACCACCACCACGTCCTCCACCACCTCCAGGCCCGTAGCCGCCCCCACCACCACCTCCACCGCCGGAGCCCCACCCGCCCCTCCGTGAATTACTGTTACCACTTTGGCCATCTCTAGTCATAAAGGGTGCCATTAATGTTTTGAAGCTACGAAATTTTAGAGAAATTCAAATAGTCTTATAATTCCTTAAGGCCTTTATTACTTACAAGGTAACTATCACAAACCAAATGCCTGTGAACATTTCTAAAACACGCTCTATGCTCCATGGCCTCTGCTCCAAAACTCGACCATCTGTTGGGCGATTGTGAAATTTGTTCAAATTAAATTTACCCATTATATTACTTATTTTACCTCGATCTATGTACACCATTTCGCCTTCTATCTACGTCTCAATAAGTTCATTACTTTTCAGTTGTTACTGATTTGGTACATAACACGAATTAGTAAAAAAAAATAATTAGAAATTTCGATTAGACTCAAATATAAATGTCAATTCACCTGACGTCATAGATGAATGGATTTTAGTGATGGCTCGATATTTCGCTATTGGTGATTGCATCGCCGCTATTGACAAATCGCTAATAGCTATAGCTATTGCAATCCAAATATATCAGTGATTGGCTATTTTCCTTCATTCGATTCTTTTGAATGACAATCACCTCTGGCAGAATATCGCCAATAGCGATTATAGCGATTGGCGATTTTCCTTCAGCATGGAATTCTAATACTAATAGCAGCGATGCAATCATCGATAGGGAGATATCGTTCATCATTGCTCATCTGTGTGCTTTACTTTCCGAAACAGCGAACGGAACAAAGCAAACTTGTGCAACAACTAGAACGACGACATTGTGAAGTCGGCTAGAAAAGCAGCCACGTGGTTTGGGTAATTTTTACAGACAAGCGAAAGATCGAACTCAAAAATAATCAACGCAAAGATCAAAGAGACCGCAAGGCACAACTCATTCAAAAGCAATTATCGAAGTGCAGAGGTATATAGAAGAAACTGTAATTGCACGAAAAGTTGATCCTTTTTTATGGTGGCAGAAAAACAATTACAAGTATCCCAATCTATCTCCTATAGCTCGCGAAAAGTTGGGGTGTTTAGGAACATCGGTTCCCTGTGAAAGACTTTTTTCTCAATCCGGCCTTATTCTAAGCGAGAGAAGAATGCGCTTAGATGATGAAAAGGCTAAAATCCTTATCTTTTTAAACGCCAATCATAAAATATAAAATTCGTTATATTTTGATTTTTATTTAAGTATTTATAATAAAATAATTAATATTTGTCAAAATATTAAACAAGCAATATAAGTTTAAACTTTAATTTCATGAAATGTATAAAAGAAATGGAATGACTGAATTTTTTTGTTTTTAATTACACTATGTGACGCCAAATAGACATGGGTCTTTAGACTTGGCCTAAGATTGATTGCCTGTGTTATTCATAAGTTCATACTTCTAGGCAGTAGCCGTTAACAGTTTTATAAAATTTGTGTTTTTGATGGTAAAATAAAAGAATTATAGAAACATATATCACTCGTCTTATTGTAAACAGATTAACTCAAAATTTAAGGTTTTTGGGAGAATGCAATTCAAGATTTGTCATATGGTTTGTATATAGTTGAATTCTCCGGCTAATTTCTAGGGCACTGCAGTGGGTGGGTAATTTTCTGCTAAAGAATATTTTTATAATAGTTTGAAGAATTTGCTATATTTTTCCTCTGTATTTTTAATTAAAAATTGATTCACTTTACTGTACAAATTTATGCAGCCAAATACAACTTTCAGAATAAATTCATACGGAGTATTTCTGAATACATCGGTGTAGTATAATATAGTAAATAAATCATGTTTTTATGGTGTTACATATACAGATTTATTTCGGGTTGATTCATCTTACATTTAAAAATCAAAGCATTTTCAATTAACAAAATTATAAAACAAAGATGCATATACATTTATTTCAGCTAGTTTCATCTCATTGAGTGTAATACGAGTCTGAACATATTGTCGTCAGCCAGTTAATAATATATATCATAACATCTCAGAAAATTAGAATTTCACATTACATTAGTTTACAATTAAAGGTACATACTTTTTTCTTTTTATTCCAATTTTGGTTCATATATTCTAATAAAATTTAATTTAGTATAAATTAATGTATAACATTCAATCTACTCTGGTAAAAAGAGTTAAACATTAATTTTTTTTATACAAGTATACAAATAATTGCAGATTCGCTTATTAAAGATAAATTAAAGCGATCGCCATAGCTGTAAAAAATAGCCATAGCTGTAAAAAATAGCCATACCTATATTCACTGATAGCTCAAAATCGCTCTTCTGTATGGAATCGCTTGTTGAAATAAATCGATCGCTATAGCTATAAAAAATAGCCGATATTCAAAAATAGCCATATCTATTTTCGCTGATAGCTCAAAATCGCCATATCGTCCATCACTAATGGATTTGCAACACTTTGTTTCGAGAGAGCGCTGTCAAAATTCACATTTTTTATAACATTTATCAATGATGCCACTCCAAACAAAAATGAATAGATCTGAAAATGGGGATTTTTTACATACATTTCGGCGATTATAGTTTCAATAATTTAAAAAATGATAGTCGTAAAATATTCATTTCTTTAAACTCATTTTACAATAATACTACTAGTTGGAGTCAAATATAAACAAATCTAAGTAAAATTTACATTTTGATTAAAGTAATTGGTCAAATATTGTAACGCATTTAACTCACAGTGAAAACCATATATTCTTTTGGAATTTCAGTAAATCCGACCTATGATATAATAGTTAACATCATTCAATGGTAGGGCCTATCCTACATGTCTGACGTTCCAGGTTCTGTGATCAAAATGGACTGGTTGCATCGGGACTTCATTTTTACAGAACTTGTTTTTGTGATGACATTTGAATGGGAAATAATATTTACCCTCCGCCTTCGAACTAATAATATTTACACTAAAACAAGTATTTTTATCATTTTTCCCATAATTTTTGAACGCTGTTATACAGTTGTAGGTCAAACTAAAGTTTACCAACATTTTTGGAACGTTTTTCGTTTTGGCTGGGACATTTTTTGTTCTGGCACCCGCTTCAGCTGGCGCGAGGGATTTATCTGTGATTGTTGCCAGCAACAACTAGAAGATAAATCCCTCGTGAGAGCGAAAATATGAGAGCGTAAACAAAAGATTCGTATCAATCTAATCTATGCTGACGTGTTGTTTCTCATTGTCAATCAAACTAAGTGTGATATCTAGTGCATAGACGTCAAAATTCCAAAGAGATTGGATCACCTGATTTGTAATTGACTATCGCTGTCTCATTCTGTATCTCATTCTATCACCCGCTGAAGATATCCGGCCCTATGCGCCGCCTTTTTGATCAGGCTGTCAAAACCATAGATTAGATTGATACGAATCTTTTGTTTACGCTCTCATATTTTCGCTCTCACGAGGGATTTATCTTCTAGTTGTTGCTGGCAACAATCACAGATAAATCCCTCGCGCCAGCTGAAGCGGGTGCCAGAACAAAAAATGTCCCAGCCAAAACGAAAAACGTTCCAAAAATGTTGGTAAACTTTAGTTTACCTACAACTGTAGAACAGCGTTCAAAAATTATGGGAAAAAGGATAAAAATACTTGTTTTAGTGTAAATATTATTAGTTCGAAGGCGGAGGGTAAATATTATTTCCCATTCAAATGTCATCACAAAAAAAAGTTCTGTAAAAATGAAGTCCCGATGCAACCAGTCCATTTTGATCACAGAACCTGGAACGTCAGACATGTAGGATAGGCCCTACCATTGAATGATGTTAACTATTATATCATAGGTCGGATTTACTGAAATTCCAAAAGAATATATGGTTTTCACTGTGAGTTAAATGCGTTACAATATTTGACCAATTACTTTAATCAAAATGTAAATTTTACTTAGATTTGTTTATATTTGACTCCAACTAGTAGTATTATTGTAAAATGAGTTTAAAGAAATTAATATTTTACGACTATCATTTTTTTAAATTATTGAAACTATAATCGCCGAAATGTGTGTCAAAAATGCCCATTTTCAGATCTATTCATTTTTGTTTGGAGTGGCATCATTGATAAATTTTATAAAAAATGTGCATTTTGACAGCGCTCTCTCGAAACAAAGAGTTGCAAATCCATTCATATATGGTCAAAACGCTAATAAGTAGCTTCTCAGGCAGTGGAGATAAGATATCACACTTAGTTTGATTCACAATAGTTACGTTCTATTGAGACTTGAGCGAGATACGGATAGAAATTTAACATGCAAATGCAACAACAACGTTGTGATCCTGATATTTATCTGGTTCAATTTCTGATCCGTATAGCAGTTCTGTTCGTTTCGTTTTCTGTAGTAGATTTTTTGACAGCTAACCACTTTTGAGTTGGTAGCACTCATGGCTCAACTATATGGTTGGTTCATCTCTACAACAACAACATACATTTGTTCACATTGCCAAAATCAGAGTGTTGCTGTTAGACGAATGGAATGGAATGAAAACATAAAACTTAGCAGCATTTGTATGTAGTACGAAAATGTTGTAAATTCGTTGGTTTCATTTTAAGT
Organism: Eurosta solidaginis; assembly: GCF_040869045.1. Classification (NCBI taxonomy): domain Eukaryota; kingdom Metazoa; phylum Arthropoda; class Insecta; order Diptera; family Tephritidae; genus Eurosta; species Eurosta solidaginis. The sequence goes on along the minus strand of NC_090322.1, from coordinate 153,782,358 downwards.
TTGCCATCTCCTTCTGACAATCCCTACTACAGTGATATGAAAAAAATAAAATCAACTTGTGAGATGAGCCAACCATATAGTTGAGCCATTGTAGCACTGAACTAAATATGTGTACATTTGTGTATACATAAAAGAATTCGCCATATTTAAAAGCAAAAACACTGAAAGAGTAAACAACTTGAAGATGATGTAAGGAAAATAAATAGTTTGCTTACGTGCGAAACTATTTAAATGTTAATAATTCTATCAGTATCTTAAAATTTTGTGTACGTTTCTTCTTATTTTCAACAAAACAGATGTTTTATATTAGTGCTGCCAGTTCTCATAAAGTTGATCCAGATCGTTCCAATGAGATTTGAGCCAGAGCCAGAGCTCGATAAACCAAGGTAACGGCCCTAATAGCTATCATCCGGTGGCAAAATCTTGAGCCAGATAAATAAATTTGCATGTAAATGCAACAACGATTTGAGCCAGATAAATCCAGATAGAAGTCTGGTTCAATTTGTGAGCCAGATAATTTGATAATTACTTCTTTTTATGTTGGCAACGCTGCCTATAATAAACGTACTTTTTCAAAAACAGATGTCGCTGCTTAGCCTTTCGCCGTATGAGTTAAATGAAAAACGGCGGCGACATCTGCCCATCACATTTCACGTATGCGAAAATTTCACGACATCTGCTTTTCAAGTCTCTCAATGATCCAGAGCATTCCCGTGAGAAGTGAGCGTGAGCCGGTGGCAAAATCCTGAGCCAGATAAATAATTTTGCATGTAAATGCAACAACAAAGATTTGAGCCAGATAGAAGTCCGGTTCAATTTGTGAGCCAGATAATTTGTTAATTACTTCTTTTTAGGTTGGCAACGCGGCCTTTAATATACCTACTTTTTCAAAAATAGATTTCGCTGCTTAGCTTTTCGCCGTATGAGTTAAATGAAAACAGCGGCGACATCTGCCTATCACATTTCACGTGTGCGAAAATTTCACGACATCTTATTCTCAAGTCTCTCAATGATCCAGAGCATTCCCGTGAGAATTTAGCGTGAGCCGGAGCTGTAAAACTCACTGAAAGACGGCAAATGTTGTTTCTGTTTGGCATTGGGGGATTCGATTCTTATTCGATCTTTTTTTTAGAAATGTAGAATCGATTTTTTTTTAATCGTTCGATTCTTTAGGCATCGAAGTTTTCATCACCCCTTCAAAAATTGTTGGATTACGTGTTCCATTTTCTTCATGTTGGAGTACTTTAACAATACTCCTTTGTAATGCGTTTGCGGACCACCATCAGCCGATCATTGCTCATTTTTTAACGACCGTGATCACTACACGATGACGATCGAACAGAGTTGCCAAAAGTAAAATATTGTATACAAATAACTGATAATAAAATTTTACTTTGGCTACTCTGATAAAATGCAACAGCGCACTGGTTTTATGTATACATACTATAGTATAGAGAAATATTAGTTTCTTTATTCACGCAAATGCTAAATAACAAAAATATTCGTAGTATAAAATATAAAAGTTGTATTTCCCCTCTTCATTTACTTTCATTTTAAATTAAATTCACTCCGATAATTCTTTCCGACAACACAATTCCTCTTTAGTGATCCTCTGTGGGTGCTCCATGGAGTACTACAGTGAAAGTACTTTGGAATGTACTCTCACGTATGTACGCTATGGAATACTCACAAACAAAGCGAGAGTGGGATCACCTACTCCTCTCCTAGGACATAGCAATGTTAATAGGAGCACATTTATTGTATGAATTCAGATTAGATTTGGAGCAGTCCTATACTCCCAAAGGATTATTCCTTACATTATTTATAGAGTACTCGCGTTTTTTGAAGGGACTATCTACTTTGCGGACGCGTGAGGAAATACAGTTTCTGTAATTTTTGTTTTTATAAATTTAGCTTTTTATATAATTTGGCTTCGAGAGAAAGATGTTACGGTCTGCTGTTAAGGGCGAATTAATGGTGACTTATAACCATAAAGCCATAACCAGATAAATCAGCTGATCGAACCTACCTTATGGAAAGGAATGTAATCGATTAATGGTGCCATACCATAACGCTAACGCCATAGCCAATCAAGTGGTTTTTGGTTTCTCGCCATATCCATAACCTAAAAATATTTGAGTTGGTGAAGTTAATAACTTTTTTTAGATTTTCTTCATTGTTTTGGATACGTTATGACTAAAATACTTATTTTTTGTGGAATATCTTTGTAATTTTTTGCGCTTTCATCATTTTTATGAAATTTTCACGATTTTTAGGTTAAGGCACCATTAATCGATCACATTGAGATGGTTATGTATATGGGTATGGTTACGACTATGGCGTTAGGGTTAAGGAAGTTTAATTTGGCTTTTATGGTCTACGGTTACGGTCCACTTGGGAGCGTTTTCGTGCCTAGTGACTGGGGATGGGGCGAAAGTTGCGACACAAAAGTATCGAAACAAAGAAAAGAAAAATTCGGAGATCACTAGCGAAAAAAAGCCATGAGTTTCCGGCCGCAAGTAAAACGAAGACGTGGAAAAATTTAGAAAAAAAGCAGCAAAAACGATAGCCACGTTTTTCCGGCCGGGAAAAAAAGCAAGAGTTTTGCCCAGTTAATCGGAAAAATTTTATAAAACAAAAAGCCTAATTTTTGGCGGCCCTGCGGTTATACAAAAGGATCGTGTAACATCTATTGGCACAACGTCTACAGCAAAGGCGTCAAGCACCGATACTGCTTCAGTAACTTTATGGCTCACATCAACTGCGCATCCCCAACTATACTCAACTAATCGCAAAACACCCTCGCCGGCTGTGCACGTATTCAAGTAAATGCCCAGAAACTAGGAAGAGTCGATAGCGCAAAGTCCATTCCGACAAACCTCTTTTCTACTCGTCTATTTTGGGTGGTAATAAACATTACAACGTTTGTGTTGTGTTGGCACAAACTCAACGTATAGAATATCCAGTTGAAGTAGGTCGGCGTTTCACAGTCACACCTAGTGAGGAAAGTACTAGTGGTTCCGATTCGGATTCAGATGGCACTAAACTAATTGTGATGAGAACCCTTGTTATCCGCAAATAAACCCCTTTCTCTACGTCTACGAAGTACACTACCACCTTTGGAACAGCGTCCGGCACCATCTCCGCCCCCAGGTCCAGCAGTACGCTGCAGCGTAATACAACGAACGCCCAATTAGCACCAAGTCATACAGGTCGTAAAAGTCAACACGAAGTTTTATTGCCACAAGGTTCACTCGATCACCTCGGACCAGAGCGCAACAACCACCAACAGTACCAACACAGCGCGCCCAAGACCGCGCACCACAACCAAAAATAGCGTCAATTTCACCAGCAAAATCAACATCACCAGTAACCACGCCGGCAGAGGCCCACGGTACGTACTCTGGCGGCCATGTAAGTACCAGCCATGTATGAACTTCAAAATAATTACCCTACAAAAAAATTTTGGTCATAAAACTTACCCACACCCATGCAAATGTGACTAGGAATATAACCTATGACTGTATAATAGCTAGTCAAATGACGTGGAATGACGAGAGCGTTTTTGCAGGGTAGTTAAAGAAACTTCTAAGTGGTACTTAGAGGGTTTTATACAGTCCGGTTGAACCATTTAAAGCTGGAGACATTGGTGCTTTATCGGTAACCGTATCGGTAGCATTATAACAGCTGATTCGACCTATCTTGTGAGAATCAATGCAATCGATTATTGGTGCCGCTAAGGTCGTAACCGTATCGTAGCCAACCAATTGGGTTTTGGTTTACCGTCGTAACGATAAACAGCTGATTACGTTAGGGACACGGATACAGCGATACGACATACGGCACCAATGACTCCGGCTTAACAAGGGTCGATTTTTCCCGTCAAATTTTATTATTGAATACTTGAAATTGTTAGCTTTACAACAAAGGGCATACATTTTTTATATCATTTTAATAATATATTTTGTTGCTTTAAAATGATTGAAGTTAGCTCTATAAATTTTATTCATAATAAGCCGTCTTCATCACGTGAAACGTTTTAGCGATCCATTTTTGGAGCTCAACCATAAATTGTTAGAAAAAAAAATTTGCGACCGCAGCCATTGGTCGATTATGCACGAATTGGCTAAAAGATTTAAACTTTTTTTTCTTATGTCATACAAATACGATATATATATATATATATATATATATATATATATACATATGAATCAATATTGCTAGCAATATCGTTCGAACAACCAGAAGAAAATAATATACGTGCATATAATACATAGTACTATCACAATTTCATCTTTATTGCTTTTATAACAAATTTTCTTAGTACATATTACATATTATTCTCATTATACTATGCCATTATACCAAATTGATATTTTGTAACACTCAAAGTAAGTTCTACCACAACCACATAATAATTTTATAAGAGAGCCCCCAAATATCGAAATTTGTATCCAAACTTTATAGTCCTAAAATATGTTTTGTGAATGTGAATGAAAAAGAAAAAAATTCAACCAAATTCTTACTTTGTAGGTAGTATATTTACAATACATAAGTACATTTAATTACATATTTTTCTCACACATAGCGTTTATAACGATTAAAAAAAAGAGAAGACATAAATAATTGTATAATTTAAAATATTACATCTGTTGGATCATTTTTTTTTCTCTCACTTTATACACCACACACACTTACCTACATTTTCATAGCGTAATTAGCTATTCGTATTTCAACAATGCCGTAGCCCCAGTTAAGAAACCTGCATTATCTTATTTTTTTTTTGTTGCTTACATACGTTAATAGAAATGAATTATAAATAAATTAGTATTTAAAATGGGAATTCTGGCGTCGCCATTTATTTAGAAGGCACGTAGGGTCTACAGGTAAGGGGTTACCGAAAAATAGGTGCATCGGTGGCCATGGATTTGAGGGTGGGTATATGCACCGGGCGTCGCAACAACACCCGCGGCGCCCCTCTGTATATTCGGCCCTTTTATTTGTATCTTTATTTTTCAGCCGTTTTTTTTTTTTTTGATTTTTGATTTTAGAGTAGTAACCGGTCATGTCCGGTTCGGTAATTTTTTTTCGCGGTTATTTCTTTTTGAATTTTAAATGTTTGAATGTCTAACGGTCTGTCCGTGGCATCCGGGTCGACCGGATGTCGTTTTATTTTGAATTGATAAGCGTTTTGAGTCGATCTCTGCGCTTGTCAGGTTTTTTTGATTTTCACAGCTGCTAGTTTGATAGGCATCATATGACTTTTTTTCTGTTTATGGCGCAGGAACAGTAAGGTTGGCAAGGACCCGCCCCAGCCGACAATGACTAGCCACTGTGCACCACAACATCATGCCGACCGCCTTCCTTACTGCTTCCACTGTAAATGCGTTTCCATAACAGATGGCGCCCAACGTGGCACCTGAGGCGCTGGCCGCGAGGGTCAGTCGGGTCAACCTGTGAAGTTGACCATCCCACCAGTCCGAGTGATCAGCCACAGGAGCTGCCACCTACGTTACGGTGGGATGGTTGGACGGATCAGGTTGTCCGGGCTGGTCATCGGGGGCAGTAGCTGACGGAGCCATGTGACTACACGTCAAGTCATCCGGATTTTTTTATTTCACCCAGCGAGGCAGTGCTGCACGCAATTTATTTTTTTTTGTAATTGGGGTTTTTACTTTTCCGGAATGTGGTCCGTTAGTCGGCTTTGGAAAATATACGTCCGCTAAATTGGGATTTTTTTTTTCTTTTAATGTTTAAAAAAAATTTATTTTTCCTGCCGAATTTGTGTCGTTGGTATGAGTGTGTGAGTGAGTGAGTTGTAGGACCCCAGCTCATCCCACGTCTCAGGTGGCAACCCATAGTGCCACCTGGATTGTGACGGGTTGAGCTGGGATTCCAAGTGGCACTCCTTCCTGTCCCACCAGACTGGGGGAGCGGTTCCGAAACCGCTCCACCCATTGCGGCGGAGGTAGGAGGGGTGTCCAGTGAGAATGGACGGGAGGCCTCAACACCCCCAACCAGTCCCAGGGGCGAGCCCCTGGAGACTGCCCCTTCGTTGCGGCTGGGCGTGTTGAGACCAACCCATGTGTGCCTGGAGCGGACCCTAGTGGCCCCAACCAGTCTCGGAGGAGGGCCTTAAGACCCCCTCGCACTGCGGTTGGGAGCACTAGGGACAAGTATGAACGAATTTATGTAATTTTTTTGTTGTACCCCGTGCCTTCTGGAGGAATCGACCCATCAGCATTCCCATTGACTATACAAAATATATAACTAATCAATTTTTTTGTGCAGCCTCGATTTTTTTTTTTAGATACGGCTAGCTATTTTGTTGTTTATGCTTGCGAGTTTTTTTGGTATTTCCTCGCGCACTTTTTTTATACCTAAATATAATTTTTTTTATTTTTAAACCAACCCATCGTTTAGGGTATAAGGTGAAGGGGGAATTCTGACCTTTTTTTTTACCCCTAACTGCATTACGCGGCAAAAGTTTTTTATCAACTACCACATAACAAGTTACATTTTTTTTTCACGGAATATGTCACGCGAGCAGTCGTACGGCCAACCGGGCCGAAATACTCCGTTCGGGAGTGCGGGAAGCTTTGGGGGGAGCCAGAACCGGGGCGGTAATAATAGGGGAGCTTTCTCCAAGGCTAGGCGTCCCTTGGTGGTGCACACCCCAGTAGGGGGACAATACGGAGATCCCGCAGTAATAAATATGGGCTCGGACCTGAATGACCCTCGCGATAAACTGGACAGACCTGGAAGCACCAGTAATCCGAATGTACCCCTATTAAACGCGCATGATATCTCGGGGCTAATGACCAATGTGTCGACCTACGCTCCAGATGGAGCTGGTGCTTTACCACCTAATTATGGAATGGGAAATATAAGGGAAGCTGCAGGTGACCGGGCAAATGACGCAGGAATGCAGGACGAAGCTACTCGTGGAGGCTCGTGGGTGGACGTGCTACACCAACTGTTCCAGGCTTCGCAGGAGGAAATGCGGAGAGAGATGGGGTCAATTACAACCAATATGGACCAGCTCAACGCCGCTCTCGAATCCGCGCAGCAATCAATTCGTCAAAACCGGAACGCAAATAAGATGGACCGTAACCCACTTTCAACAGTAGTACCACCAATGTACCCGACTCCAAGCAGCATAGTAGTGAAACCGCAGGAGTGGAAAATTTCGTTCGACGGCACTTGGAGCGTAGCCGATTTCCTTTTTAAACTGAACACCTTGTGTGAGCGCACACAATGCACGGACGAACAAATAATGGCTAGTTTCCACCTGTTTCTTTCCGGGCGGGCCGAAGAATGGTACTAGCTGTTCACGAAACAAAACCCAAATGCGACATATGCCTTTCTGTGCTACTCATTGAAAAGAGAGTTTGGCACTTTGAAAACTGACCACGAGATCATGATGGAGATCTCCATGCGAAAGCAAAAAGCAAGTGAGTGCTATGACGTGTTCCACACGGACATAATCTCCTTGAACGCACGCTTAAGAGAACCCATGTCGGAGCTTCTACTGATTGACATAATAAAAAGAAACGTCAACAGTAGCCTTAAGCTGATGCTTTTCAACGCAGATGTAAGGACCCTTCATGATCTACGCGATGTAGCACGCAGAGGTGAACAAGTGCTGAAAGAAAGCAAGCTGTTGGGAGCCACTTACCCAGGACGGCATGTAAACGAAGCACTCGCGACAACCCCAGACATGAGGATGGAAAGCAAGGACGGCGAAATGGATCCACAGATAGAGGCGCTGGAATATCGACGCAACAGGAGACCAGATTATTCGGGAATCCAATGCTGGAATTGCCAGGCAACGGGCCACTCCTATATATACTGTGAGGAACCCATTAGGAATCCTTTTTGTTTTAAATGTGGCCATAGGGGAGTATTAACTCCAAAATGCCCTAGGGACCATCGTAGGCAGGGAAACCAGTACCCGAGCGAGAAGGCGGCTTCGTAGCTCCCACACCAGCCAGTGCTCGAGGCGTCGTCTCGTGCACTGAACCCGAGGGTGAATCTCTGCATGGAGGTGGTGAGCTTCCGAGGTGCAGTAGTACCCTGGCAGATGAGCCCTCAAACGTGGTAATAACTTACCCTGACAGTACGGACAATTCGAATAGTTCTGAATCCGAGAGTCAAACGTCCTCATCAGCGATAGGCGAGCCGACCAGAATTCTGCAACGCCAGCATAGGGATGTCGCTTGCCAAACGCAATTTCCACCAAACTTAGAAGAAAGAGAACAAATAAGACATACCATCTTCGAACAATACCCGGTATCGGACAATATTTTGAAGTGTAGGAAGAAATACCACAGGAGAGTACAGGAGCGTAGACTGCTGCAAGCGACCACGTTAACGCTTACAGAGGATGAAAGGCCTCTCGTAGAGGCTAAAATTAAAGATAGTTTTCTTGTAGGGCTGTTGGACTCGGGAGCCAACGTCTCCATCTTAGGGAAAAATGGATTAGAATTCCAAGAGGATAACGGCTTCGAATATCAGCCCTTACATGCGTTCGTATACACCGCGGGTGGCAACAAGCAAAAAATTTTTGGCTCAGTATCTCTACCGGTCACCTTTAAAAATGTCCCTAAGGTTATTCGTTTTTACCTTGTCCCTTCACTTCTCCAAGAAGCCTACTTCGGGGTAGATTTTTGGAGAGCATTTGCGTTAGCTCCCGAAATATTCCCAAGCGTAGAGTGCATAGAGATTAGACTTGAAAAGGAAGAGAAACTTAACCTCCATGAATTGTCACCAGACCGGAAATTAGAATTACAAAAGGTCATCGAGACGTTTCCTTCGTACGAGAAGTTAGGCCTAGGGCAAACTAAATTAGTGGAGCATCACATTGACACCGGTGATGCAGTTCCCATAAAAAGCAAACATTTCCCTCTTTCGCCAACGAGGCAAGCCGAAGCTTTTAGCGAACTATACAGGTTACTCGAATTAGGAGTTATAGACGAATCAAACTCCCCGTAGTGTAGTCCTGTAGTACTGGTCCGGAAACCAGGTAAAGTTAGGCTGTGCATAGATTCCAGGAAGGTCAACGCGGTGACTAAGAAAGACTCGTACCCCCTGCCTCATATCAACGGGTTATTGAGCAGACTGAAGGATACGCATTTTATTAGTGGCATTGATCTGAAGGACGCGTTCTTCCAGTTCAAATTGACAGAGTCCTCCAAGGAAAAAACAGCATTCGCAGTTCCGGGGAGGCCTCTGTACCACTTCAAAGTAATGCCATTTGGTCTGTGCAATGGACCGCAGACTATGAGTAGGCTGATGGACAAGGCAATCCCTTCGCGTTTGCGAGAGAACATCTTTGTCTATCTGGACGACCTGATGGTATGCAGCACTAATTTTGAAGACCACCTAAAATTGCTAGCGGAAGTGTCCCAATGTTTGAGAGACGCAGGGCTGATAATAAACGTGAAGAAAAGTAAATTTTGTCAAAAGGAAATTCGCTACTTAGGGTACTTGATAGGCAGCGGGTGTCTGAAAGTGGATCCGGGAAAAATAGAAGCAATGCAAAACTTCCCGATCCCTAAACCCCCTCGGCAAGTGCGTAGGTTTGTGGGCATGGCGAATTGGTACAGGGCGTTTATTACCAATTTTGCTGACTTGGCAGGTCCCTTGATCTACTGTCTCCGTAAGTCATCAGGCTCGTTCAAGCTTACCCCTGAAGCTATAGAGGCCTTCGAAAAACTAAAAGTAGCATTGAGTTCCGCTCCTATCTTGGCCCAACCCGACTTTTCCAAGAAATTCGTAATACAATGCGACGCTTCCAAAATAGGTGTTGGCGGAGTGTTGTTCCAGGTCGATGACGAGGGCGCTGAGCATCCGATCGCGTTTGTGTCGAAAAAGCTGAACAATGCTCAACGCAATTATACGGTAACCGAGCTGGAATGTCTCGCCGCCATAATCAGCGTGAAGCGCTTCCGACCCTATGTTGAGGGATTACCGTTTCGGATTATCACGGACCACTCCAGTCTCAAGTGGTTAATGACTCAAAAGGACTTGAGCGGGAGGTTGGCGAGGTGGTCGCTCTTACTGCAAAGATACGATTTTGAATTGGAACATCGTAAGGGCACCCTGAATGTAGTACCAGATGCGCTGTCGCGGTTTGATGCTGACGAGTTAACTTTCACTACCACACCCGGGGAAATAGATTTAGTCTCTCCCGAATTTAGCAGCAACGAATATTTAGACTTGATTCGGACCGTCACCGAAAATAAGGAATCGCTTCCGGATTACCGAGTGGTGGACGGGGTAATTTTCAAACGGGTTAAATTTCGTAAGGGAATGGAAGGGGAAGAAGACTCGCTGTGGCGATTATGGTTGCCGAAAGGGTTGACTGAGGAAGCAGTGAGACTAGCACATGACGCTAACCGGAGTTACCATGGCGGGTGGCAGAAAACCTTAGAACGTGTTAGGCAGAAGTACTTCTGGCCGCAGCAGGCTAAGGACGTCAGGGACTACGTCCAGCGTTGTGATACCTGCAAATCGGTAAAACCTACTAACCAACGGTCGAGGCCACCTATAGGGAGTACCTTCGAATCCATCTTTCAAAATACGTTTGGCTAAAGCCCATGCAGAGAGCCACCACTGTTAACGTTATAAATTACTTCGCTTCAGAAATTTTTCCAGCTGTAGGGGTCTCTGAATTTATTCATAGTGACAATGGCAAGCAGTTTATCTCGAAGGAAATGAACCAATTTTTAGTAAATTACGGGGTGACGCACGTGAGGACGGGGTTATATTCTCCCCAAGCAAACGCATCCGAGCGCGTTAATAGAGAAATTGTTTCGAAGATTAGGATTTTCATGAAAGATAAACCTGACCACACCGATTTGGATAAGCATATACCCGAGATTTTATCAGTTTTGAGAAGCGATTTTCATACGGCGATTTTGTGCTCTCCATACTTTGCATTATATGGCCAAAATATGGTCCAACATGCCTCAACGTAAAACTCGGCAGCCTTCGGGAAGACCAGGTTACGATAGTAAGTAGAGCTGACAAGTTGACCAATATTCGTGAGCAGATCCGTAGAAATTTAGATCAGGCCAAGGATAGGGGAGTAACCACCTATAACAAGCGCTCTAGGCAAGTCAACTACAGGTCAGGAAGTTTTCCGGAAAAACTTTGCCTTAAGTAACTTCAAACAGGGCATTAACGCCAAATTCCTGCCAAAATACCTGAAGTGTCGCGTGCTCCGAAAAATAGGCAATGCACTGTATGATCTCGAAGACCTAAACGGGAAATTGATAGGTCGCTTCCACGCTTCGGATCTTCGTCCTCAATGAACCAACAAGAACGGTTTTATGCCAAATTACAATTTGATTTTTTTATATATACCTACCAATTGAACCTTTTTTTTGTCTGGGCGTTTTGGCGGTCGGGAACATCTTGCCTAGTATTCTCCCCGAGCACTGACCTCATAGGAGGTTCACACGCGTACTCACCGAGGACCGTGAACCCCCTGGAAGTCCACGCTTAGGTCGGACTAGCCTTTCGGAGTTTGGACGAGTTCTCCAGATCAAAATGTCTACACCTTTTTTTTTGTTTTGCCTTTCTGTGGGGGCGATAACCACTAGAAATCATCTTTCGGAGTTTTGACGAGTTCTCCATAACAAATGTCTGATTGCCGCAAAGCCCTTTAAACTAGGAAACAGAATTAATTCCCGATTTGACTAAACCTTTTTTTTGATAGACCTATGTTGCCCGGCTAGCTTCGTGGTAGGACGTTGAGACTCTTATCTCAGGGGTGAGTCGTGCCCCACGTTGATTGGCATCGGAGGCCTCTGGCAGTGGCTTCCCACAGCGGATCCGGTTTCCTGTTCGCTTCATCGTCAGGTCTTCAAAGCGAAGCAGGTTTGTTACGGTCTGCTGTTATGGTCTACGGTTACGGTCCACTTGGGAGCGTTTTCGTGCGAACACACCTAGTGAATGGGGATGGGGCGAAAGTTGCGATACAAAATTATCGAAACAAAGAAAAGAAAAATTCGGCGATCACTAGCGAAAAAAAGCCATGAGTTTCCGGCCGCAAGCAAAACGAAGACGTGGAAAAATTTAGAAAAAAAGCAGGAAAAACGATAGTCACGTTTTTCCGGCCGGGAAAAAAAGCAAGAGTTTTGCCCAGTTAATCGGAAAAATTTTATAAAACAAAAAGCCTAATTTTTGGCGGCCCTGCGATTATACAAAAGGATCGTGTAACATCTATTGGCACAACGTCTACAGCAAAGGCGTCAAGCACCGATACTGCTTCAGTAACTTTATGGCTCACATCAACTGCGCATCCCCAACTATACTTAACTAATCGCAAAACACCCTCGCCGGCTGCGCACGTATTCAAGTAAATGCCCAGAAACTAGGAAGAGTCGATAGCGCAAAGTCCATTCCGACAAATCTCTTTTCTACTCGTCTATTTTGGGTGGTAATAAACATTACAACGGTTGTGTTGTGTTGGCACAAACTCAACGTATAGAATATCCAGTTGAAGTAGGTCGGCGTTTCACAGTCACACCTAGTGAGGAAAGTACTAGTGGTTCCGATTCGGATTCAGACGGCACTAAACTAATTGTGATGAGAACCCTTGTATCCGCAAATAAACCCCTTTCTCTACGTCTACGAAGTACACTACCACCTTTGGAACAGCGTCCGGCACCATCTCCGCCTCCAGGGCCAGCAGTACGCTGCAGCGTAATACAACGAACGCCCAATTAGCACCAAGTCATACAGGTCGTAAAAGTCAACACGAAGTTTTATTGCCACCAGGTTCACTCGATCACCTCGGACCAGAGTGCAACAACCACCAACAGTACCATCACAGCGCGCCCAAGACCGCGCACCACAACCAACAACAGCGTCAATTTCACCAGCAAAATCAACATCACCAGTAACCACGCCGGCAGAGGCCCACGGTACGTACTTTGGCGGCCATGTAAGTACCAGCCATGTATGAACTTCAAAATAATTACCCTACAAAAAAATTGTGGTCATTAAACTTACCCACACCCATGCAAATGTGATTAGGAATATAACCTATGACTGTATAATAGCTAGTCAAATGGCGTGGAATGACGAGAGCGTTTTTGCAGGGTAGTTAAAGAAACTTCTAAGGGGTACTTAAGCCCCGATTCTAGTGTGGTAACAACATTCTTCACCATGGTAACGAAATCCTGTGGCAACTTTTACACCCTTTCGGTATTCTACCTGTGAAAGTAGCCGGTTAATCTTTTACCCACAAAAGTAGGTGGTTACATCGAAATAACCACACAACAGCTGTTGTTCAGAAAAGGGCAAAACTGAAAAATAAAGAATTGTAAGCACAAATAAGTAAAGATAATAGTAAAAAAGTGTTGCCTCTTGCTACACATATTTGTTTACATTATGTACTTTCACAGAATAAATTACAATATACCTATGTAGAAACCTAACATGCATAATATGCATATACACATCGTCCCGTTTATTCGTTAACCTCGTATCAACAAGTGAGACATTTTCGGTAAAGCGAACACGGTTGCCACACCATGTTTTCATTTGGGACCAAAATTCATCGAAAAAAGGAACAAATTTTTGTTTTATTTTATTAGTATGAAATACAAAATTTTAGGATGTTTCCATATAAAATTTTACTAAACATAGTGAAGACTTTCTTTTAATTCAATCTGAACAAACAAATATATGTGCATGCAACCAAAAATGGTACTATATTTTGACATAGGATAGTTCTATATCTTTCACCAACCAAACGTTGTGAATTTAGTTTTGGTCACAAAGCTCTTCGTTCTAGCATTATGTTGTGGATTGCAATGAGATAAAATGTATAGTGCAGTTAGGTTTTAGTAACGCCACGATTCTAGTGTGGTAACAACATTCTTCACCATGGTAACGAAATCATGTGGCAACTTTTACACCCTTTTGGTATTCTACCTGTGAAAGTAGCCGGATAATTTTTTACCCACAAAAGTAGGTGGTTACATCGAAATAACCACACAACAGCTGTTGTTCAGAAAAGGGCAAAACTGAAAAATAAAGAATTGTAAGCGCAAATAAGTAATGATAATAGTAAAAAAGTTTTGCCTCTTGCTATACATATTTGTTTACATTATGTACTTTCACAGAATAAATTACAATATACCTATGTAGAGACCTAACATGCATAATATGCATATACACATCGTCCCGTTTATTCGTTAACGTCGTATCTACAAGTGAGACATTTTCGGTAAAGCGAACACGGCTGCCACACCATGTTTTCATTTGGGACCAAAATTCATCGAAAAAAGGACCAAATTTTTGTTTTATTTTATTAGTATGAAATACAAAATTTTAGGATGTTTCCATATAAAATTTTACTAAACATAGTGAAGACTTTCCTTTAATTCAAAGTGAACAAACAAATATATGGGCATGCAACCAAAAATGATACTATATTTTGACGTAGGATAATTCTATGTCTTCCACCAACCAAACGTTGTGAACCTAGTTTTGGTGACGAAGCCCTTGGTTCCAGCATTATGTTGTTGATTGCAATGAAATAAAATGTATGGTGCAGTTAGGTTTTAGTAAGAAACGGTTCAAAATTTGCGTTCTGGTGTTGCCGAACTATGTATGTGGAAAACTCAGTAAATCATAAATGAAACTAGGCAATTTTGTTAGTGCTATTTTTATAGATGCTTACCTTTTCTCTTAGCGTTTAAACATAATATCAGAGCCTAGATTCAGTAAGTGTGAGTTTTGATCCCAGGACTCAGGGATTCTGCTAGCACCTACGGGAACAATTTTATACAAAACATTTCTTCCGAAATCAAATCTCTTTTGCATTTGCTTCCTTCTGTCTTCGAGTTAAAATATTTCTTGTGCGAAGATACTTAGTTTTCAATTACCTTGGGTGGCTTAACACCACAATAGTCCTGGAATTCCTTGAACTCATTGAGCTGGGTGAGAAAGATTAAAATATCAAAGTTCCAAACGAGAAGTAATGCATCGAATTTCTTTGTATAAGCTTTGAAAGTGTTAGGCTCACGACAGAGTGCTCGCTATAAGCTATGCTAGGCGAGAAGAAATTTTTATTTCCATATATTTTACATAGTGTTGTATAACCGATCGAAATATCTAGCTGTTATTAATATTATTATAAAACAAGTGTTTTTTTTTTTTTGATTAGTCGGTTATTTCATCAACAATTAACAACAATGTGTTTGCCAACACTTTTCTTTTTAATGCCTGGCTTAATTATATCCTAGGTGAAATGTTATTGTTCTGGTACATTTTACTGACTGAGCAATTTTTTATGGTGAGAGTTCCATTGAAGTAAATTCAAAATTATATGGGGGCTAACGAAAGTGTGGCGAATTTTTGGGCAATATTGTGAATTTTTACCTCAGTGAAAGAGAAAGAAAAGTACCCATCGTGGCTACTGCCTAAAAAGGACCAAAATTGAAGAAACGGGACCAGCGGACCAAATTGGTTTGGAAGGGACCATTTTTGGTCCAAATGGACTAACGTGGCAACCGTGAAAGCGAAGAAAACTACCTTTCAAATTTCTCCACTCCACAGACACTGGTGAGTTTCTTGGTGATGACAGCGTTACCACTTGGGCCAGAATCGCGAATAAAAAACTGGTAACGATATTCGGTTACATAATGTTCTGGGAACTATTTTACCGGTAACGCTCAGAATCGAGGCGTTAGAGGGTTTTAACAGTCCGGTTGAACCATTTAACAAGGGTCGATTTTTCCCGTCAAATTTTATTATTGAATACTTGAAATTGTTAGCTTTACAACAAAGGGCATACATTTTTTATATCATTTTAATAATATATTTTGTTGCTTTAAAATGATTGAAGTTAGCTCTATAAATTTTATTCATAACAAGCCGTCTTCATCACGTGAAACGTTTTAGCGATCCATTTTTGGAGCTCAACCATAAATTGTTAAAAAAAAAATTTGCGACCGCAGCCATTGGTCGATTATGCACGAATTGGCTAAAAGATTTAAACTTTTTTTTCTTATGTCATACAAATACGATATATATATATATATATATATATATATATATATATATATATATATATATATATATATATATATATATATGAATCAATATTGCTAGCAATATCGTTCGAACAACCAGAAGAAAATAATATACGTGCATATAATACATAGTACTATCACAATTTCATCTTTATTGCTTTTATAACAAATTTTCTTAGTACATATTACATATTATTCTCATTATACTATGCCATTATACCAAATTGATATTTTGTGACACTCAAAAGTAAGTTCTACCACAACCACATAATAATTTTGTAAGTGAGCCCCCAAATATCGAAATTTGTATCCAAACTTTATAGTCCTAAAATATGTTTTGTGAATGTGAATGAAAAAGAAAAAAATTCAACCAAATTCTTACTTTGTAGGTAGTATATTTACAATACATAAGTACATTTAATTACATATATTTCTCACACATAGCGTTTATAACGATTAAAATAAAAAAGAGAAGACATAAATAATTGTATAATTTAAAATATTACGAGCAAAAGTAAGAGAAAACAAAATAACTCCCAACAGAACGAGCTTAGTCAGACTTAAGTATTTATATTAGATTTCGTTTCGATTTCGGCCCAGTAAAGTGTGATCTGTTGGATCATTTCTTTTTTCTCTCACTTTATACACCACACACACTTATCTACATTTTCATAGCGTAATTAGCTATTCGTATTTCAACAATGCTGTAGCCCCGGTTAAGAAACCTACATTATCTTATTTTTTTTTTGTTGCTTACATACGTTAATAGAAATGAATTATAAATAAATTAGTATTTAAAATGGGAATGCTGGCGTCGCCATTTATTTAGAAGGCACGTAAGGTAAGGGGCCACCGAAAAATAGGTGCATCGGTGGCCATAGATTTGAGGGTGCGTATATGCACCGGGCGTCGCAACAACACCGGCGCCCCTCTGTATATTCGGCCCTTTTATTTGTATCTCTATTTTTCAACCGTTTTTTTTTTTTGATTTTTGAATTTAGAGTAGTAACCGGTCATGTCCGGTTCGGTAATTTTTTTTTGCGGTTATTTCTTTTTGAATTTTAAATGTTTGAATGTCTAACGGTCTGTCCGTGGCATACGGGTCGACCGGATGTCGTTTTATTTTGAATTGATATGCGTTTTGAGTCGATCTCTGCGCTTCTGTCAGGTTTTTTTGATTTTGACTGCTGCTAGTTTGATAGGCATGATATGACTTTTTTTCTGTTTATGGCGCAGGAACAGTACGGTTGGCAAGGACCCGCCCCAGCCGACAATGACTAGCCACTGTGCACCACAACATCATGCCGACCGCCCTTCTTACTACTTCCACTGTAAATGCGTTTCCATAGATGAAGAAATTTCTTCGCACTTCTGGCAAGCAATATATTGAACATGTGTTTATATATTTTATGGTATGATATTGTGTTTAGTACGAAATGAAAACTAAAAATTGTCTTCGTCAACGGCTCCTATAGAATCCTTTTTTGAACCTAATAACAACAACATAAGGAAGTCTCAGTCTGTAGATGAGCGAAAAAAACAACTGGATTGTGCTTTCATTAGAATGATTGCCACAGATATGCAACTCTTTAGGATTTTCGAAGATAACGGATTCAGATCTTTTACACAATCTTGGATCCTCGGTACGTTTTGCCTTCCTTCACGAGTAACATTAAGAAACACACTTTTAACAAATATATAAAATCAATAATTTTTATGATATAGAGAGCAGCAAAACGAAAACACAAGTGGCAATTTTTATGATATTTCGTCAATTAAATTCCCTATTCCTTTTTATTTTCAATAAGCTAAGAAAATACTACCTTAAGTTTTTAACTGAAACCATTACACAAATTGCAGTATATTGTCAATTGAAAGTTCCGTATACCTCATTGATTAAAAAGCTGCAAAACGTATACTGAGAACATGTTACCATATGTTCCTTTTTATATGACGCTGAACATAGATCGATTATAATGCCGTAAACGAAGCGAGAAGATTATACATATTGTAATAATAAGTATTAAGGAAGAAAGTGTATTGGTTAATATTCCCAAGGTAGGTTTCCCTACATTTTGAAATAAAAGTTTCAAAACCACGCAAAAAGTATGACATTTCGGTAAAGACTATAATTATCTCACTCCGATGAAAGGATCAAGTGAAGACCCATGTGGCATTCCTTGATGCGAGAAGAGGAATTGTCCAGCTTTATAGGTCGGGAAAAATCGTGTAAATGATTAAATAGGTAAGCAAGTTACAAAGAACTAGCAAAATTTAAATAAACTTTCCCTTCAAAAAACGCGAGTACTCTATAAATAATGTAAGGAATACTCCTTTGGGAGTATAGGACTGCTTCAAATCTAATCTGAATTCATACAATAAATGTGCTCCAATTAACACTGCGATGTCCTAGGAGAGGAGTAGGTGATCCCACTCTCGCTTTGTTTGTGAGTATCCCATAGAGTACATATGTGAGAGTACTTTCACTGTAGTACTCCATGGAGCACCCACAGAGGATCATATGCCAAAGTACTAAAGAGGAATTGTGTCGGAAAGAATTATCGAAGTGAATTTAATTTAAAATGAAAGTAAATGAAGAGGGGCAATACAACTTTTATATTTTATACTACGAATAATCTTATGTTATTTAGCATTTGCGTGAATAAAGAAACTAATATAATACGCATACGCATACGTGAATAAAGAAACTAATATAATATGTATACATAAAACCAGTGCGCTGTTGCATTTTATCAGAGTTGCCAAAGTGAAATTTTATTATTAGTTATTTGCATGCAATATTTTACTTTTGGCAACTCTGTTCGATCGTCATCGTGTCGTGATCACTGTCGTTAAAAAACGAGCAATGATCGGCTGATGGTGGTCCGCAAACGCATTGCAAAGAAGTATTGTTAGAGTACTCCAACATGAAGAAAATGGAACACGTAATCCAACAATTTTTACAGGGTTGTTTCGTTCGATTTAAATGATTAAATCGATTTTTTTCTAGAATCGAATCGAAATTCTTAAAAATCGAATCCAGCTCGAGGGGGCATTTGCCGTCTTTCAGTGAGTTTTACAGCTCCGGCTCACGCTCAATACTTACGGGAATGCTCTGGATCATTGAGAGACTTGAGAAGCAGATGTCGTGAAATTTTCGCACACGTGAAATGTGATTGGCAGTTGTCGCCGCTGTTTTTCATTTAACTCATATGGCGAAAGTGTTACGGTCTGCTGCTACGGTCTACGGCTACGATCCACTTGGGAGCGTGTTCACGCGAACACACCTAGTGATGTGGCGAAAGTTGCGATAAAAAGTATCGAAAAACAAGGAAAAAGACAGACGGGCGATCACTAGCGAAAATTGCCATGAGTTTCCGGCAAGATAAAAAAGTGGAAGGGTGGAAAAATTTGGTGATCACAAAACATCCTCGCCGGCTGTGATAACTCAAATGAAACTCTACTATTGCCGCCAGATCGCGTGCTTAATCAAACTGATTGATAGCTCAACTCAAACTGAATTACTTCTTACTCGCTTGCCCCGCTTTTATAGTTTACGCTGCATACTTCTAGTTTCTTCGATTTCCAGAACTTACTAGTTGTTTCGGCTACAAAATCGCCAGCCACAACTACGTGCACCAATTATTGCTCTCTCTTGTGACAACTCAGATAAGATATATGCATGTGTTTGTGCATTGCCGCTCCGCTGCTCGTATACGTACGTATGTGTAGACGCAATTATTTATTCGTTTATGTAGATACATAATGATTGAATTATTGATGTGAATGTTTGTAGTTTACAGTCTCTCGCGCGCATATAGGCGTATAAGTAAATGCATCTGTGTGTGACATCTCTCTGGGCTGCCTTATATATGTGTATACTGGATTTGATTATTAACGTAAATACTGCTTGGCATGGCCTTAGCATCGCCTTAGTGATGGGATAATTTAGTGATGCTAATATCCGTGACAATACTTTAGTAATAATGATTTCTGAATAAACTTGTAATTAGAATGGGAATGCTGGTAATCCTTTTTATTTAGTAATAATGATATCTGAATAAACTTGTAATTAGAATGGGAATGCTGGTAATCTTTTTTATTTAGAAGGCACTAGGTAAAACAGGTAAGGGGCCACTGAAAATCAGGTGCGTCAGTGGCCATGGTTTTTGAGGGTGGGACATAAGCACCGGGCGCGGCAACACCACCCGCGGCGCCCCCATGTATATTCGGCCTTTTTTGTTTATTTTCCCTTTTCAGCTTTTTTTTAATTTTATTTTCAGCGTTTTTTGTTTTTGATTTTAAAATTTTTTCAGTTAGTAACCTGTCATTTCCGGTTCGGTTAGCTTTGTCTCCTTTTGCGTTAGATTTTTTTTTGAGTTTCTTCTTTTTGAATTTGAATTTAAAGTTTTGAATGTTAATGGTCTGTCCGTGACATCCGGTTCGGCCGGATGTTGTTTTATTTTGAATTATAAGCGTTTTGAGTCGTCTCTGCGCTTTTTGGCAGTTGAGTTTTGGTAGGCATGATAGGAATTTTTTTCTGTTTATGGCGCAGGAACAGTAAGGTTGGCAAGGACCCGCCCCAGCCGACAATGACTAGCCAATGTGCACCAACACATCATGCCGACCGCCTTCCTTACTGCTTCCACTGTAAATGCGATTCCATAACAGATGGCGCCCAACGGGATTTGGTGCCCGAGGCGCTGTCGCGCTGGTCATTCCGGGTCAACTTGTGAAGTTGACCATCCCACCAGTCCGAGGTGAGCAGCCGCAGGAGCAGCCACCTGCGTTGCGGTGGGATGGTTAGATGGATCAAGTTGTCCGGAGTGATCATCGTTGACAGCTGCTGAGGGCGCCATAACAGATGGCGCCCAACGTGGCGCCTGAGGCGCTGTTCGCGAGGGTCATTCCGGGTCAACTTGGGAAGTTGACCATTCCACCAGTCCGAGGTGGGCAGCCGCAGGAGCAGCCACCTGCATTGCGATGGGATGGTTGACGGATCAAGTTGTCCGGAGTGGTCATCGGGGGCAGTGGCTGATGGAGCCACGGACTACACGTCGTGTCCTCCGGACTTTTGTATTCACCCGGTGAGGCAGTGCTGCACGCACTTTATTTTTTTTTAGTAATTGGGGTTTTCATTTTTCCGGGATGTGGTCCGTTAGTCGGCTTTGGAAATATTTTGTCCGCTAAATTGGGTTTTTTTTGCAAAGTAGTTTTTTTTGTTTATCTGCCGAATTTGTGTTGTTAGAGTGAGAGTGTGTGTGTATGTGTTGAAAGAACCCCAGCTCATCCCACGTCCCAGGTGGTAGTTTCGAATACCACCTGGACTGTGACGGGTTGAGCTGGGATTCAAAGTGGCACTCCTTCCTTTCGAAAACGAGGTTTCGAAACCGCTCCACCCATTGCGGCGGAGGCAGGAGGGGTGTCCAGTAAGAATGGACGGGAGGCCTCAACACCCCCAACCAGTCCGAGGAGCAAGCCCCTGGAGACTGCTCCTGCGTTGCGGCTGGGCGTGTTGAGACCAACCCGCGTGTGCCTGGAACTGACCCTAGTGGCCCCAACCAGTCTCGGAGGGGGGCCTTAAGACCCCCTCGCATTGCGGTTGGGAGCACTAGGGACAAGTATGAATGAATTTATGTTATTTTTTTTTTACCTGTAGCCCGAGTGCCTTCGGGAAGGGGATGCCAGCTTCCCATTGATCACTTGCACTATATATTTAACTTAACTACTAATTTTCTTTCAGCTGTTTTTTTGTATTTCGATACGAGCATCGATTATTTACTGCAGTTATTCACGCGATTTTTCTTATATACATTTTTATTTGACCCCTAACTGCATTAGCCGGCAAAAGTTTTTTTTTATCAAAACTACCACATAAGTTACATTTTTTTACGGACTATGTCACGCGAGCAGTCGTACGGCCAACCGGGCCGAAATACTCCGTTCGGGATTGCGGGAAGCTTTCGGGGGAGCCAGAACCGGGGCGGTAATAATAGGGGGGGCTTTCTCCAAGGCCAGGCGTCCCTTGGTGGTGCACACCCCAGTAGGTGGACCATATGGAGATTCCGCGGGAACAAACATAGGATGGGACCTGACTGACCCTCGCGAAAAATTGGACAGACCGGGAAGCAACACTCAATTGAACGCGCCCCTATTAAACGCGCATGATATCACGGGGCTAATGACCAATGTGAAGACCTACGCTCCAGATGGAGCTGGTGCTTTACCACCTAATTATAGAATGGGAAATATAAGAGAAGCTGCAAGTGACCGGACGAATACTGCAGGGATCCAGAACGAAGCTACTCGTGGAGGCTCGTGGGTGGACGTGCTACACCAGCTGTTCCAGGCTTCGCAGAAGGAAATGCGGAGAGAGATGGGGTCAATCAGAAACAATATGGACCAGCTCAACGCCGCTCTCGAATCTGCGCAGAAATCAGCGAATCAGAACCGGAACACAAATAGGATGGACCGTAACCCGCTCCAACCAGTAGTACCACCAATGTAGCCTGCACCGAGCAGCATAGTAGTGAAACCGCAGGAGTGGAAAATCGCGTTCGACGGCACTGGAAGCGTAGCCGATTTCCTTTTTAAACTGAACACCCTGTGTGAGCGCGCACAATGCACGGACGAACAAATAATGGCTAGTTTCCACCTGTTTCTTTCCGGGCGGGCCGAAGAATGGTACTGGCTTTTCACGAAACAAAACCCAAACGCGACTTATGCCTTTTTGTGCTACTCATTGAAAAGAGAGTTTGGCACTTTGAAAACTGACCACGAGGTCATGATGGAGATCTCCATGCGCAAGCAGAAAGCAAGTGAGTGCTATGACGTGTTCCACACGGACATAATCTCCTTGAACGCGCGCCTAAGGGAACCCATGTCGGAGCTTCTACTGATTGACATAATAAAAAGAAACGTCAACAGTAGCACGCAGAGGTGAACAAGTGCTGAAAGAAAGCAAGCTGTTGGGAGCCACTTACCCAGGACGGCATGTAAACGAAGCACGCGTGACAGCCCCGGACATAAGGATGGAAGGCGAGGACGGCGAAATGGATCCACAAATAGAGGCGCTGGAATATCGACGCAACAGGAGACCGGACTATTCGGGAATCCAATGCTGGAATTGCCAGTCAATGGGGCACTCCTATATATATTGTGAGGAACCCATAAAAAATCCTTTTTGTTTTAAATGTGGGTATAAGGGTGTATTTACTCCTAAATTCCCTAGGGACCATCGCAGGCAGGGAAACCAGTACCCGAGCGAGAAGGCGGGGGAACCTCGTTCGGCTTCATAGCTCCCACACCAGCCAGTGCTTGAGGCGTCGTTCCGTGCACTGAACCAGAGGGTGAATCTCTGCATGGAGGTGGTGAGCTTCCGAGGTGCAGTAGTACCCTGGCAGAAGAACCCTCAACCGTGATAATAACTTACCCTGACAGTACGGACAACTCGAATAGTTCTGAATCCGAGAGTCAAACGTCCTCATCCGCGATGGGCGAACCGACCAGAATTCTGCAACGCCAGCATAGGGATGTCGCTTGCCAAACGCAATTTCCACCAAACCTAGAAGAAAGGGAACATACGTATGAACAAATAAGACATACCATTTTCGAACAATACCCGGTATCGGACAATATTTTGAAGTGTAGGAAGAGATACCACAGGAGAGTACAGGAGCGTAGACTGCTGCAAGCCACCACGTTAACGCTTACAGAGGATGAAAGGCCTCTCGTAAAGGCTAAAATTAAAGATAGTTTTCTTGTAGGGCTGTTGGATTCGGAAGCCAACGTCGCCATCTTAGGGAAACATTGATTAGAATTCCTAGAGGATAACGGCTTCGAATATCAGTCCTTACACGCGTTCGTATATACCGCGGGCGGCAACAAGCAAAAAATTTTTGGCTCAGTATCCCTACCAGTCACCTTCAAAAATATCACAAAGGTTATATGTTTTTACCTTGTTCCCTCATTGCTCCAAGAAGCGTACTTCGGGGTAGATTTTTGGAGAGCATTTGCGTTAGCTCCCGAAATATTCCCAAGCGTAGAATGCATAGAGATTAGACTTGAAAAGGAAGAGGAACTTAACCTCCATGAATTGTCACCAGAGCGAAAATTATAATTGCAAAAGGTCATCGAGACGTTTCCTTCGTACGAAAAGTTAGGCCTAGGGCAAACTTAATTAGTGGAGCATCACATCGACACCGGTGATGCCGTTCCCATAAAAAGCAAACATTTCCCTCTTTCGCCACCGAGGCAAGCCGAAGCTTTTAGCGAACTAGACAGGTTACTCGAATTAGGAGTTATAGAAGAATCAAACTCCCCGTGGTGTAGTCCTGTAGTACTGGTCCGGAAACCAGGTAAAGTTAGGCTGTGCATAGATTCCAGGAAGGTCAACGCGGTGACTAAGAAAGACTCGTACCCCCTGCCTCATATCAACGGCTTATTGAGCAGACTGAAAGATACGCATTTTATTAGTGGCATTGATCTGAAGGACGCGTTCTTCCAGATCAAATTGACAGAGTCCTCCAAGGAAAAAACAGCATTCGCAGTTCCGGGGAGGCCTCTGTACCACTTCAAAGTAATGCCATTTGGTCTGTGCAATGGACCGCAGACTATGAGTAGGCTAATGGACAAGGCAATCCCTTCGCGTTTGCGAGAGAACGTCTTTGTCTATCTGGACGACCTGATGGTATGCAGCACTAATTTTGAAGACCACCTGAAATTGCTAGCGGAAGTGGCCCAATGTTTGAGAGACGCAGGGCTGACAATAAACGTGAAGAAAAGTAAACTTTGTCAGAAGGAAATACGCTACTTAGGGTACTTGATAGGCAGAGGGTGTCTGAAAGTGGATCCGGGAAAAATTGAAGCAATGCAAAACTTCCCGATCCCTAAATCCCCTCGGCAAGTGCGTAGGTTTGTGGGCATGGCGAATTGGTACAGGGCGTTTATTACCAATTTTGCTGACTTGGCAGGTCCCTTGACCGACTGTCTCCGTAAGTCAGCAGGCCCGTTCAAGCTTACCTCTGAAGCTATAGAGGCCTTCGAAAAGCTAAAAGTAACTTTGAGTTCCGCCCCTGTCTTGGCCCAACCAGACTTTTCAAAGGAATTCGTAATACAATGCGACGCTTCCAAAATAGGTGTTGGCGGAATGTTGTTCCAGGTCGATGACGAGGGCGCTGAGCATCCGATCGCGTTTGTATCGAAAAAACTGAATAATGCTCAACGCAATTACACGGTAACCGAGCTGGAATGTCTCGCCGCCATAATCAGCGTGAAACGTTTCCGACCCTATGTGGAGGGATTACCGTTTCGTATTATCACGGACCACTCCAGTCTCAAGTGGTTAATGACACAAAAGGACTTGAGCGGGAGGTTGGCGAGGTGGTCGCTCTTACTGCAAAGATAGACTTTAAAATGGAACATCGTAAGGGCACCCTGAATGTAGTACCAGATGCGCTGTCGCGGTTTGATGCCGATGAGTTGTCTTTCACTACCACACCCGGGGAATAGATTATACTTAATTCGGACCATCACCGAAAATGAGGAATTGCTTCCGGAATTACGAGTGGTGGACAGGGTAATTTTCAAACGAGTTAAATTTCGTAAGGGAGTGGAAGAGGAAGAAGACTCGCCGTGGCGATTATGGTTGCCGAAAGGGTTGACTGAGAAAGCAGTGAGACTAGCACATGACGCTAACCGGAGTTACCATGGCGGGTGGCAGAAAACCTTAGAACGTGTTAGGCAGAAGTACTTCTGGCCGCAGCAGGCTAAGGACGTCAGGGACTACGTTCAGCGATGTGATACCTGCAAATCAGTAAAACCTACTAATCAGCAGTCGAGACCGCCTATAGAAAATACCTTTGTATCCGAGAGGCCATTTCAGCGATTATATTGCGATTTCCTAGGGCCGTATCCGAGATCTAAGCGGCGAAATCAATTTCTTTTCATAGTACTAGACCATTTTTCAAAATACGTTTGGCTAAAGCCCATGCAGAGAGCCACCACTGTAAACGTTATAAATTATTTCGCTTCAGAAATTTGTCCGGCTGTAGGGGTCCCTGAGTTTATTCACAGTGACAATGGTAAACAGTTTATCTCGAAGGAAATGAACCAATTTTTTGCAAATTACGGGGTGACGCACGTGAGGACGGGGTTATATTCTCCCCAAACAAACGCATCCGAGCGCGTTAATAGAGAAATTGTTTCGAAGATTAGGATTTTCCTGAAAGATAAACCTGACCATACCGATTAGGATAAGCATACACCCGAGATTTTATCAGTTTCGAGAAGTGATTTTCATACGGCGATTCAGTGTTCTCCATACTTTGCATTATATGGCCAAAATATGGTCCAACATGCCTCAACTTACAACATTTTAGGGAAACTCGGCAGCCTTCGGGAAGACCAGGTTACGGTAGTAAGCCGAGCTGACAAGTTGACTAATATTCGTGAGCAGATCCGTAGAAATTTAGATCAGGCCGAGGATAGGGGAGTAACCACCTATAACAAACGCTCTAGGCAAGTCAACTATAAGGAAGGTCAGGAAGTTTTTCGGAGAAACCTTGCCTTAAGTAACTTCAAACAGGGCATTAACGCCAAATTCCTACCAAAATACCTGAAGTGTCGCGTGCTTCGAAGAATAGGCAATGCACTGTATGATCTCGAGGACCTAAACGGGAAATTTATAGGTCGCTTCCATGCTTCGGATATACGTCCACAATGAACCAACAAGAACATTTTTTTGCTAAATTACCATTTGACTTTTTTTCCTACCAATTGGACCTCTTTTTTTGTCTGGGCGTTTTGGCGGTCGGGGACATCTCGCCCAGTATTCTCCCCGAGCACTGACCTCATAGGATGTTCACGCGCGTACTCACCGAGGACCGTGAACACCCTGGCAGTCCACGCTTAGGTCGGACTAGCCTTTCGGAGTTTGGACGAGTTCTCCAGATCAAAATGTCTACACCTTTTTTTTGTTTTGCATTCCTGTGGGAGCGATACCCACTAGAAATCATCTTTCGGAGTTTTAAAGAGCTCTCCATAACAAATGTCTAATTGCCGCAAAGCCCTTTTAAACTAGGAAACAGAATTAATTCCCAACTTAACTTAGTTTTTTTTTGATGGACCTATGTTGCACGGCTAGCTTCGTAGTAGGACTTTGAGACTCTTATCTCAGGGGTGAGTCGTGCCCCACGTTGCTTGTCGTCGGAGATCCCTGGCAGTGGCTTCCCACAGATGATCCGGTTTCCTGTTCGCTTCATCGTCAGGTCTTCAAAGCGAAGCAGGTTTGCTACGGTCTGCTGCTACGGTCTACGGCTACGATCCACTTGGGAGCGTGTTCACGCGAACACACCTAGTGATGTGGCGAAAGTTGCGATAAAAAGTATCGAAAAACAAGGAAAAAGACAGACGGGCGATCACTAGCGAAAATTGCCATGAGTTTCCGGCAAGATAAAAAAAGTGGAAGGGTGGAAAAATTTGGTGATCACAAAACATCCTCGCCGGCTGTGCACACACGCATGTAATTGTCCAGAAACTAGGAAAGAGTCGATAGCGCTAAGCACCGAAACCGTTCTTTCCGACAAATCTCGTTTCTACGCGTCTATTTGGGTGGTAATAAACTCTGCACCGGTTGTGTTGTGTGGACACAAGGTCCAGTTGAAGTAGGTCGGCGTTCTCAGTCACACTTAGTGAGATAAACCTCTTCCTCTACGTTTACGAAGGATACAACCACCTGCGGAAAAGCGTCCGACACCACCTCCGCCTCCAGGGCCAGCAGTAATACAACCAACGTCAAAGAGCCAAGTCATCCGGCTCGTACAGGGTAGCGCGAAGCTTTATCGCCACCCGGTTCACTCGGTTACTCCGACCCAAAGTGCCCACCAACACCAACGGCGCCTACTATTATCACGGGCATCACCATCAGTAGTACCTCCCCCAACCCATCCATTAGCGCCAACCACGAGCGCAACAACCACCAAACGTACCGCCACCACCAGCTGCAACGCACACAGCGGGGCCGCGAACATAGGCCTGCGGCCACTAATGTTAACACCTAGAACAGGCGGTACCACCGACAACAATACTAGCGCATCTTTATCAGCTACGTCCATACCGGCTATAACAATACTAGCCGCATCTTTATCAGCTACGTCCATTTCGGCTATAACAATACTAGCCGCATCTTTATCAGCTACGA
The DNA here is from genome assembly GCF_040869045.1 of Eurosta solidaginis. NCBI lineage: Eukaryota > Metazoa > Arthropoda > Insecta > Diptera > Tephritidae > Eurosta > Eurosta solidaginis. Next base: position 153,754,104 of record NC_090322.1, on the reverse strand, counting down.
CCATAACGGCTACAACAATACTAGCCGCATCTTTATCAGATACGACCATAACGGCTACAACAATACTAGCCGCATCTTTATCAGCTACGACCATAATGGCTACAACAATACTAGCCGCATCTTTATCAGCTACGACCATACGGGCTACAATATACCAGCTACAATGACAACCACAGGGCAGCGAACATAGACCTGCGGTCAGGCCAATTGCGACAAAGAATATCAGCGGTTAAAGTGGTGAGTTCGTTCCAATACTGAAATAAATATACGTATGTGTAGCCTCAACCTTGTTCTTTAGCAAGCTGCAAAAAAAAAAGTAGACGTAACGTAAAGTGAAGTAAGGAGGTTTAATTAACTTAGAAGCATAAAAAAAAGAAAAAAACAAAATATATCTTAATGGTCATAGGTAGGCAATTTGTACTGCCCGTGAAACAAAAAAAAAGTTTCAGGTATTAAAAGTTGCTTTGCGTTACAGTAAAATTTACTATTACTTTTTAATTAATGCAATTGTTACGGATATGTTTTTGGAATGAGCAAAAGGTATTGATATTGTTTCTGTAAGGAATAAAGTTTTATTGGTAATTCAAATTCAATTGCATTATCAGTTAAAACGCATTAAATTTATATTAAGGGATGCAATTAACGAGTAATGCAAATTAATTTACATTATCAACAAAGAATATACTATTTTCTATAATCTTTATCAGTAAACTGTTAAATTTAGTGATAATGTAAATTAAAGTACATGCAAATTTTTATTGCTTACTGCCATCTTACTAACTGCAGCATGCCCGTGTAAATTGTGAATAATTAATACGGCATCCACTTTATTGCTTTTTTTCATTATCAACCTCAACTCAGGAAGTGAATGCATTGTCGAGCTTAACTTACAAATCATAAAATTTGCAGTGGAACTTAAATTGCTTCATTCTACATGAATATATGTCAAAAATAAATGTATACATATTAAAGTCATATTATTATATACATACATGAAACCTTTCAAATCTGAATTATTTTCTTTGTTCTTTCATTTTATTATTTTAATTTTATTTTTTTTTGACTGAGTTGAACTAAACAATACCAGCACTGACTGCTACATGCAAAACAGTTTACGTTTCACCTGAACAAGTAAAACGATTTCATTAATTTCACTATAAATTTAAAAGTTCACATTTTGCCTGAACATGTAAAACGATTTCGTTAATTTTACCATAAATTTAAAAGTTCACGTTCTACCAGAACAGGTAAATGATTTCATTAATTTTACCATAAATTTAAAAGTTCACGTTTTATTTGAACATGTAAATGATTTCGTAAATTTTTCTGTGAATTTAGAAGTTCACGTTTTACTTGAACATGTGAAACAATTTCTTCGAGGAGTATGATTTACCCCAAATTTAGTCTTAGTTGCGTTTATAACAATTTTCTTAGTAAATAGTATATATTAGTGTCATTATACTATGTGTTATACCGAATTGATGTTTTTTTAAACTCAAAATAAGTCTACTACAACAACATATTAATTTTGTAAGGGGGCCCCAATTATCGGAAGTTGTATCCAAACTGTACAGCCCTAAGATAGGTTTGTGAATGAAAAGAGAAAGGGCATTTAACCAAACTTCTACCTTGTATGTAATCTATCTACTATTCATAAGCACATTTATTTAAAATTTTTTTTTGCACCAAGCGCTTATAACCCTTGTCAAAAAAACAAAAAGGAGGTGACATAAATATAGGTATAGCTTTAAATATTTCTTTCATAGCATACATACTTTAGTAATAATGATATCTGAATAAACTTGTAATTAGAATGGGAATGCTGGCGTCTACATTCTTTTAGAAGGCACCTAGGTAAATCAGGTAAGGGGCCACCGAAATTTTAGGTGCGTCGGTGGCCATGGTTTTTGAGGGTGGGTATATGCACCGGGCGTCGCAAAAACACCCGCGGCGCCCCCTATATATATTCGACCCTCTTTGTTTATTCCCTCTTGTTTTCTTTTAAATTTTCAGCAGTTTTTTTTTTATTTTGATTTTCAGCGTTAGTAACCGGCCATGTCCGGTTCAGTAATTTTTTTTCCGTGTAGTTTTTTTTTATTTTTAAATTTAAATGTTTAACGGTCTGTCCTTGACATCCGGTTCGACCGGATGTTGTTTTAGTTTGAATTTATAAGCGTTTTAAGTCGGTCTCTGCGCTTCTGTCGGTTTTTTTTTGATTTTGACAGCTTTCAGTTTTGATAGGAACTTTTTTCTGTTTATGGCGCAGGAACAGTAAGGTTGGCAAGGACCCGCCCCAGCCGACAATGCCTAGCCACTGTGCACCACCACATCATGCCGACCGCCTTCCTTACTGCTTCCACTGTAAATGCGATTGCATAACAAAAGGCTAAGCAGCGACATCTATTTTTGAAAAAGTGAGTATATTAAAGGCCGCCTTGCCAACTTAAAAAGAAGTAATTAACAAATTATCTGGCTCACAAATTGAACCAGACTTCTATCGGGATTTATCTGGCTCAAATCGTTGTTGTTGCATTTACATGCAAAATTATTTATCTGGCTCAGGATTTTGCCACCGGATGGTAGCTATTGTTTACTATAATCGGGGGCTTTCATCGAACATAAAGCTAAGGGGACACTGCGCTGCACCACACTGCACTTTTTTGCCTTTTTAACCAACATGTCCGCGCTGCGCAGTGCTGCTGCCGCTGTGAATTGCTTCATAAGAATACATGCGAAAAATATTTTGCAGAGTTCAACCAATTCGCCGTGCAGAAGAATGTCAAGTCAAAAGTTAATTTTAATTGATTTCGATTAACTGGCATATTAAAGTACAAGGAACTGTATGGAAAATAATCAAGAAGAAACAATCAGATGTTGTCATAACCATTGTGTACAATAATTATCCACCACAGCACCTGGTACTGAAGTCGCATCGCACCTTGTATATCCGATGTTTGCCAAGGCGAATTCAGTACCAGGTGTTGTTATCCCAACAGCTGATTGCTTCTTCTTGATTATTTTCCATACAGCGCCTTGTACTTTAATTCGAAATCAGTTACAATTTTCTTTTGACGTGACATTCTTCTGTACGGCGAATTGGTTGAATTTTTTTGCCACACCCAACGCGAATCCATACCAGGTGGTGGCAAAGCGAATTCAACCAATTCGTCGTGCAGAAGAATGTCAAGTCGAAAGGGAATTTTCATTGATTTCGATTAACTGACATCAAGGCGAATCTATACCAGGTGGTGGCAAAGGAATTCGACCAATTCGCCGTACAGAAGAATAGTTGTACTTCGTTGCTAACTAGTACAATTGAAACACTAGCTAGCTTACCGAATTGCATGGAAAGCAACAATAAAAAGTAATCGAGTTGAGTTGGCTAAGCGCTTTCAGTTGAAACCGCTTAGGTAATTTTCGACCTGATTGATAGTGTTGTATAGTGTTGCATATTCAAAAATAGGACACTATTGTGAACGAGCGAATGAAATGAACCTACGAATGTGCAGATAAACAAAAATAACAAAATAACAGCGTGGCGGAAGGGTGACATACATACAAACAAACACACGCATTTCATGTATTTTGTTTTTGTAATTCTCTGGTTGAGTGTCAAAAACATACTGCGCTAGAAGTAGAAATGTCATAGCAGCGAAAAAAAGTAACAATTAGCTGATAAACCTCCACCATCTGTATGGTTTTGGCATAATGAAACTGTTTAGCTAGTTGAAGCGTTCCCTGCAAAAATCGCGAGTACTCCATGCATGCATGTATGGAGTACTCGCTATGGACCAACCGAGTACTCAAAAATTAACCACAATTCAAACAAAAATTATGGTCCAATTAACATTGCGATGTCCTAGGACTGGACCATATACTCCAGCTTCGCATTACATCAGAGTAATCCATGGAGTACCCACAGTCCAATAAACATCGTGTAGTGATTACAATCGTTAAAAACGAGCAATGATCGGCTTACAATGTGTTCGTGTAGAAACATGAGTTGGTCCATTGCTGTATTACAGTGGAGTATAATGGTAAGTACTCCGGTGGACCACATGATCCAACGATTTTTGTAGGGTTTTCTTCAAGCTCGCTTGAAAAAAATACACTTACGGGCCGATTCTGAGCGTTACCGGTAAAATAGTCCCCAGAACATTATGTAACCGAAAATCGTTACCAGTTCTTTTATTCGCGATTCTGGCCAAAGTGGTAACGCTGTCATCATCGAAAAACTCACCAATGTCTGTGGTGAAATTTAAAAGTTGGTTTTCTTCGCTTTATCCATGGCGGAACGATACAAAGTGGTAGCATGCGACAGCTGAATATAAACTTTTTTATTTGATTTGATACATAAACTTCCGGCGCAGTTCGATTTTGACATTCGTCCATCGAATTTACAAAAACAAAGTACATGGAATTTTTATTTATGTTCGTAGGTATGTCACCATGCTGCCACCTTCCGCCATGGCTTTACCGAAAATGTGTCACTCGTAGATACGAGGCTAACAAATGAACGAGACGATGTGTATATATGTACATACATGCATAAGATTTTACATAGTTATATTGTAATTTATTCTGTGAAAGTACATAATGTAAACAAATATATAATATATAGCAAGAGGCAACACTTTTTTACTATTATCTTTACTTATTTGCGCTTACAATTCTTTATTTTTCAGTTTTGCGTTTTTCTAAACAACAGCTGTTGTTTGGTTATTTCGATGTAACCACCTACTTTTGTGGGTAAAAAATTATCCGGCTACTTTCTCGGATAGAATACCAAAAGGGTGTAAAAGTTTCCACATGATTTCGTTACCGCGGTAAAGAATGTTGTTACCACACTAGAATCGGGGCGCTAATGTCAAGTCAAAAGAAAATTTTCATCGATTTCGCTTAAAGCTGGAGACATTGGTGCTTTATCGGTAACCGTATCGGTAACCTTTTAACAGCTGATTCGACCAACCTTATGAGAATCAATGCAATCGATTATTGGTGCCGCTAAGTTCGTAACCGTATCGTAGCCAACCAATTGGGTTTTGGTTTACCGTCGTAACGATAAACAGCTGATTACGTTAGGGATACGGATACAGCGATACGACATACGGCACCAATGACTCCGGCTTATCTGACATATTATTGTACAAGGCGTTGCAAGGTGAATCTATACCAGGTGGTGGCAAAGCGAATTCAATCAATTCGCCGTGCAGATGCATGTCAAGTCAAAAGAAAATTTTCAGATTTCGATTAAGTGGCATTTTGTTGTACAAGGTTTTGTATGGAAAATTATCAAGAAGCAATCAGCTGTTGGGATAACAACACCTGGTACTGAATTCGCTTTGGCCACACCTGGTATAGATTCGCCTTGGATGTGAGCCTATTTTCATATATCATACGATGCTAAATATGAATCATATTTGACACCTATTGGCGTCTTAAATAGCTCATTTCCGACACTTTTTGGTCTACAAAAAGACTGTGTCGACTGCTAATACGCGTCCACGTATATAGGGAGGGGTGTTAAACTCGTTCAACAGATATTAACGAAAAAACGATTAATTAAGTACCCAGGAACCCCCCCCCCCCCCCCCCCCCCCCCCAAAAAAAGGGGGGGTGGGTTTGGAACCCATATTCACCCTTATCGTGAAGTTCACGCGGAAAAGTGTTCGCCTTCACTTCTTTTGTTCGGGTGAACTTTTCCGCCTATCGGCAATTTCGGGCGAACAAAAGTTCACTTCGAAACAGCTGATGCTGTATTGTGAATTAGCAGTGAACAAATAATTTACTTACAATTGTGTAAATTTTGTAACAAATTATATATTTCCTTAAAATACAACAAAAAAAAGAAATACAAAATTTATAAAATAATGTTTAGTATTGCAATTAGGTTGGTATTGATTGAGCGCGAGAATATAAATGTGAAAGCGATTCGGAACAATAAAGGGGCAGTTCTAACCCTTTGTTGTTGTTGTTGTTGTAGCGATAAGGTTGCTCCCCGAAGGCTTTGGGAATTGCTATCGATGTAATGGTCCTTTGCCGGATACAGATCCGGTACGCTCCGGTACCACAGCACCATTAGGTGCTAGCCCGACCATCTCGGGAACGATTTATGTGGCCACATTAAACCTTCAGTCCATCCCCTCCCTCCCCACCACCAAGTTCCATGAGGAGCTTGGAGTCGCCAGAGCCTCGTCTGTTAGTCGAACAGGATTCGCCGCGGGTAGGTGAGGTTGACAATTGGGTTTCGAGAAGCTATATATTGCGCTGGCAACCTGAAGGGTTGCGCTACACAGCCCCTTGAGTCTGGTATTTTAGTCGCCTATTACGACAGGCATACCTACCGCGGGAATATTCTGACCCCCTAACCCACTGGGGTGTTCTAACCCTTTCGAGCTAATTGATTCGCTGTAAGCTAAAAATTACTATTGTCAGCACTTTTGAATAACAAGTTAATTTTTATTCAATTAGCGTTCGCCAATATTACAGGCTAAACAAGCCGGCATTCTAATATTGGCTAGATATTCTTACCAACTCCTTGCCACCATTGAAGCAAAAATTTGGAGTTCCACCAATTATAAAGTTGAGTACATGTATTCGCTTTTTCGCATAGGGAAAAGGCGTTGGAAAGGACGAAATGGGTATTAGTCAATCTTGTTCCAGTGAGGTGTTCAACATTTTGGAACCGTCATTTTTGTTCACAATGGATAACTTGGCCGACTGATACGTTGTCATAAAAAATAGAATTTACATACTTAGGAATACAGGAATTTCACTTTTTTCCACTCAGCTTCTGATTGTGCATTATTTATTGATGTATTTCTAATAATAAAAGTACATATAATCATAAGAGTATCAAATTTCAAAACAAAATATTACTTAACATTTTCTTTTCCTCTCGTTCACCTGTAAAATATAAGTGAACAAATTTGGGCTTCCCCGCTGTTCATTTCGCCCGAACAAAGAGTTGCCGATAAGGTGAAATCTTTTTCGAACACGAAAAATTTTTTCGCCATCTGCGATAGGGTGAACAAAAACTGTGAATATTTTCGGGTGAAAACAAAACTCGCGATAAGGGTGAGTATTTTTGCGCAGAACACATTTCTGCGTAGGCGCCTTTGGCCGCGCACAACATTACAACAACCACAGGACTTAACTGCAATATGAAGCTGTCCAGTTTAAAAATTTATCAAATTAGAGTCATAAGACTCCAACTTGATCATATTTCTGACACCCATATCTTTCACATATTTCGGACTCAGTTCGTAATCGAAAGTTATGAGCGCTCCGAGAACGTTTGAGGGGCAGACAAATTATAAATATACAGATGTTGAAAACTTATAATAATGTATATACTGCTCCTAACCTAAGATGTCCCCAAGCATATCAAATCTTGAAATTTTACATTAAAATGATACTTTGTGAATAGCCCAACTGTAAATTTTTTAGTTGTGCTCTTATTCTAAGACGTTGATGAAGGATGTTGTATTCGTGTGCGTATATCGGTCAAACTAGTTACTGCCAATTACCTGCGGTTCAAATAGCCCACTTCCGGATGCTTCAATTCCCTGATGAAATATGTATAATTATGTGCCTATATAGTTATGTATATTATATTATGGAGAAATTCATCATATCTATTCAAAAACGATTCCAAAACATGTTGTTGTTGTTGTAGCAATGCTCGCCCACCTAATAGCCGCGACCGATCACAAATTGTCCTCAATATCCTCTAACGGGAGTCCAAGGAAACTTGCCGTTTCAACAGGGGTGGATCATAAGGAAAGGGGTAATAGAGGCGTTGGTTCCACATTACAATTGAAGAGATGGTTGGGTCATGTGGGGACACATTGCAAGCGGGGCATACATTTTGTATGTCGGGGTTGATTCTGGATAGGTAAGAGTCTAACCTGTTACAGTATCCAGAACGAAGTTGAGCAAGAGTGACACGCGTTTCCCTGGGGAGTATGCGTTTTTCTTCCGCAAGTTTTGGATAATTTTCGTTAAGTACTGGATTCACCGGGCAATTCCCGGCATAAAGGTCCGACGCCTGTTTATGGAGTTCACCAAGGACCTGCTTGTGTTTTTCCACTTCATACGGCTGGGTTCTCAGGTGCCGTATTTCCTCAAAATGCTTACGGAGATGACTCCTTAAGCCCCTAGGCGGTGCTGGTTCATCAATCAGATGTCTGTTGGGATGCCCAGATTTCTGGGTATTCAACAGGAACTGTTTGGTCAGCATCTCATTTCTCTCCCTGATGGGGAGAAAAAAAAACATCATTTTATATGGTTGAAAAACGTTATTAGGTATGATCAGAAAATGACAGTTAATAGTAATCAAATGTTATTCCAAAACAAGTACAATCTTTAAATGTGATGAAAAGAATAAAGTGTTGAAAAATAGAATCATAGTAATGCAAAAATAAAATTTAGGGTACACTTTTCTCCCGGCGATAAATTAATTTTCGAATAAAATATACTTTTAAATTTCAACGCTTTTAATCATCTTGGGGTTGTTATTGTAACGATAAGGACCATCGTTCAATCAAAATTTTCAAAAAATGCTGACTGAAGTTTTTATAATTGGGTTGGCACTTTTGGTAGTCGTTATTTTCAGTAATTTTTCCAAACAAATAATACTTCCGGCGCCCGTATCTAGGGACTATATCTAGTAACTGTGAGTTTTGAAATGTATGCTTTCCTTAATTCAAATTATATGGAGAAAAGGTGAACACTTTAAAGGCCACATCCACCACCCGGCATATTACAACTCGTTGATGTATTCACACGTCCTATACGCCGATTTGGCCAGAGGCCTTGATTGAAACCACCACTATCGCCACGTCCTCCACCACCTCCCGGACCATAACCGCCACCGCCACCGCCACCACCACCACCAGAGCTCCAACCGCCGCGACGTCTGTCACTGCTACCACTCACACCATCATTAGACATGAATGGTGTCATTAACGTTTTAAAGCTGCAATATGAAACAGAAATTAATATATTCAAAAGCATCCTTAGGTTGCCTTGCCAAGTAATTTCCAGTTCTGTTTTCGGTAATAGTCTAGTTGAGGGGTCGACCGCTAATACGCTACCAAAAATATCGAGATAGGTGTCAAACGACGCGTCTTGACATCAGTATTAATAATCCGAAGGCGGAAAATAAAAATTTTACCGCGTTCAAAAGATATTAACGAAAAACTCGCGGGTACCTCCGAAACCGGGGGTCGGATCCATAGTATTTTTCCGCGAACACCTTTCTGCGTTGGCGGCCTTCGGCCGCGATTATAAAAAATGGTAATACTCTAGTTGAGGGGTCGACTGCTAATACGCTACCAAAAATATCGATAGAGGTGTCAAACGACGCGTATTATTCTCGAGAACAATAACCCGATGGCGGAAAAGAAAAATTTTATCTCTGTACGGAGATATATGCATTTGAAGTTGGCGATTTCCATGTGGTTGTTGTTGTGTTTGTACCCCCAAAAAAATTGTGCATCACCGTGGCGGTAGCCACGGTTATACCACACACCCGGACTTGGCATGGCGTAGCCCAGGGTTATTTTTTATAATAGCGGCCGAAGGCCGCCAACGCAGAAAGGTGTTCTGCGCAAAAATACTATGGATCCGACCCCCGGTTTCGGAGGTACCCGCGGGTCATTTTTCGGTTTTTCGTTAATATCTTTTGAACGCGTTAAAATTTTTATTTTCCGCCTTCGGATTATTAATACTGATGTCAAGACGCGTCGTTTGACACCTCTCTCGATATTTTTGCTAGCGTATTAGCAGTCGACCCCTCAACTAGACTATTACCAAAAATAACCCTGGGCTACGCCATGCCAAGTCCGGGTGTGTGGTATGACCGTGGCTACCGCCACGGTGATGCACAATTTTTTTTGGGGGTACGAACACAACAACAACCACATGGAAATCGCCAACTTCAAATGCAAATATCTCCGGACAGAGATACAATTTTTCTTTTCAGCCATCGGATTATTGTACTCGAGATTAATACGCGTCGTCTGACACCTCCCTCGATATTTTTGGTAGCGTATTAGCAGTCGACCCTTCAACTAGACTATTACCCTATTTTCTTATATTCACTTAATTGGTGAAGATTGTTTTTGAACTCAAAAGTCGAATAGGAAAGCGACATGCGTAAAGCAAACTTATGATCTATATTTACTTACAAAGTGACTAGCACAAACCAAATGCCTGTAAAAATTTCTAAAATCCGTTCTATGCTCCATGGCCGAAACTCCAAAACGCGACCATCTGTGGGAGAAAAATTAGTCTGTAGCAAATCACTAGATATATTTATCCTATTTTACCACTTTCAATATATACCATCCTGTTTTTGTTTCGAATCGAGATACCAAATCATATAAAAACATATGGTTTGTCGCCTGACGTGTAGTTTTGGCCATTGTAAACTTTACCAAGTAGCGCAACTAACAGCTGATCGCTCAAAATTTGCACACACACACAAACATCACTAATGGCCATATTACGGAAATCTTAGGGAAATTGAAGTTAAATTTTTAAACAGACATAAAATGTTATGTTGTTGTTGTTGTTGTTGTTGTTGTAGCGATAAGGTTGCTCCCCGAAGGCTTTGGGGAGTGTTATCGATGTGATGGTCCTTTGCCGGATACAGATCCGGTACGCTCCGGTACCACAGCACCATTAAGGTACTAGCCCGACCATCTCGGGAACGATTTATATGGCCACATTAAACCTTCAGGCCATCCCTCCCTCCCCACCCCAAGTTCCATGAGGAGCTTGGGGTCGCCAGAGCCTCGTCTGTTAGTGAAACAGGATTCACCGCGGATAGGTGAGGTTGACAATTGGGTTTGGAGAAGCTATATATTGCGCTGGCAACCTGAAGGGTTGCGCTACACACCCCTTGAATCTGGTATTTTAGTCGCCTCTTACGACAGGCATACCTACCGCGGGTATATTCTGACCCCCTTACCCGCTGGCGGTCTGTCACCTCCCAGTTGAAAAAGGTTGGCCACATCCCTTAATTGTGGTGATCTAAACTGTTCTAATGAAACTGTCATAAAATGTTATAATTTTGGAATATATAGCATCTAGAACACCTTAATTGGAGTAATTGAAAGAAAATGTTTGCTTATGCTCAAGTATTTAATTATTTTTTCTAAATTTATCTTTAATATTGATGCAATGATTGATCCGATGCAACTCTGGTCTTCCTACTGTTCTTCATTCCACTCCATTCGAGTGCCTATTTTCACGGCTTGCGAGTGCCTTCCACTCTATTCGCAACATAACCTCGAATTAAGCTGCCAAAATATATATGTAACAATGGTTTTGGCTGTGGTTACTTCCTTTATTAAGTATGAAATTCGCAAATAGATGGCGCTCTAATTTCTAGATATGAAAGACAAACCTCGTGTTCCAATGGTACATGAACCATTGGATCACATTTTTGTTGCATTTGCATGTTAAATCTCTATCCGCATCTGGGGCAAAGAGGATAAATATAATAAGAGCCGTCACTCGTTATTTTTTAGGCATTTACTCGATGTAAACTATGAGATAGTCGCTACTTTTGTTTTATGAGGGACATTTTTGAATTGCCTTCCATTTATCCATGCGGTGTTGTCACTTTATGCAAACGTGGTTTTGGAAAGAGAATTAAATAATTAATTAAATACAGTCGGAAAAATAAACACAAATACCCCATGAAAATGTATAGAAGACATTTATAAACATCTCGCCCAAAAAAAAGTGGCGACTACCTCATAGTTTACATCGAGTAAATGCCTAAAAAATATAGAGTGACGGCTCTTATTATATTTATCCTCTTTGTCTGGGGCCCTATTCGCTAACTGTGAGTTATAAAGTGTGTTATGGAATTCGCATTTACGATGGAAGCAGTAAGGAAGGCGGTCGGCATGATGTGGTGGTGCACAGTGGCTAGTCATTGTCGGCTGGGGCGGGTCCTTGCCAACCTTACTGTTCCTGCGCCATAAACAGAAAAATAGTTCCTATCATGCCTATCAAAACTAAAAGCTGTCAAATTCAAAAAAAACCTGACAGAAGCACAGAGACCGACTCAAAACGCTTATCAATACAAAATAAACGACATCCGGTCGAACCGGATGCCACGGACAGACCGTTAAATTCAAAACTTAAAAATTTAAAAAAAACGAACGCAAAAAAATGTTACCGAACCGGACATGGCCGGTTACTAACGCTGAAAATGGAAAAAAACGCTGAAAATTAAAAGGAAACAAAAAAGGCCGAATATACATAGGGGCGCCGCGGGTGTTGTTGCGACGCCCGGTGCTGATCCCACCCTCAAAAACCATGGCCACCGACGCACCTATATTTCGGTGGCCCCTTACCTGTTTCCCTAAGTGCCTTCTATATAAATGGTGTTACGGTCTGCTGCTACGGTCTACGGCTACGATCCACTTGGGAGCGTGTTCACGCGAACACACCTAGCGATGTGGCGAAAGTTGCGATAAAAAGATATCGAACAACAAGAAAAAGACAGACCGGCCATCACTACGAAAAAAATCGGCCTTTTTGAAGATTGAGTTTCCGCCGTATACACATAAGGAAAGAAAAATTTGGATTATTGGGACTTACAACGTGAACATTTTCCCATCAATGAAACAACGCCAGAATTAGGTCTGCATTTTAACCTATCAACCATTAGGCATGTTCAAGTGGCAATTGTATGCTGCGCAGAAATAAAAAAAAAGGGGGGAACTGGGTGGTAATATATCTTAACCTAGTAGGACACTACCACCGGCGTAAAGGCCAGCACGAAGCTTCATCGCCACCTGGGTCTTTTGTTCACCTCGGACCACCGCGCCAACCACCACCAACGGTGCCTACTATTACCACGGGCATCACCATCGGTAGTACCTTCCCCAACTCCTTCATAAGCGCAACCACGAGCGCAACAACCATCAGACGTACCGCCACACCAGTTGCAACGCACGTAGCGGGGCCACGTACATAGGTTTGAGGCCATTAAGATTAACACCAACAACAGGCGGTTCCACCGACCCCAAGACTAGCGCACCTTTATTAACTGCGCTCATACCGACAATAATACCAGCCGCATCCTTACTAGCCGCGCTCATGCCGGCAATAACACTACTAGCGCATCTTTATTAACTGCGTCCATACCGGCACTAACATTACTAGCGCAACCCTTACCAACTACGACCAGATTGGGCTACAATAAACCTGCTACAATGACAATCACAGGACAGCGAATATAGGCCTGCGGGCATTCCAATTGCGATAACGAACATCAGCGGTTAAAGCGGTGAGTTCGTTCCACTACTGAACTAAAATTATGTATTTGTAGCCTTAACCTTTTTTTTTAAATTATATTTTTGACTCCGCAACATTATATAATGTTAATGTAACCACAACTAAATTAAAAGTGAATTGTTTATATAAAACACAAAGATCAATGTGCTAAATACCTTTGCACTGTAAATAGGATTGCAATTTGGTAGAAAAATGGAAAAATGAATTCCCTGTAGTTAAAGGCACTAATATTAAAAAAAGCATAAAAACAACTCAAGATTGATAGTAATGTAAAGTTTATGTCCTATAACTAAAAACCACGAAGATCAATTTAACGTAACTATTTAGTGTTGCAAAAAAGGGTATAAAGCTAATTAAAAGAAAAAAAACCATATTCGAGTATATATCTATGTAATGTTTAAGTCATAGTAAATTGCCTTTTTTCTACAAGAAAAAAATTTTAACCAACAAAAAAACAAAGCATATTTTAATGGTCATGGGTGTGCAATTTATACTGCCTGTGAAACAAAGAAAAAGGTGTTTCAGGTATTAAAATCTGCTTTGCGTTGTGGTAAAATTTTACTAATACATTTTTTTTATTGATGCCATCGTGGCGAATATGATTTTGGAGTGAGCAAAAGTGTTGATATTGTTTCGGTAAGGAATAAAGTTTTATTGGTAATTCAAGCTCAGTTGCATTATCAGTAAAATGCATTAACTCTATATCAAGAGACGCAAATAACAAGTAATGCGGGTTGGCTTTCGTTAGCAAAACAAAACTTTTTGTTGTATACATTTTTTTTTGGGTGACTGAGTCGAAATAAACCCGAAACAATACCAACCCTAACACTTACTTGTAAAACAGTTTACGTTTCACTTGAACAAGTAAAACGATTTCCGTAATTGTACTATAAGCTTAAAAGGTTCATGTTTTACCTGAACAGGGGAATGACTTCGGTAATTTTTCCATGAAGCTAAAGGCTTACGTTTTGCTTGAGCTTGTGAAACAATATTTTTTGAGGGGTAGGATTTACCCCAAGTTTAGTCCTAGTTGCGTTTATGACTAATTTCTCAGCGCATAGTACATATTACTGTCATTATACTATGTGTAATACCGAATTGATGTTTAGTTAAACTCAAACTAATTTTAATACAACAACTATTAATTTTGTAAGGGGGCCCCAATTAGCAGAAGTTGTATCCAAACTGTACAGCCCTAAGATAGATTTGAAAAAAAGGAGAAAAAGGGCATTTGACCAAAGTTCTACAAAAAAAAAAGATTTTCTTTCATTACATATATAGTATATTTTTATTTTAGTACATATATAGCCTTTTTGATTGCTATAAAATTTTTTCAAAAAAATTTGTTTATAAGCTTAAATAGGTTCCAAAACCCTTGTAGTAAGAAGTAAGAGAAAACAAAAGAGAAATCTATGTTAGTAGTAATAATGAGCATTGAATAAATTTGTTGACCATATGGGAATGCTGACTTCCTTACTTGTTTAGAAGGCACTTAGGGCACACAAGTAAGGGGCCACCGAAGTACAGGTGCGTCGGTGGCCATGGTTATTGAGGGAGGGACAAGCACCGGGCGTCGCAACACCACCCGCGGCGCCCCCTATATATATTCGGCCCTTTATGTTTATTTTCCCTTTGGTTATTTTATTTTAATTTCAGCAGTTTTTTTTGAATTTGGTTTTTAGAGTTAGTAACCGGTCATGTCCGGTTCGGTAATTTTGTTTTGCGCCAGTTTTTTTTGAATTTTAGATTTTTGAATTTTTTTGAATGTTAACGGTCTGTCCGTGACATCCGGTTCAGCCGGATGTTGTTTTAGTTTGAATTATAAGCGTTTTGAGTCGGTCTCTGCGCTTCTGTCAGTTTGTTTTGAATTCGACAGCTGCTCGTTTTGATAGGCATGATAGGAACTTTTTTCTGTTTATGGCGCAGGAACAGTAAGGTTGGCAAGGACTCGCCCCAGCCGACAATGACTAGCCACTGTGCACCAACACATCATGCCGACCGCCTTCCTTACTGCTTCCACTGTAAATGCGTCTCCATAATAGATGGCGCCCAACGTGGGGCCTGAGGCGCTGGCCGCGAGGGTCAGTCGGGTCAACCTGTGAAGTTGACCATCCCACCAGTCCGAGTGAGCAGCCACAGCCGCTGCCACCTACGTTGCGGTGGGATGGTTGGACGGATCAGGTTGTCCGGGCTGGTCATCGGGGGCAGTGGCCGAAGTAGCCACGGACTTTACGTCAGTCTCCGGATTTTTTTTTATTTTTTCACCCAGTGAGGCAGTGCTGCACGCACTTTATTTTTTTTTGTAATTGGGGATTTTAGTTTGCCGGAATGTTGTCCGTTAGTCGGCTTAGGAGAATATATGTCCGCTAATTGGGATTTTTTATAATTTTTTTTTTGTAACGTTAAAATTTTTTTTTTATATATATCAATTCTCTTTTGCCGAATTTGTGTTCGTTTAGTATGAATGGTATGTGTGAGTTGTAGGACCCCAGTTCATCCCACGTCTCAGGTGGCAACACATAGTGCCACTTGGATTGTGACGGGTTGAGCTGGGATTCAAAGTGACACCCTTCCCTGTCCCACCAGTCTGGGGAGCGACCATTGAAACCGCTCCACCCATAGCGGCGGAGGCAGGAGGGGTGTCCTGGGTGAATAGACGGGAGGCCTCAGCACACCCAGCCAGTCCCACTAGCGCGTCCTCAGAGACCGCCTCTGCGTTGCGGCTGGGTGTGTTGGGACGAACCTGGGTGTGTAGGACATTGACCCTAGTGGCCCCAACCAGTCCCAGAGGCAGGTCCTTAAGACCCCCTTATGCGTTGCGGTTGGGAGCACTAGGGACAAGAATGAATGAGTTTGTGTTTTTTCTTTTTTTTTAGCCCGAGTGCCTTCGGGGAATGGGATGTCAGCGTTCCCATTGACTACCCAAATATTTTTTTTTGGCCTTCTGTGGGGGCGATAACCACTAGCCTTTCGGAGTTTGGACGAGTTCTCCATATCAAAATGTCTACACTTTTTTGTTTTGCATTCCTGTGGGAGCGATACCCACTAGAAATCATCTTTCGGAGTTTTGACAAGTTCTCCATAACAAATGTCTAATTGCCGCAAAGCCCTTTTAACCAGGAAACAGAAATTATTTCCAACTTGACTTAATTTTTTTTGATGGACCTATGTTGCCAGGCTAGCTTCGTAGTAGGACTTTGAGACTCTTATCTCAGGGGTGAGTCGTGCCCCACGTTGCTTGTCGTCGGAGATCCCTGGCAGTAGCTTCCCACAGATGATCCGGTTTCCTGTTCGCTTCATCGTCAGGTCTTCAAAGCGAAGCAGGTTTGTTACGGTCTGCTGCTACGGTCTACGGCTACGATCCACTTGGGAACGTGTTCACGCGAACACACCTAGCGATGTGGCGAAAGTTGCGATAAAAAGATATCGAACAACAAGAAAAAGACAGACCGGCCATCACTACGAAAAAAATCGGCCTTTTTGAAGATTGAGTTTCCGCCGTATACACATAAGGAAAGAAAAATTTGGATTATTGGGACTTACAACGTGAACATTTTCCCATCAATGAAACAACGCCAGAATTAGATCTGCATTTTAACTTATCAACTATTAGGCATGTTCAAATGGCAATTGTATGCTGCGCAGAAATAAAAAAAAAGGGTGGGGGGAATTGGGTGGTAATATATCTTAACCTAGTAGGACACTACCACCGGCGTAAAGGCCAGCACGAAGCTTTATCGCCACCTGGGTCTTTTGTTCACCTCGGACCACCGCGCCAACCACCACCAACGGTGCCTACTATTACCACGGGCATCACCATCGGTAGTACCTTCCCCAACTCCTTCATAAGCGCAACCACGAGCGCAACCACCATCAGACGTACCGCCACACCAGTTGCAACGCACGTAGCGGGGCCACGTACATAGGCTTGAGGCCATTAAGGTTAACACCAACAACAGGCGGTTCCACCGACCCCAAGACTAGCGCACCTTTATTAACTGCGCTCATACCGGCAATAATACCAGCCGCATCCTTACTAGCCGCGCTCATGCCGGCAATAACACTACTAGCGCATCTTTATTAACTGCGTCCATACCGGCACTAACACTACTAGCGCAACCCTTACCAACTACGCCCAGATTGGGCTACAATAAACCTGCTACAATGACAATCACAGGACAGCGAATATAGGCCTGCGGGCATTCCAATTGCGATAACGAACATCAGCGGTTAAAGCGGTGAGTTCGTTCCACTACTGAACTAAAATTATGTATTTGTAGCCTTAACCTTTTTTTTTAAATTATATTTTTGACTCCGCAATATTATATAATGTTAATGTAACCACAACTAAATTAAAAGTGAATTGTTTATATAAAACACAAAGATCAATGTGCTAAATACCTTTGCACTGTAAATAGGATTGCAATTTGGTAGAAAAATGGAAAAATGAATTCCCTGTAGTTAAAGGCACTAATATTAAAAAAAAAGCATAAAAACAACTCAAGATTGATAGTAATGTAAAGTTTATGTCCTATAACTAAAAACCACGAAGATCAATTTAACGTAACTATTTAGTGTTGCAAAAAAGGGTATAAAGCTAATTAAAAGAAAAAAAACCATATTCGAGTATATATCTATGTAATGTTTAAGTCATAGTAAATTGCCTTTTTTCTACAAGAAAAAAATTTTAACCAACAAAAAAACAAAGCATATTTTAATGGTCATGGGTGTGCAATTTATACTGCCTGTGAAACAAAGAAAAAGGTGTTTCAGGTATTAAAATCTGCTTTGCGTTGTGGTAAAATTTTACTAATACATTTTTTTTATTGATGCCATCGTGGCGAATATGATTTTGGAGTGAGCAAAAGTGTTGATATTGTTTCGGTAAGGAATAAAGTTTTATTGGTAATTCAAGCTCAGTTGCATTATCAGTAAAATGCATTAACTCTATATCAAGAGACGCAAATAACAAGTAATGCGGGTTGGCTTTCGTTAGCAAAACAAAACTTTTTGTTGTATACATTTTTTTTTGGGTGACTGAGTCGAAATAAACCCGAAACAATACCAACCCTAACACTTACTTGTAAAACAGTTTACGTTTCACTTGAACAAGTAAAACGATTTCCGTAATTGTACTATAAGCTTAAAAGGTTCATGTTTTACCTGAACAGGGGAATGACTTCGGTAATTTTTCCATGAAGCTAAAGGCTTACGTTTTGCTTGAGCTTGTGAAACAATATTTTTTGAGGGGTAGGATTTACCCCAAGTTTAGTCCTAGTTGCGTTTATGACTAATTTCTCAGCGCATAGTACATATTACTGTCATTATACTATGTGTAATACCGAATTGATGTTTAGTTAAACTCAAAGTAATTTTAATACAACAACTATAAATTTTGTAAGGGGGCCCCAATTAGCAGAAGTTGTATCCAAACTGTACAGCCCTAAGATAGATTTGAAAAAAAAGGAGAAAAAGGGCATTTGACCAAAGTTCTACAAAAAAAAAAAGATTTTCTTTCATTACATATATAGTATATTTTTATTTTAGTACATATATAGCCTTTTTGATTGCTATAAAATTTTTTCAAAAAAATTTGTTTATAAGCTTAAATAGGTTCAGAAACCCTTGTAGTAAGAAGTAAGAGAAAACAAAAGAGAAATCTATGTTAGTAGTAATAATGAGCATTGAATAAATTTGTTGACCATATGAGAATGCTGACTTCCTTACTTGTTTAGAAGGCACTTAGGGCACACAGGTAAGGGGCCACCGAAATACAGGTGCGTCGGTGGCCATGTTTATTGAGGGAGGGACAAGCACCGGGCGTCGCTACACCACCCGCGGCGCCCCCTATATATATTCGGCCCTTTATGTTTATTTTCCCTTTGGTTATTTTATTTTAATTTCAGCAGTTTTTTTTGAATTTGGTTTTTAGAGTTAGTAACCGGTCATGTCCGGTTCGGTAATTTTTTTTTGCGCCAGTTTTTTTTGAATTTTAGATTTTTGAATTTTTTTGAATGTTAACGGTCTGTCCGTGACACCCGGTTCAGCCGGATGTTGTTTTAGTTTGAATTATAAGCGTTTTCAGTCGGT
Source organism: Eurosta solidaginis (assembly GCF_040869045.1). Taxonomy (NCBI): domain Eukaryota; kingdom Metazoa; phylum Arthropoda; class Insecta; order Diptera; family Tephritidae; genus Eurosta; species Eurosta solidaginis. The sequence continues at coordinate 153,734,691 of NC_090322.1, read as the reverse complement.
CTCTGCGCTTCTGTCAGTTTGTTTTGAATTCGACAGCTGCTCGTTTTGATAGGCATGATAGGAACTTTTTTCTGTTTATGGCGCAGGAACAGTAAGGTTGGCAAGGACCCGCCCCAGCCGACAATGACTAGCCACTGTGCACCAACACATCATGCCGACCGCCTTCCTTACTGCTTCCACTGTAAATGCGTCTCCATAACAATGGCGACGCCAGCATTCCCATTTTAAATACTTATTTATTTATAGTTCATTTCTATTAACGTATGTAAGCAACAAAAAAAATAAGATAAGGCAGGTTTCTTAACCGGGGCTACAGCATTGTTGAAATACGAATAGCTAATTACACTATGAAAATGTAGGTAAGTGTGTGTGGTGTATAAAGTGAGAGAAAAAAAATGATCCAACAGAACACACTTCATGGGGCCGAAATCGAAACGAAATCTAATATGAATACTTAAGTCTGACTAAGCTCGTTCTGTTGGGGGTTCTTTTCTTTTCTCTTACTTTTGCTCGTAATATTTTAAATTATACAATTATTTATGTCTCCTCTTTTTTTTTTTGATAATCGTTATAAACGCTATGTGTGAGAAAAATATGTAATTAAATGTACTTATGTATTGTAAATATACTACCTACAAAGTAAGAATTTGGTTGAATTTTTTTCTTTTTTCATTCACATTCACAAAACATATTTTAAGACTATAAAGTTTGAATACAAATTTCGATATTTGGGGCTCCCTTACAAAATTATTATGTGGTCGTAGTAGAACTTACTTTTGAGTGTAACTAAATATCAATTTAGTATAATGCGCATAGTATAATGATACTAATATGTAAAATGTACTAAGAAAATTTGTTATAAAAGCAACAGAGATGAAATTGTGATAGCGCTATGTATTATATGCACGTATATTATTTTACGTATATATTTTATATACATATGAATCACTATTGCTAGCAATATCGTTCGAACAACCAGAAGAAAATAATATACGTGTATATAATACATAGCGCATATATATATATATATATTGTATTTGTATGATATAAGAAAAAAAGTTTAAATCTTTTAGCCAATTCGTGCATAATAGACCAATGGCTGCGGTCGGAAATTTTTTTTTCTATCAATTTATGGTTGAGCTCCAAAAATGGATCGCTAAAATGTTTCACGTGATGAAGACGGCTTATTATGAATAAAATTTATAGAGCTAACTTCAATCATTTTAAAGCAACAAAATATATTATTAAAATGATATAAAAAATGTATGGCCTTTGTTGTAAAGCTAACAATTTCATGTATTCAATAATAAAATTTGACGGGAAAAATCAACCCTTGTAAAATGGTTCAACCGGACTGTATAAAACCCTCTAAGTACCACTTAGAAGTTTCTTTAACTACCCTGCAAAAACGCTCTCGTCATTCCACGTCATTTGACTAGCTATTATACAGTCATAGGTTATATTCCTAGTCACATTTGCATGGGTGTGGGTAAGTTTTATGACCAAAATTTTTTTTAGGATAATTATTTTGAAGTTCATACATGGCCGCCAGAGTACGTACCGTGGGCCTCTGCCGGCGTGGTTACTGGTGATGTTGATTTTGCTGGTGAAATTGACGCTGTTGTTGGTTGTGGTGCGCGGTCTTGGGCGCGCTGTGTTGGTACTGTTGGTGGTTGTTGCGCTCTGGTCCGAGGTGATCGAGTGAACCTGGTGGCAATAAAACTTCGTGTTGACTTTTACGACCTGTATGACTTGGTGCTAATTGGGCGTTCGTTGTATTACGCTGCAGCGTACTGCTGGCCCTGGAGGCGGAGATGGTGCCGGACGCTGTTCCAAAGGTCGTAGTGTACTTCGTAGATGTAGAGAAAGGGGTTTATCTGCGGATACCAAGGGTTCCCATCACAATTAGTTTAGTGCCCTCTGAATCCGAATCGGAATCACTAGTACTTTCCTCACTAGGTGTGACTGTGAAACGCCGACCTACTTCAACTGGATATTCTATACGTTGAGTTTGTGCCAACACAACACAACCGTTGTAATGTTTATTACCACCCAAAATAGACGAGTAGAAAAGAAGTTTGTCGGAATGGACTTTGCGCTATCGACTCTTCCTAGTTTCTGGGCATTCCCCTGTTTGTCCTTTTAGTAGTTGGGTAAAGGAATCGGCCTGCGATTCCTCGTTGCAGTCTTTTGGCTCTTCAACAATACTCGCTTGAATATGTGCACAGCACAACGAGGGTGTTTTGCGATGAGCTGAATATAGTTGGGGATGTGCAGTTGATGTAAGCAATACTGTTAATGAAGCAGGAGCTGTGCTTGACGCCTTTGCTGTTGAAGTTGTGTTAATAGATGTTATACGATCCTTTTGTATGATCGCAAGGCCGCCAAAATTTAGGCTGAAGCAAATCACAAATCTTCTCGTTTGTATAACAGCCTTAAATGAATAATTTTACAATAACCCTTTTTGGTTTATAAAATTTTCCTATTAACTGCGCAAAAGAAAAGCCAACTCCTGCTTTTTCCCGGCCGGAAAAACGTGCTATCCTTTTGCCTTTCTTTTTCTAAAATCTTTTCCACGTCTTCTTCGTTTAACTTGCGGCCGGAAACTCATGGCAATTTTCGCTAGTGATCGCCGGTCTGTTTTTTTCTTGTTTTCCAATACTTTTCTATCGCAACTTTCGCCCCATCACCAGTCACTAGGTGTGTTCGCGCGAACACGCTCCCAAGTGGACCGTAACCGTAGACCATAACAGCAGACCGTAACAAGTGTACACAAGAAATTGTGTAAACTTTGAAATTCTGATTCTGCAAAGCAAAACTGTGAACAAAAAAACTCACTGATAAAAGCTTCGTGAGTTTTCTTGGCAGCCAGTGTAGACTTTTATGACATTCAAAACTCATACGCACTGTTGCAGAATGACATTTTTGTTTTCATGGTGTTTGATGAATATTTTCTCACTGACATATGACTTTTATATTCAGCGCTCATTCAGCAAAACAATGTGCACAATAGTTTACAGAATCGCATGAAAATTTAAAGTGTGAAGCGGCAATTACCCACCGACGTGTGCCGTACGTATGGACGTTTGTCGTACGAAACACGTTTGACCGAACCCTCAAGCCCGTAGGAATCAATGTGTGCGTCTGTGTACATATACGTAACATATTTGTGTGTGTATTGTTTACAGATAAGCACTGTTGCCATTGACCATTTTGCATGCATGCTTATGGAAACATCAACTTTTTCCAATTTAATTGTTGATGTTGGAAAAGGCTGTATTTAATATTAAATAAAGATATATAGATTGCATATTTATAATCTGCACTTTTACATAATTATTTCGAATTATTTTCACAATTTTTCAAACTCTAATTAGGTGTTTTTGCATAAATCTTCAAACGGTCAAAAATTAGCGCACAAAAGTTTACTAGGCAACTCTGTCTATTGAGAGAGCGATCAGCTGACACGTTCTTACGGAAAAAATCAAAATTGTTTTGATTTCTACGTTCCGGGCTACGTACGTGCGGGCGTTGCACGTCGGTGAGTTTTCATTTACATTGCA